>NW_022170738.1:31513671-31526487 GCF_008802855.1 Photinus pyralis | reverse complement strand
TAAGTTTATAACAATATGTATCACGTAAGCTTCGAGAGGTGACATAGGTTAAAATAAAGTTTTGAGAACAATGGGTCAGGTAAGCAGATACCAAGATTCTGAGAAACGGTGAAATACACAGGACGTGGTGACTCGTCTGTTGTACAATAAAATCCTGTTTAGAGCAAGATGAAAAAGTACATAGCCTTGTAAGGAAAATTTAATGTTATGAGAAGATATGCGGTAAGGTAATCAGTGAATCGCAACTCATATAATCACACATAACGGGCGATCAAAAATGAGTTGCTGTCGAGTCGCCTTTGGATTTTTAAGATAAGTACGATTTGCCTTGTAAACAAAAATTCCAAAGGTGACTCGACAGCAACTCATTTTTGATCGCATGGTATGTACCTTAGGGCCGGTATTATAAAGCCCGCTTGAACGGAGATTGGCGTTCAATCGTAGTTTGAGTGCGATTGCGAGTATTATAAACGCCGTTTAAGTCGTAACCAGAGCTCAATCTCCGATTGTAGTCAACCCGCCAATTTTCTCGGGTTTTGGCGCCCAAACGGAGATTAAGCGCGCGCACGTGTGAAGAACTGTAACCAGTTTATTTTGTTTTGTCATTGTTTCTATTTATAATGAAATGGAAATAATTGAAATTGGACGTGCAAGAGATCGGTTACCGTGGGCAGTAAGCGACGATGACTCTTCATCAGAGGATGAGTTCATTAGAAGAAGAGCAGAAATTTTAGAGAACGTGTTGATCATTTCGGCAAGTGATTCGAAGAGGAATTTCGGCAAGTGAGATGAAGAGGAATTTCGGCAGAGATTTCGGTGATCCAAGGATACTGTTAGATCCCCATAAAACAGGATTCGAGCACTAAATTGTCCCCCAAACAAACAAGTAGGTTTGTGCTTTTCTATGGAAATTCTATTATTTTTGCGAATTTACGCAACTGGGTGTGTTAATTAATTAATAATTGCCCATCGATGGTGAGGCTGTCGTCACCAGCTCTAGCTTCATTACCAGTAAGGTTTTTCACTGTGCTAGATCATATTTTGTCTTCAGTTACTCAAATGTGGCTCAGTCAATGCAGCGTTATACTTCTCTGCAATTTTCTTCCATGCGTGTGTGCAGTATAAACACAGAATTATATAGATGCAAACAAAAAACTCACAAGTGATGACATCCTGATGCTCTACCTTGTTCTTGGTAGTAGAGGCGTCCGCCCGTTTATTTTCAATTATATGTAAATATGACTGAACGCAGTCCGCTTGCTGATGGGCGTACGCGTCCGTAAATTTCCCTTGTCTATCATTGGCACAGTGGCAGGCAAAACAGCGCTATGTAAAACGATTTAGCACGGGGATGAACAGATCAGCACAGTTACAGTGGCAGGGGCAAATGGCACAGAAGCGAAAAGAACGAACGGCGCGGGCGCGATGGGTGCGAAGAACGTAAACGTCATCAGCTGACGCATCGGCCACTGAAAATTCTGCGCCCTGATTGGTCCTCGGTTCGCCCGCAGTGTTACCATCCTAGGGATCGTAAGCTCAAACGGAGATTAACCAAACGCTCTTCCCAAGGTGTTTATTCGAGAAGGGGAGAGATCGACGCGACACGTGGCGGAGAAATATGTAACTAACCTAAACGGGATAAATAATAAGCATTATGGCTGAATGTACGTTAAATTCGTCCTCTTTAAAAAAAAATAAGAGCAAGAATTATTGTTGTGTGCCTCAGTGTTTCACTGGATATGATACGATACATACAAAACACAATTTAACCCCGTTTACACCGCCCATTTTGTTTTGTGGTAGCGCCATCTGTTATCACTTCCCTTCTCGAATAATACGCAACCGCTCTCAATCTTGGTTTGACGTTCAATCGCCGTTTGATTAATCTCCGCTTGAACTGTACTTTTATAATACCAGCCCTTAGACAAGGAAAGAGAGGGGACCCGTAATACCGCATCCACGGCATGCGTGAATTTGACGCGAATTTCGAGACGACCGCCATATTTTCGGTGGCAGTCAAAGCGCGGTGGCAGCATATATATAATAGCGTTTTCGATTGGCAAAACTCGTGCTGCACGAGTGCAATTTTTACGTTCTATTGGTAATTTTAGAGCAATTTTCTGTGTTCCATTGGCAAATGTGATGCAACAATTACGCACTCAGTGCAAATTTCGACGCACGAGGTCCGAGAGCTCGTGGAGCTGCTAGTTAACAAATTTTCAAAACAAACGTGCGACAATTTGAATTTGTTTCTTGCATTGGAGAGTTTTTTGTCGTCATCTTGCGATAGACAAGATGCTGAAATAGCCATAACTTCTATTTTACAAAAAGTTGCACTTAATTCATTAAACTGAACGCCAAAAATTGGTCCTTTACAGGAATTTCAAATTTATCTTCCTCATCGTTTATCATAAATAATACTGAAATCGTTTCAGTCATTTTTTAGAATAGAGATTTGTCGATTACCTAAATCTAAAATGAGGAAGGACAAATGACAACAAATATTTACGAATATTTATGTTCCATTGACAGCAATTTTCACATGCATTTCTTCAGTTTCTCGTGCAACACTCGTGCAGTACGAGTTTTTCCAATCGAAAACGCTATAAGGTATGTACTCCTATAGTACATACATATTGCTTCTCTTATATATATGGATATTTGTGTTACTGAAGTGTGAAGTTAGCATAGAACATAGGTGTTACGTACACTATATTTTACAACTTCAAACTAAATAAAATCCCATCACACAATGAAAAAATAAGAGAATAATAGAAATAGTGACGCCGTACACCCAAAACACAACAAAGAAATAGCAACAGACTATAAGCCAACCAGAACACTCATATGCTGTTTGAATTTATGTATGTCATTATAATGGCAGCTAAATGTAAGGCTAATTTATTGCACCGGCATCAAATACGTATAATTCCAAGTTCATAACTTCACAAAAACAACACCTCATAATTACTTGTTTTATTTTAGGTTAACAAGATAATAAATACAGAATACGCGCGCGCGCTTTTTCTAATGTCATTGGTTCGCAATAGGAATAAGGAATAAAAATTCGACGGAACGAAATTATTATTTCTTATTTCCTAGGCTATTTCATATTTCAGTGTTGTGTGCAAATCCATAAAGATCAGTAGATTGAAAATTATTATTTCTTATTTGTTATTTCATATTTCTTATTCCATATTTTTTTCATTGTGTGATGGGCTTAACATTATCAGCAAGCACCGGTCCCAGCCTAGAGAAGGAAAGAGTAAAGCCCATCACACAATGAAAAAAATAAGAAATATGAAATAACAAATAAGGAATAAGAAATAAGGAATAACAATTTTCAATCTACTGATCTTTATGCATTTGCACACAACACTGAAATATGAAATAAGCCTAGGACATAAGAAATAATAATTTCGTTCAGTCGAATTTTTATTCCTTATTTCATATTGCGAACCAATGACATTAGAAGAGGCGCGCGCGCGTATTATGTAATGACGTAAATTCAAACGGCATGAGTGTTCTAGTTGGCTTATACATAGTCTGTTGCTATTTCTTTGTTGTGTTCTGCGTGTACGGCGTCACTATTTCTTATTCCATATTTCTTATTCCTTATTTTTTTCATTGTGTGATGGGCTTTAGGTGACACCAGAGTTAAGGTTTGGACAATGCAGTGTATAATTTTAATTACAAGATACAATGCCTACTATAAGATTTGGCAACGTTGCATTTGAGAGCAGATATCGACTGTGCCCTTTAAGAACATTAATTCTTGTTAGCATTGTTTATTTATTCATGTAAATAAACAATGATGTTAGGTAAGTGTGTACATTTTCCTTACATTTCCGTTTACATTAAAGTTTTAATGAAGTGCAACAATAGATTTCTTGACAACATTATTGTTCTTTTTAGGTATAGAGGGGGATACACCACTTGTTAAAGTAGAACCAAAACAAGAAGAAGAAATCCATTCCTGTCTTCAGAGAAACATTTTGGTGAGCAATGAAACGTTGGTTACAGTAAAAGATGAAGTCATCACTGCACAGTGTTCTAAATATCTTTATAGTGAAGAAGTACCACAACACTCTGACTTTCACCTTTTAACTCAGTGCAAAACAGAATCTAAAGTTTTTAAATGTGCTGAATGTGATTATGTGGCAAATTATAAAAGCAGACTTAAACAACATCTTTTAAAACATCAAGTTTCCAAAGTTTTTAAATGTGCTGATTGTGATTATGAGACAAATTATAAAAGCAGCTTTAAACATCATCTTTTGAAACATAAAGTTTTAAAAGATTTCAAATGTGCTGATTGTGGTTATGAGACAAATTATAAATACAGCTTTAAACAACATCTTTTAAAACATAAAGTTTCTATGGATTTTAAATGTGCTGATTGTGGGTATAAGACCAATAATAAACATATCCTTAACCGACACCTTTTGATACATAAAGTGTCCAAGGATTTTAAATGTGCTAATTGTGATTATAAGACAAACAATAAATATAACTTTAACCAACATCTTTTAAAACATAAAGTCTCGAAGGATCTCAAATGTGTTATTTGTGATTATGGGACAAATAAGAAACGCCTCTTCAAACAACATCTTTTAAAACATAAGCCTTCGCAGGATTTTAAATGTGCCACTTGTGATTATGCAACAAATGATAAAGGCAACATCAGACAACATCTTTTAAACCATAAAGTTTCGAAGGATTTTAATTGTGCTGATTGTGATTATAAGACGAACAATAAATATTACTTTAACCACCACCTTTTAAAACATAAACCTTCTAAGGATTTTAAATGTGCTGATTGTGATTATAAGACAAACAGTAAATCTAACTTTAACCAACATCTTTTAAACTATAAAGTTTCGAAGGATTTTAAATGTGCTGATTGTGCTTATGGGACAAATAATAAACACCTCTTCAATCAACATCTCTTAAAACATACAATTTCCAAGGATCTTAAATGTGCTACTTGTGATTATAAGACAAACAACAAATATTACTTTAACCGCCACCTTTTAACACATAGAATTTCTAAGGATTTTAAATGTGCCGATTGTGATTATGGGACAAATGATAAAGGTAACTTCAAAAAACACCTTTTAAAACATATAGTTTCTAAGGATTTTAATTGTGCTGATTGTGATTATAGGGCCATCAATAAATATTACTTTAAGCAACACCTTTTAAAACATAATGTTTCTAAGGATTTTAAATGTGATGATTGTGATTATGGGACCAATGTAAAAAGCAGTTTCAAAAAACACCTTTTAAAACATAAAATTTCCAAGGAGTTTAAATGTGCCGCTTGTGAATATAAAACAATCAATAAATATTACTTTAACCAACACCTTGTAAAACATAACGTTTCTAGGGATTTTAACTGTCATGATTGTGATTATGGGACAAATAATAAAAGCAACTTTAAAAAACACCTTTTAATACATACAGTTTCCGAAGGTTTTAAATGTGATGATTGTGAGTATAAGACAATCAATAAATATTACTTTAACCGACATCTTTTAAAACATAAAGTTTCTTAAGATTTTAAATGTGATGATTGTGATTGTGGGACACATGATAAAAGCAACTTCAAAAAACACATTTTAAAACAAGGTTTCAAAGAATTCTAAATGTGCTGAGTGTGAGAAGCCGTACGAATCTATTTACTGTAGTCACTGTACTTTACTGTAAGGTAAAACTGTGTCAGTTGGGACGTTGTTATTTTGTTTGGATCAACATTTTTTTTGTGAATGTTGTGGGTGTGGCTACGAGTTAACAAAACAATTTTGCGAAGCGAGTTTGTAGTCAAGGTATTTCTTGGAATTGTTTAGATTAAGAAACTTTTGTACCTCAATTTTATTCGTCATCAATGTGCTCATTAATGCCTTTGTGACAAGTTGGATATGTTTATTAAGCTTTTCGTTTTGTATAGAAAATGTAAAGGTAATTGTTAGACATAAAGTTGCATTTTAAGCAGTAAGAAAAAATTGTATTATTTTTATAGAAATGTTTTGGTTTAGATAAGGAAATTCTAAGAATTATTGTGGACGTGGAAATTCGGATGTCGGCGATTAGGTCCGTCGTAACTCGTATTGTTTATTTTCGTCTCTGTGCAGTTTTTAATGGTTGATGGATCCGTAGACAAATTATGTCGGAAAATCGTTTAATTACCTGAGGCCGCGGAAAGAAGACGCTTTTTGCCAAACCTCGAGACCGAAGTGCTGTCCGTGGAAGTAATTTTTTTCGGAGCTTAGTCTTCCGTCGTTTGAAGAAGTTTTTGGTTGTTTGGACATTGTGGTCCAATTGCATTTAAACAGGCGACTGTATTGGTTAGCCCTAAGTTTCATGTGTGCTAGTAAAAACAAATTTTATTTATATAAAATGTTTCAAGTTTTGTGTTAATTCGGCCTTTAACAACGACAGGAGAGATCTTATGCTTAAAATTCTATTAGCTGTAGTACAGCCAATCACAGAACGCCGCATTTTTTGAAAACATTCACAAATTGCACAAAAATCTCTGGGTGACGTCACTCATAACTCCGCCTACATGCGCAATAACAAAATTGTATCTATAATATAAATACAATGCAAAAGGAAAATCAATATTCCGGACCAACACACATTTTTGGCTATGTAGTATTTGATAAAGTAATGGGCGGTTAAAAATGAGTTGCTGTCGAGTCGCCTTTGAAAGTTCAAGTTAATACTACGATTTCCCAAACAAAAATTGCAAAGGTGACTCCACAACTACTCATTTTTGATCGCATAGTACTTTATTCTTTAACCAAAAACCATCCTGTACTTATCTACAAAATTACTACACGCTGTATATGTTTTATTTATGGTATATGTAACCTATAAATAAAAGATGTATTTATTTATATTTATCTGGTAGTAAATATAACATTTAATTATGCGATCGCTTAGACCAACTCAACTGTCCTACCAAACGGACAAAAGCTGGACGGACGATTTACCAGTATGTAAGCAATCAGGAGTAGGCTTTGCGACGAACCAGATCTATCGAGAAGACGACCACCGACAACAAGAACATTCATTTGAAGATCGAAGCTGCCACTGGAGATTCAACGATACGTCTTACCTGTATGGAGTATTCGATGGACACGAAAGTGCTAGAGCTGCCGATTTCTGTTTTCAACGGTTAGCTGCCGAAATATTACTGGAGCAGTTAAACGAAAAAAAATCAGATGAGGAAACCAAGGAGGTTTTAAAGTTTGCACAATCGCATTCCTTCAAAACAGCAATTTAATTATGTTCTCCTAGGCAAGCATTTATTTCCGTTGAGAAGGGATATTTGGACTCAATTTATGATCGATTAGCCGAACGAGAGGCTTACTTCGACGAAATACCCCAAGGATTAAACTTGTACCAAGCGTATCAGGAGGTGCCCGATGTTGTAGAAAAAATTAAGAGAATCAATATCGAATTGTCTTCTGGAACAACTGCGGCGATAGCTCTTTTGTATAATAACAAATTGTTTGTCGCTAACGTGGGTAACAGCAGAGTTTTGCTTTGTCAAACAGATTTAAACTCGGTTTTGAAAGTTTTGCAATTAAGTATAGACCACGATTTACGGAATGAAGATGAGCTATTGAGACTTCACCAGATTGGAATGAATATGGATTATCTAAGAAAGTGTAAGTATAATTTGTTACAAAATTGCATATCCGGAATAGCTAAACTGTAGCATAGACAATCAACATAACAGTAGCTTTCTTTGTTAAAGTATAATGCGTAAACTTTTAACTGAACACACAAATATCCTATGTTTAGTTACCAGGATCAATATGCCTAACAGTTATGCAACTTACCTTACACACCAATTTGGCAGCAATATAAACAAAAGAATCTTAGTAGTTACTTTAGATATGTATTCGGCCGATTTGTTTAGCAGATTCGATTTATTAACTGTAAAACTATTTTTATGTTTTTTTCAGTTACTCGAATTTTATTGCAATTTGATTTTTTTCTACGCACGCTAAAATATTTAACTTCATTTCTACAATTAAAACGGGAAGTCCTTTTTCTTGTGAAATATTCATTAACAATTGAATCATCAACATGAAATTATTTAATGCTGTTGCTGCTGTGAATGGTGCCAATTGACGGAATTTGCTTATCAGGATATTTAGCAGCAAATACATCCTGTGATTATTGAAATACATCTGTAACATTTCCATTTTTCCTTTCTTTGTATACTTTTTATTAAAAATATAATTAAATAAATCTATTGACGTTTATTGAAAAACATTTGAAAAAGATGAAAGTAAGACTGGTTGTATAGTTTAAGGGGTAGGTCTATAGTATGTTTATGAATTGAACATAGGAGACTTGTGTTATATTATGCTTGTATGTTCGGAGTTAAAATTTACGCACGGCGTGTACAAACATTTTTTATTTACAAGGGTACAAATACGGTCTAACGTTCCATTTCTAGATACACAATATATTTGTGGTGCTTTGATTTGTTGTTGGTGCCCCCTAATAGTTTTCAGCATTAAAACAATGTTGCACAATATCGAATCCAAGTGACCATGAATAATACCATCTTATACATTTAATGTTTATACTAAATCGATGGTGTTTCAAACTACTTTTAAAATTATTAAAATAGCTACATGAAACGGTAAGAGGGGAAAAAGTCCCTTCATCAGTCTTGTTTTCATTTGCCATAGTAGCGCTCTATTGGATTCAGTGTATCTATTGCTCTTGTCTCTTTGACAATATTACATTTCCCAAATCCAGCTATATAATTTTATCATTTCGTTCAACATACCTGAGACAGTAAAACCATTGACTAATTGGGGGGGTATTAGTCAATGCTTGTAATACATGTCTACATGTTATGTTTTTTTAAATAAATAATACATGCAAATTCAAACTTAATTCTGATAAATACAAAAATCTACCTACACCAACAATTTAAATCAGTACCAATGTTATTTTGTTTTGAGTATATCAGATCAAAGAGCTCTGTGAAATGTGAATTAATGTTTAACTGCATTTCATCCGCTTCACATCTAGAAATCGACTTTTTATTAACTCAAGGAAGTGGCTACTGTTATATTGGTTGGTTTTGCCAGAGGCGACTGTAGGTATCTGGCAGTTTTTTTTTTTACCAAAACAGGTTAATGTGATTAAAGAACAAATTAATTGTTTTAGGTTCTCACTTAGGAAACCAAGAAAATACCCGTTGCCTGGGTAACTATTTAATAAAGGGTGGCTATAAAGAATTTGACGACTTGAAGGTATCTACACAGGAACCGGTTGTAGCTGAACCAGAAATTATCGGTGGAATACCTTTAGACGAATCTTGCCAATTTTTACTTCTTATGTCGGCCGGTTTATACAAGTCCATTGAGGAGGCGACTGGAACGGATCAAGTCAACAAGTACATTGCACAACTGGTAGTTGAACAAGTACGGCTTGATTCATGTGCTATTCTTTCTTAACAACATTTCTTCTAGTTTCGAGAGCAGGGAACACTCACGGGTGTTGCACAGGCAGTCGTCGATCGTGCTGTGCGACTACACCATGACTGGTATATGTCAAATTCCTTTAAGACGGGTTCCACAAAACGTGAAGATATAACATTAATTGTTAGAAATTTTAATTTCCCAATGCCAAATGCGATCACTTCTCCCACAAATCCCACAGTTACTTTTAATCCTATTTTAAACACAATTCCTAATAATTCCTCTAGTACCTTAACGTCAGTAAATGATAATTACAGGAGTAGTAGTATTGTAAGCACTAATGATACCTCAAGCAGCTCAGATGTTCGAAGCGACAGTGATATTGGTGTCGGTCCTGACCAAAGAATTGAAGGATATGTGGATTTTTCCAGCTATTACAAAAATGTCGAAATTGCTCGACAAAATGGTACTCTTCCAAAAGGGATTGATTTTTAAATATTTTATAAGATCTACTTTTTACAGATCTTTAGATAACTAAATGCTATTTCTTTTGTAGCTGTATTTAATAAATCCTAATTTCGGGGTGTGTATAGTAGTATATCCGCAACAAAAACAAAAGAGAGTCTTTCATTTGTCATGTCTGTCACAAAATTAGTTTAGTGAATAATATAACTTATAAGAACCACAATGCAACAAAATAATAATTGCACAAACGAAAAGATGTTAAGAGGTTTTATTTGATGTACTGATAAATACATAGGAAGCAAGTGCAATGTATTTAAATTTGGTTTGTGGAACTGCTCTTCATTTGTTTTCTTAGCGTCCTGTTTTAAACTTTACGTTTTTGTTTAAATTTCCACAACTATACTGCGATTGGTCTAAACTGTATCCGTAATTATAACCTATATGATATTATTGTAAAGAGAATTTCAAGCCCTTTAAGAATGTTACAGAAAAATGGATCCGTTCTATCATAGACTATCCTCTTCGTCTTTGGTTCTATTTAAAAAAAAATTGTTTTCTGATGCTCTTTTGTTTTTTTGAATATGTACCTTCATCAGAAAGTATTTTTGCCTCTTACACTTTTTTCCTATCTCCAATAATAAAAAAAAGTACCTATATACGCTTGGACACGCAAAATCAATCACGCTGTATTGATATGCCTCTGCTACTCATCGGCTAATAACCCTCTTCCACAGACCATCCCTCTTCTGGCCTCTTTAATCTTAAGGATAAGGGGTAAAGACCCAGAAAAGGGTTACTAATAGCATTGATTATATATATACTACGAACGTAAGTATATAATCAATGCTACTAACTATTATAGTAGTAATTTCTGGGGTAAAGAGTAGGGAATAATAATGGTAGTGTCTACTGTACTGCGCGTTTAGGACACATCCCAGTGTGTGACCACTACCGTTGGCGTATATAGAGACACCGTTCAAACGACAAGTACCGAAAGTGTTTTACATGTGTAACAACAAGAACTTTCGATGTCCAGCAAATTTTAAAAAACATTGTTAGTTTTTGTATAGCAAGGAAAATGGTGTGTTTAGTTTTGCAAGTTAGCTTTTTATCGGTTCATTTTGTGTTGGAATTGGATTGAAGGTCACTTTTTGCTTTCTGTAATCCATTGTGCTAGTTCAATTTGTTCTAATTGTGAATTGGTGCCAACCAGCCTGAAGTTACATTCGCTTTTTTTTTAAGGACATTCGCTTTTGGGGTAGTACCAACCTAAACGGGAAAACAAAAAATAACTAGGACCGGGCTGAAGTTACATTCGTTTTTTTTTTTGTTTTTTTTTTATCAATGGCCATCGAAAGTGATGGCACCGGGACCAATTCTCATCCCCTTTTCGGAAAATAGCCCTAAACCCCCGACAAATTCGTCCCCGAAGTTGACAAATTCCGCAAGTGTGTGAATGAGTGAGTTTTGCACGCGGAGGATAACGACGCCGTGGAGGCCCAAGGGCCCACCTAAAACCCCCTACCTGTAGTTTTTCGAAAAGTGCCCCACAGTTCGAGAAATTCCCTTTTGTTTGGTCAATGGCGCGGTATACGAATAATGCAAGTTGTAAATCAAAATTGATTTATTAAAATTGAGTGAGTTTTGCACGCGGAGGATAAGGACGCCGTGGAGGCCCATGGGCCCACCTAAAACCCCCTACCTGTAGTTTTTCGAAAAGTGCCCCACAGTTCGAGAAATTCCCTTTTGTTTGGTCAATGGCGCGGTATACGAATAATGCAAGTTGCAATTCAAAATTGATTTATTAAAATTGAGTGAGTTTTGCACGCGGAGGATAAAAGCGCCGTGGAGGGCCAAGGGCTCACCTAAAACCCTCTACTGTCGTTTATCGAACAGTGCCCCACAGTTCGAAAATTCCCTTTTGTTTGGTCAATGGCGCGGTATACGAATAATGCAAGTTGCAATTCATTAATTCAAAATTGATTTATTAAAATTGAGTGAGTTTTACACGCGGAGGGTAAGGGCGCCGTGGAGGCCCAAGGGCTCCCCTAAAAACCTTTAACTGTCGTTTTTCGAAAAGTACCCCACAGTTCGAAAAATTCCCTTTTGTTTGATCAATGGCGCGGTATACAAATAATGCAAGTTGCAATTCAAAATTGATTTATTGAAATTGAGTGAGTTTTGCACGCGGAAAGCAAGGGCGCCGTGGAGGCCGAAGGGCCCACCTAAAACCCTCTATCTGTCGTTTTTCGAATAGCACCCCACAGTTCGAAAAATTCCCTTTTGTTTGGTCAATGGCGCGGTATACGAATAATGCAAGTTGCAATTCAAAATTGATTTATTAAAATTGAGTGAGTTTTGCACGCGGAGGATAAGTACACCGTGGAGGCCCAAGGGCCCACCTAAAACCCCCTACCTGTAGTTTTTCGAAAAGTGCCCCACAGTTCGAGAAATTCCCTTTTGTTTGGTCAATGGCGCGGTATACGAATAATGCAAGTTGTAATTCAAAATTGATTTATTAAAATTGAGTGAGTTTTGCACGCGGAGGATAAGGACGCCGTGGAGGCCCAAGGGCCCACCTAAAACCCTCTACCTGTAGTTTGTCGAAAAGTGCCCCACAGTTCGAGAAATTCCCTTTTGTTTGGTCAATGGCGCGGTATACGAATAATGCAAGTTGCAATTCAAAATTGATTTATTAAAATTGAGTGAGTTTTGCACGCGGAGGATAAGGGCGCCGTGGAGGCCCAAGGGCCCACCTAAAACCCTCTACCTGTCGTTTTTCGAAAAGTGACCCACAGTTCGAGAAATTCCATTTTGTTGGCGGTATACGAATAATGCAAGTTGCAATTCAAAATTGATTTATTAACATTGAGTGAGTTTTGCACGCGGAGGATAA
>NW_022170738.1:31479079-31513571 GCF_008802855.1 Photinus pyralis | reverse complement strand
AAAACCAGCTATACCTGAACAGATGTGCGCACCATTATTCCCATTAGGCCATCGCGCCATTCTAGTGTAAATGGATTAACTTCACCGTACAGCTCGCCGGCGGTTACGGCTTTAGGGTTCATAATATATGTATGAACAGGTCTGTAGTATGGACCTTCAAATCCGTCGTGATGCATTTTTTCCAACGCCAGTTTTAAGGTCTGCAATCGAATGCTAGGGCCTTTAAAAGGAAGACCTGCCCACTCACATAAAGTATCGAACTCTTTCCTCCACCAGTAGGACCGACTAACATAACTCCCCAACGTACGATCATGGTTTCGTATAACTGGATTATTTTTTTAGCCATAGACGCCTCGGTTTGTAAGTTTTGCGCCTCCAAGCTGTTTTCAATTGCGACTAAAAAGTCCCCATACTCTTGAACCGGTAGTGTTACACCGGGGAATAGATCGCTCAATATACCCTTAAAAGTGTTTTGTTCAATAAACTCTTGTCAAAATGTAGGTAGGTACATAATAGATTTTCTACAATGTAATTATGACAAGGTCTTTAAAATTCAATATTTATGGTAAACGTACTTTGTTTCCGATGGAATTAAATTGCAATTAAACATTACAAACTTAGACAATCGCATTTTGGCGTCACATAATACAAACACTGTATAAATTACACGACAAATAGTGGGGGTTTACGATAATTCAACCGATTAAATCGGTTTGATAGATTTTGCTATGGTTACAATTATTGCCACAATTGTTTCTATGGTGATTTCTACACCACGATAGATCCATATTAAAAGCAAATTAAATTGTGTTTTGATAAATGGAAAACTTACTTGAAATAACACTGCATCGTCCGTCAAAAACTTAGGTAGATTACTATCTCGCAAGGCGCATATCAGCACAATCTCCTCGTTACGATCAGGAGACGCACGCTTAAGTGTACCGGCCATTACCAATACACTTTTTACAGCTCGCATTCCAAAATCATAGTGATCTTGTAGAGACAATTGCTCGCTACATAGCTTATACATTTGAACCATTTTATGCGATAATATTTTGGATGACTCAAAACCTTCCGAGTATAAAGTTACCTCGGCAATTAAAGCTGCAATAAAATCCCTTGCATCACATTAAGTACAGACCAAATTGCAATTTTAGTAATTAATTAAAAGAAAAATAGTAAATGTAATGTGTACGTGGTCTCAAATGTTACTGAAGCATTTGAAAAAATCAAATGGGAACGAGTCACGCGAGATAATAAACCAGCTCCAAGTAAAACAAAACTAGCTATACTTACTTTTACCACAACAGTATAAAACTTAATTTGTTTCCTACATTGAAAAGACTTTCTTTATGGTGGAACCAGGTACGGATTCATATCTCTACCTTTGAAACAAATGTAAACTGATGACCTACCATAATCCGGGACCATCATGGAAACTGGTCTAAAGAGTGCTTTCAAATTATCAGGTAACTCCGTTCTTCCCGCATATCCGGGATTCATAGTAATGAACGCGGCGCATCTCTGCACCAGCTTAATTTCTCTTCCTTCAAACATAAATCTTTGTAATTTCGCCGCTTTCGCATTTCGTATTGTTATCAGCTGCTGTGCAATTACGGATAGTACTTCAATGTCGATACGATTAAATTCGTCAAAGCAGCACCAAGCGCCCGATTGGGCTAGACCGGAGAAAAATCGTCCCATCATTTTATAGTCTAAACCTTCCGAGCAATTAAACACGACGCACTGAATTGCTAGAGCTTTGGCTAAATCTTTTGTCGTCTCAGTTTTTCCTGTGCCGGCTGGTCCAGCAGGTGCACCACCTAATCAAATGACGATAGATTAATTTATTTTGATTGATAGTTACCTAAATCAAGCTGTAATGCTCCCATTAAACACAAATAGCACTTATCGGTAAGTGGAGTGATCACCAGAACACCACCGGCCCCCAGATACTCATAGCCATATGGTAGCTCGGCGCTTGACATACGTGCTACACAATTATCGATACTTTCGAGCCAATAATATCGAATCATTTTCAACCATTCGAAATCGATACTGCAAAAAGAAAAGGGAATGGAAATGAAATATTTAAGCTGCCCGCTTTTTGTACCTCGATTGCACTTTATTTTTTGCCATGCTGGTGATAGTGTCTCTCGCATGTACGTCAATTGTTATAAGAGCGACCAATATTTTTCGTACGACTGGCGTCAAATCTTTGCGCACCAGGCCAGCGAGTTTGTTCAGGTTCTGCAAAATAAAGCCTGTTCGCGTTGAAATAATAAAAGTAACTTACAATGATGCACTTCTTTTCAAACATCGGAAGTTCGGATAGCTTATTGCCATTTCCATCCAGGATGGCATGAACATCTCGTGCCCACATCACCTGAGACATTGTCAGAATAATTTGATTCGGATGACAAACAACCCAATCCTCGCGTGCCAACGTAAAATAGTGCTCAAGTGAGAACCTCATTCGCCTTCTTAACGAGACGAACATTGATTCCTCAACTTTACCCAGCCAATCCTCGACGTTGCCACGAGCTTTTAGCCCTTTTCCTAATTCGACCCTCTCTCCCTCCGGACTAATCATGGCGATAATATCCGTTGTCATGATAACTTCCTGCTTGCCTGTGCCTTCCTCATCCTCTTCTTCGTTTGCTACCTTTGTGCCAAACTCTAACTTTGCGATGGCATCGAAACACTTACGCAAATGCGGTTGAACGGCGAACGGATTTCTAGTCTGCAATAAGCAATCAGTACAAATATTTCACTCATCATAAAAACCTGCGCCAAAATGTCCAATAATTCGTCATTGGACAAGAAATAGAATCGTGGGAAAGATACACGTTTAGTTTCTAAATATGATTCGAGGCATTTCATAATTTGCTCTAAAAGCGCATTGTTTTTAATGAATGTCTCTAGCAAGCCGGGGTACGTAGCTGCGTCAATTGCCAAAGGAACCTTTGCCGTACGTCTCATAATCTCTTTCCACGACTTATCCACAATTAAAAACATTTTCGCTTCTGAGGGAAGTTGACGCTGAATATCGGGCGCCGAAAATATTATCTCTAAATAAACCCAGCTTTGTTGGCAGAGTTGCCATTCGTCCTGAAAATAAATTTTACACTTAATAAAGACAGCTACTAAAACTACCAATGTTCGAGAAAATAGGTCTAGTAGCCTCGCCCATTCCTCCACACGAGGTTTAATAGGTCCAACATGACGAGAGCTAGCAATTGTAGCGATGTTAATGTTACTATCATCCAATACCACCTGAATTTCTTCAAGCGAACCCAAAATGTACACGTCTTTAGCGTCACGATGTGGCACAACAGAGAACTCGATTGTTTTCCAACTTTCTTCGACCTGTAAACTATGTAAATAGCAGACAGTGGGACCAAAACAGCGTTTGAAATACTTTTTTGAGTAGCAATTCAAGTCCGGCCTCGCTACTAGCCTGACCGGATATTTCCATAATTTCGTCGGGATAATCAAACACACGCAATTCTTCTAACATCGTCAAGGTAATCATTTCTTCAGCCTTGAATTTATGATTGAGCACATTTTCAATTTTGAGCCAGTGTCTTTGACGCAAAGACGGATTGCGCAGATACGTAATGGTAGGAAGCTAAGCGATACGAATGTTATTCAATATATTTATAGAATAAGTGAATCTGTATTACCTTATTCTTCACCAGCTCAACTTCGTCCTTTAACTTTGGCAGAATTAAGTTCCTCGGAAGTCCCTTTTCGAGCTGCGTTATATTTTTAACGGTCTTGGCCGTAAACAAATTCATTTCCTCCGTATTTAATGTTTGGAAATCTGTCGTGTACCATTCCTTAACTTCTTTATGCCAAGAATCTAGACTTTCCCATAGCAGCATGCGTAGCTTCAAATCATTCATTACTTCATCCAGCATATCAAATCTGGTGACTTCCATCTACAGTTACAAGTGTAACCTTGTTAGTAGGGCTGGCGAATTTTTTGAATAGATAGTATTGGAATACTAATATTTGAATAATATGATTCTTGGGAAACTCTTAATTAAACGAATACTTCAGACAAATATTCGAATAATGAACAAATTTTGCGCAACTAAAAAATAGCAATCGACGTGTGTTCTGCGTTTTTTTTAAACACAATCAATCTAATTTACTTATTATCGAATTTATTCCATTTGACTGAAAGTGTCACATACCCTAAACTGCTTCTGGTAGGATTTGAATTCTCCGGCGCGACCTTGACAAGCACTAAGGCGAGTATACAATGTGTCAAGAAAATTAGTGGCTTCCTTGGCATCTGATTCTATGTCATATAACCACGGTTCCTAAAAGACATGCGCAATGAGACAAATAAAAACGTACATCGTTATTAATTTACAAGACACTCATCCTTGATAATTCCCACTTCGGATATTAAGTTGCTAATATCTTTATTCAACTGATCGTTCAATTTCTTTATGGTTGTAGGTCGTTCTTCGTTCTTTTTATCAACTAAATTTCGTAGATTACCTATGTTTATACTGAGACCTAAATAGTTCGATAATTCGTCCGGATCAATCATGATACGAAACTCTTCCATAATATCGTATAATTCTTTACAGTACTCCAGTTCCAGTTCCATCTCGTCCATCCTCAACACTGCCTTCTCCACAAACATCAGATAATCGACAATTTCGAGAGTTGTTGTAGGAGGAACCTCCAAAAATAGTTGGGATTCTTCTGCTTCTTGGAGAAGGCCATTAACCTTATCTTTACCAATGCTGATAAGCGAAATATTTAACCAAATGGAACTAATACGGTAAATTTTTATTACCAAGGCATTGTATGTTCGATTATATTAATCAGTCTTTTGGGTTCCGGTAAAATGGTTTGTTTGAATAATTTTTGATTCATATATAAAATTCCAAGCGGTTGTAGATCGATCACAGTATTGACAATTTCTACTTCTTTATGATAACGAGTGCACCAACCTCTAAAAACTTCCAGTACTCTTTCTTTTTCGATGGTCTCTGCTGTAGTACCGAGGTCAGCAGCAAAAAATGTTCGAATTGGCTCAAGCCTTTGAATGTAAACATGAGCGGCTTCGTAGTTAAACTTCAACAAGTTAAAAGTTTCCTGCTGCACGCTTTGCAGATGCTCATCGTCTTCTAGATAAAAAGAAATGGGTGGGCCGTAACCGCATATCCTATCTTCTTTTTTCCCATTTATCATAGGACTGAAATATTAGTTATTTTAAATAAGTGACAACCTACGCTACATCAAATGCTTACTTTGTGAATGGTTCGTACACACTATCAGCAATTAGTGGCCTAATGTCTTTCACAGATTGTATCCACAGAGCAATGATTTGTTGGAAAATTCCTTCGGCAGTTTCATAACAGGGCTCCGTACCCATTTCACAGGACCCCGCGACCACGTTTACAATGAACAAGGGTAGCTAAAAGAAATCGTCTTCTTAGTTATTAGGTTAAAATTGCAGTATAGGTATACTTCGGTTGATCCTTCAGGTCTTGGTTTTTCAATTCTCGTGTCGTATTCCGCCAGCTCCGATGTTCCAAGGCTGGGTAAGTAATCTAAGTGTTGCTTGAAGGTGTCCATTAGTTCAACAAAGGATGTCATTGTCACGTTATGCAGCATATTTATTATCATATAATCGACAAGCGTTATGAAACTATAATGATTTGGTTTAAACTGTTCCGCTTCCCCTATTAACATACCACGTGAGCCGCAGACAAAACTTTCCTTTCTTTGCTTGCTCAATATACGATAATTTAAGAGTCCGATCTTTTTTTTTGCCTAAAGAAAATAATCATAAATATGTTAATCTAGGGTAACTGAAGGTTGGCGCATTATCAGCGTATTCTGGAATAACCCAGAGCATTTTCTAGTGCATTTTAGGCACCTGGCAAAGTTCTATGCTGTTCCTAGTTTTTTACAAGATTATCTAGAACCTGTTTAAACCCTCCAAAGCTGTCTGACGCCTATCTTGAGCGTCTTATCCTTTTCCAGAGTTTTTCAAGGTCTCAAATGCATCTGTGCGATCTTTCCAGAACTAGACTAGTAGTAAGAGAGCTAGTATCCGACTAACACATTTCGCACAACGCTAAAAAACTGTTAAAATGATGCTTTGTTATCAGTCAATTAAGAAAATACCGTTCTGGCAGGCATCTCGCGGTTGCGTCATCATCTTTTAAATGTTTGAAGTTTGTAATGTATTTACTTATGGGAATAATTCCATGGCTGTGTCAATGGTGACTGTGCGAGACAATAAACGAATGAAAATTGATTTCACAATCACAATCACAATCAACCATGGAATTATCGCCATAATTATATATAATACATACATTTGAAGGATCATCTTGACGCTACCGCGAGATGCCTACCAAAACGGAATATTCTTAATTGACTGATAAAAAAGCATCATTTAAAAATTTTCTAGTTTTGTGCGAAATGGGTTAGTCAAATGCTTCGCTACCTCTTAGACTATAGGCTAAACTGGTAGGTGACAACGGCCTAGAAAGCTCTGATTGGCCCATAAAGCTCTGGAAAAGCTTTAGGGTGGAGTTCATAGACATTACTTAAGTTAGACTTACACTTGACTCATAATTAGCGTGTACTTAGTGGTATTCAAAGATATAATTGCTAAGGTGACATGACATTATTGCTACAGTCGCGCGAAATACGGACAGTTAAGCAGGAATACTAGCAGTAAATATAAGCTCCACTTAAACTAAACTAAGTGCGCACTTCGTTAAGTGCGTGTCTAACTTAAATAATATCTATGAATTCCACCCTTATTAGATATATCAGACGCTCTAGAAATGGACTGCGCAGCTCTGAAGCGGAGAGAATGCTTTCAAAGGACCAGAAAGCTATAAAGTGTCTAGAAAATTGCCAAAGTTTCGATTACCCTGAAAATCCTTCGAACGCTCTGGAAAATGTATAATGTAGGTACAAGATGTCACATTTTCTAGGTTGTCTCCTAGGATATCTCCGTAATTGTAGTACTATCAAAAACGTACCTAATAATAACAATAATTTTCTACTTCGACCACAAATACAACTGTACAAATTTCTAAACCCATCCGGAGTGCAATATAGATCCGAAAGGTATTATTATCCATAAGGCTACAAAGGTATTTTGAGGGTAATGTATACAACCATCCATTAGATTATGGGAGGAAGTAGCTAAAAATCTTCCTCTGTCTTTTGATATAGTTAGAGATAGGTTGTTAATATCATGTTTGATTTTTACAATATACATTTAAATTAGTTTATTGAATATTTTGATTGTCACCATTAATCGAAAAATTGCGGTTTTGACGCTTTTGCCTTTATAAAAAAACATTCATGTTTTATTCTGTTATAATGTTAAAGGACTATTTGTATTGTGATTCTGAAACGTTACAATATTATTTTCTATTCTACAAATATAAATAATTAGTCTTATAACAAAAACAACCAGAAAATCGGTTTTGCTTGATCAATTTTTAAAACATATACCTCCCAATTTTCCAGTTTACCCTATATAACAGAGCAAAGATGAAACCCTTACCTTGACCGTCCTCTAGCAAATATTCATTGACCACGAAACCTTGCGCCAATAACGCACCATGACACGCATTTACCACTATTTCCCTTACAACTTCTCGGAATTCTTTCAACTTATGAACTACCATTTCCAATTTTTCCATCTAAAAGTGACTTGTAGAGAACGCAAGTATTACTGTCATATATATTCAACCTGCGCCTCAATAAAGTAGAAAAGGTGCCAATTTTTAATCGTAGATACATCCATAAAATTTAAGCCTGCAGTAACGTAACACAAGTGTTGAATGTCGATAAGGGCCACTCGCAGGGATGGAAGAAGCATGAATAAGTTACCGTTCAAGAAGGTGGCCGCCTTCTGGAACTTCTTATACAAGATTCCTTTTCGCCAAACATAAAATGTCTTCCACAATCGAAAATTAAAAAACGATTTAATTTTCATTAGTCTGCAGTACATATTGTATTCCAATTCCCACTTATGCAAATGGGTGAATACTACCTCCGTGCCTACATGTTGCATTACTCCATGCGAACTCATTGTCATAAAGTTCGATTTATCAATTTCTTTGTACGGAACAATTCTGCAAGGAATTTTGATAGATTTTCAGAAACTTAAGAGTGCCTATACTTTAAAGCGTAGGGTGTATAATATTCTGACGACCTGGGACATGCATAAATCATATAAATAAAGAAGCCACCCTTTTCCTCTTTGAACTGCTTTATTAATTCGGCTTGATCAACAACCTCTGGCAAGCGATGATGTGGCAAAACAAAGGTACTGCCTACTACTCTTGGTGTTCTAATAAGATCTCTGGGAGAGGCAAACAGTACCTTAGACTTATGCTTGTCTAACGAAAGACGTGATCCTGTGAAAGTAATAGTAAGAAAATTTTTATAAAAAAGCTTTTCTCTGTAACTTTTTTTTGTTGAACTGTCCTCAAAAAATGTTTTATGTTTACACAACGCATTTTGTCGATTTAAATAGCCGGTCTGAAATAAATTAATTTTATTAAAGAATTACAAATTAAGTAGATACTTACCAAAGGTTCCTTTTCTTGCCGCTTGCTTTCTATTTTTTCTAAAAGCTTTTTGTGAGGTACATGAAATGGTATAACGCTTGGGCTTCTGCAATAATACGTAATATTATTTTTTAATATGCAAATAGCCAAATACACACCCTGCTCGAGTTATTTTGGGGTCTATTCGATTTTTCGCTAATTTACTAAACCTACGTTGCATATTAAGCAAAACTCGCTATTTTCTATTTATTGTAAATGTTTAATCAATAAGTCAATGGAAGTTGAGATGGAAGTATCATCAAAGACTACCTATCCTATAGTCTTTGGTATCATCCACATGTGCTCATGTTCACTTTTAACCTGATTTTTAACAGAAAAAGTTCTTACCTTTCATAACACTTTGGCGCTGTGCAAAGCAAAGAATGCTTGATACTCTCTTGCATTTCGCAGATATCCAGCGCTTCATGTACATGTTTATCATTTGTTTTGTAGTTTAAGGAGTGTTTGTTGAATGGTCTTGTATGAAAACTCATTTAAAACGTGTAGCAAGTATCTATTACTAAATATAAAATTGACACAGAAACTCGTCAAATATTATGGTTGTTTTAAATGCAGTTGTGTCCTGATCCAAATTGACCGATAAATCAGAATTGCTTATCCAGTTTGACAACAGACAGTTTCTCTCCATTGCATTGCCACAATGCTGTATTCTATAAAATTACTTTTCTAAACGCACAGTAGGTACACTAACATCAAATACATACACTTTTACCGAGATGCTTTAGAAACTTTTTCGTTTCTACATCAAATTGTTTATTTAAAACATTGATTTTAGAGATATCTTGCTGAAACTCAAACATACGCTTTCGCAACACCTCAAATATAGAGTTGTTAATTTTTACTGTCTTGGTTCGAAAAGTGTTTTTATGTAATTCAGTTATGGAGAAGGGACATGGACCAACTGGATTACTTTCATAGTACTTCGCAACAATTTGGTACTGTTGCCATATTTTTCTACAATTTGCCTCGCTGTTCTTCAATTTTTGTAGACGGTCTTGTAATATAGATGTTCTAAATATTTTGAATTTAACTAGAATCATTAATCATTCGTAATAGTCTTACCTGTGGGGTAAATGTGCCATTGCAAGATGTGGGTAGGACGAAATATGAAACAGATAAATGTACGCTATTAGTTTTCTAAAAGCGGAACCCCGCTGTAACGTATAGTAAATAAAAACATTTTACTATTTCTTAATAACAACATTATTTGGAACACAGTCTTGACTTTTCAGACATTCACAACCATTCAAATTTATTTGAGGTTAGGAATGTTGTTTATACATGTCTCTGGTCGCAACTCGCAATCAGACTTCTCAATCAAAAGTTAACGACTAGAAAAAAATTCAAAGGGCTGTAACTTTTGAACGAGTAGCCCAATCTTGGAACTGTTTGAAATTATGGATTCTACAGGCCACATTCTATAAGAAAATTTTTTTCCGGGTCGATCTCAGACAATTTTTTTTCGGGGCTCAAAAAAAGGCAGTGTTTTACCTTCCTTTTTTACCAAAAATTGACTACACCAAAAATTCTCGGGAAAACATTTTTTCTTATTAATTTGGGTGCGTAAAATCCATATCAGTTTGTACTTTTTCGATCAGACTTCTCAATCAAAAGTTATCGACTAGAAAAAAATTCAAAGGGCTGTAATTTTTGAATTCGTAGCCCAATCTTGGAACTGTTTGAAATTATGGATTCTACAGGCCACATTCTATAAATAAATTTTTTTTCCGGGTCGATCTGAGATCATTTTTGCTTCGGGGTTCAAAAAAGGCAGTGTTTTACCTTCCTTTTTTACCAAAAATCGACTACACCAAAAATTCTCGGGAAAACATTTTTTCTTATTAATTTGGGTGCGTAAAATCCATATCAGTTTGTACTTTTTCGATCAGACTTCTCAATCAAAAGTTATAGACTAGAAAAAAATTCAAAGGGCTGTAACTTTTGAACTAGTAGCCCATTATGGCGATTTAACTCGTGTATTGCGAACAAATACTTTATTAGAATCGTCAAAAATCTAGGTATAGGTATACCAAAGAGGTATACGGACGGCCGTCCGTTTACCCGCCCTGTCCTTTGGCATTCCAAAAACGCTATGACGCAAAGGAATAGACTATAATACAGGAGCGAAATGTTTAATTTTCGAGTTTCGTGGTTTACTCCTTTGACAGCGAAAGGCACAAATCCCAAAATGTTTATAGCCTTGCCCGAGTTTTTGGAATCAAAGCAGAATACATCGTGCTGACATCTGTCTTTATTATTGGGGACTAACATTTTATCGCTAAATGCAGGACACTTTATTACCACCATTATTTTAGTTGGAACTTACACCTCGAAGATGACTCCACACTATTTTTGAAATGTACTTTATGAAACTAACGTTAGATGTCAGAGCGCAGTTTTTAAAAACCATAGATATATGAAGTTTTAACCTCAAATGCTTAATGAATGTTTGTTTATTTTATAGTCAAAAATTAAACTTTGTTATCATTCCTTTCTCGCTTACAGGTTTAAATTAGAGAACTGGCTACTGGGAGTGACAGGAAAGCGGCAGACTCAACCTTTGCGGAATATGATACTGTTCGCTCTGGGTCGTGCAATCGAAGACATGTAGTTCTCTATGGATGAGAAACGTTAGCATTGAATTCAGACAACACAAATTGAAAAGGGAAATGCTTTGTAACCAAAACAGGAGGACACCGTGGAGAACTCGCAGAAAACCCATTCTAATGCAATTCAAATTTCTCAAGGTTAAAATCGGAACGATTACATGATTGCAGCAGCTGGCGATGGTGCGAAGCTATTCTTTAAAGAATTGAGCCTAGAGTTTATTTGATAGAACTACGGTTGTAGAAACGGTAGTGAAATTGGCAGCGAAATAAGGCAAAAGTGTTACGCAGTTTGCAATCACGAAAAAATGTGTTGTTTGTGCGATCTTCGTGTGAAAGTTGTTGTAAAACGGTTCAGTTTAATATACCTATTATTGAAATTGTTCTTCCAAGGGCTTTAAATAAACTCGTATGCATAAAAAGCCGCGTACTGACTTGCATATGCATGCGCTGAGTCGCCACGAACACACATAAACATTCAAGTGTGGACGTCAATTCGCAACGACTCGGCGCATGTTTTTCTTCTCGCGAGTCACGACGAACGCGCATGATGTGAGCCAAAAGGTGTCGGTTTTTAGTCGCCGCTCAAAGGAATTATATTGTGCGTGCTTGCTCAGTTTGGACGACATTTCAGTGTATTCTTGCAGCTAGAACGTATACCTACCGGAATATTTTTTAACGACACGTTAGTATTAAAAATGGAGTGGTCAAACGATGACTGTCTACAGTTAATCGATTTGTACGAACAACATCCGGTCTTATGGGATGCAAAACATCCCTTCCATTATTCCAAAAATAAGAAAATAGATGCGTGGGATAGCATAGCACAGAATTTAAATAAAGAACTAAACGGAATTAAGCAAAAAATGACCAGTTTATTGGGATCGTTTCGTGCCCAGAAAAGTAAGGGCAAAAAGACAATTGGAACTGGGAAAGGTAGGTATTTAGAAAACTGTACTTGCCAGTGTATACTTTTAAAAAACTTTGGAGTGTTTGCGCTAATTTAATTAAAAATTTAATTTACAGCAAGGCAAGATGTTTACATTTCAAAATGGTTCGCATTTGAACGAATGCAGTTTCTACTGGACAAAGACGAACCACGAGAGACCATCGACACAGAAGATGTAAGTAGCTTGAATAAACTGTAAACTAAGCCATATCGTCTTGCCAACTAACACGTCCGTTTGTATTAAAATATGTACTAAACTCGTCTCTAATCGCTTTCGCATTTTCCGACGCTCTGCGTGGCACGTTTGTCAGTGGAAGCAGTGACGATGTATTAACGTGTGTGTCATTCCTCCAGGTACCTCGCAATAATTTTCCATCACTTTCATAATCTAGGGCCCCCGTAGGGGTGTATATGTTGTGAGAGAGTTTCGATGTTCTTAAAAAATTGTGTAGATACGCCACCGTTAAAGTAATGAGTTCTGCCTTTTCTGGTTCCAACAGCATTGGTTTTCTCAATATTCTAAACACTGAAGAAGCAATACCAAAGGCGTTTTCAACAACTCGACGTGCACGCGAAAGCCTATAATTGAAAATTCGTTCAGGAGAACCTTTTGAATGGTTTCCGGAATATGGTTTCATTATATTCTCCGTTAAAGGAAATGCTTCATCACCAAGGATTACATAAGGGACTGATCTTCTTCTTTCCGGCAAATTGATATTTTCTGGCAAATTCAGTTGATTTTTTTCAATCATTTTATACAGTTGACTGTGTTTGAAGACGCCTCCATCGGATATGCGCCCTTGACATCCCACATCCACATATAAAAACTTGTAATTCGCATCGACCACAGCAAATAGGACAATGCTATAAAACGACTTATAATTATAATAATCACTTCCACTACCAATGGGGCATTGAAGCACTACATGCTTGCCATCCATGGCTCCAATGCATAATGGAAAGTTCCATAATCTTTCAAAATCGCGGCTTACTTGTTTCCATTCAGCAGGATTATTTGGCATCTGAAATAAAACATTAACAATAAAATGAATAAAATCAGACAGACATTTCTAAGCGAATAATATTAATTCAATCACATCTGTATAATTATCTGCAAGCTTTATTTTATGTATTTGCACTTTTTACAGGGTACATTGGATGAAGACACTTCTTCCCAATTGGATGCTAATACGGATGGTACGGAAATTCCGCTAGAACCGCAAGATACTGAAGACGCATTGGTTGTCATTAATACCGCTGTGGTAGAAAATACAGAGCCTCCTCGCCCAAAGAAATTAAAGAAACCCAAAGAAAAAGAAGATGTCAGAATACAGGAAGCATATGCGATATTAAAAGATACGCATGCAAAATACAGCGCATCTCAAAATGTATCTACAGATCGTTTTACTATATTTGGGCAACATATAGCTGCTAAATTGAGAACCTACAATAAAAGAACACAGGCGATTGTAGAACATTCTATCAACAACATATTATTTGAGGCGGATATGGGGAATATTGAATCAACGTACCCTCCCGTAATAAATTATAATACTTCTTCCGGTTCTACTCCTGTGTTAAGTCCAAGTCCTCATCAAACGTATCCGGAATCAGAACCGTCATACAATACTGAAACAGTCAACATGTGTTGCTCTGTTGGACCAAGTTCAAGTTCAAGCACAAATGCTTATAGTTTTCGAGTTTTGTAATCACATGTATGTTTAACTACGTTAATCCTACGTTAACCAATAAAACTTATTCTTAAAAGCTATTTCACTTACCTTAATTTGGTCTTTTAAAACTTCTATTAACGCACAACACACGTCCGGGACAATAGTCGAAATTAACTGTTTGGAGACTTTGAATAAATATTGGAGACTAGTATATGAATCACCGGTTGCTAGGAAGCGAAGTGTAATTGCTAACCGTTCCCTAACTGTTACTGCATTCCTGAGTGTTGTGTCCTTCTTTTTTATCTTGAGTGTAATGGCGTTTACGAGATACTCATAATCCTCGGGAACCATACGCACAAAATTTTGAAATTGCTCAGAATGTAATTCGTCGAGCAATTGCGGTCCTACATTTCGGTTTCTGTAGATTTGCTGAATCCAAAATCGTTTTGGCCGTTTAACTTTTTTTTTGTTTTTTTTAGTAAGTAGGTTATGGATAAGGATGTAAGCTGCTCCCACCAGCCTGAAGTTACATTCGCTTTTTTTTTTAAGGACATTCGCTTTTGGGGTAGTACCAACCTAAACGAGAAAACAAAAAATAACTAGGACCGGGCTGAAGTTACATTCGTTTTTTTTTGTTTTTTTTTTTTTTTATCAATGGCCATCGAAAGTGATGGCACCGGGACCAATTCTCATCCCCTTTTCGGAAAATAGCCCTAAACCCCCGACAAATTCGTCCCCGAAGTTGACAAATTCCGCAAGTGTGTGAGTGAGTGAGTTTTGCACGCGGAGGATAAGGCGCCGTGGAGGCCCAAGGGCCCACCTAAAACCCCCTACCTGTAGTTTTTCGAAAAGTGCCCCACAGTTCGAGAAATTCCCTTTTGTTTGGTCAATGGCGCGGTATACGAATAATGCAAGTTGCAATTCAAAATTGATTTATTAAAATTGAGTGAGTTTTGCACGCGGAGGATAAGGACGCCGTGGAGGCCCAAGGGCCCACCTAAAAACCCCTACCTGTAGTTTTTCGAAAAGTGCCCCACAGTTCGAGAAATTCCCTTTTGTTTGGTCAATGGCGCGGTATACGAATAATGCAAGTTGCAATTCAAAATTGATTTATTAAAATTGAGTGAGTTTTGCACGCGGAGGATAAGTACACCGTGGAGGCCCAAGGGCCCACCTAAAACCCCCTACCTGTAGTTTTTCGAAAAGTGCCCCACAGTTCGAGAAATTCCCTTTTGTTTGGTCAATGGCGCGGTATACGAATAATGCAAGTTGTAATTCAAAATTGATTTATTAAAATTGAGTGAGTTTTGCACGCGGAGGATAAGGACGCCGTGGAGGCCCAAGGGCCCACCTAAAACCCTCTACCTGTAGTTTTCGAAAAGTGCCCCACAGTTCGAGAAATTCCCTTTTGTTTGGTCAATGGCGCGGTATACGAATAATGCAAGTTGCAATTCAAAATTGATTTATTAAAATTGAGTGAGTTTTGCACGCGGAGGATAAGGGCGCCGTGGAGGCCCAAGGGCCCACCTAAAACCCTCTACCTGTCGTTTTTCGAAAAGTGACCCACAGTTCGAGAAATTCCATTTTGTTGGCGGTATACGAATAATGCAAGTTGCAATTCAAAATTGATTTATTAACATTGAGTGAGTTTTGCACGCGGAGGATAAGGGCGCCGTGGAGGCCCAAGGACGCACCTAAAACCCCCTACCTGTCGTTTTTCAAAAAGTGCCCCACAGTTCGAGAAATTATATTTTGTTTGGTCAATGGCGTGGTATACGAATAATGCAAGTTGCAATTCAAAATTGATTTATTAAAATTGAGTGAGTTTTGCACGCGGAGGATAGGGCGCCGTGGAGGCCCAAGGACGCACCTAAAACCCCCTACCTGTCGTTTTTCGAAAAGTGCCCCACAGTTCGAGAAATTCCATTTTGTTTGGTCAATGGCGCGGTATACGAATAATGCAAGTTGCAATTCAAAATTGATTTATTAAAATTGAGTGAGTTTTGCACGCGGAGGATAAGGGCACCGTGGAGGCCCAAGCCCACCTAAAACCCTCTACCTGTCGTTTTCCGAAAAGTGCCCCACAGTTCGAGAAATTCCATTTTGTTTGGTCAATGGCGCGGTATACGAATAATGCAAGTTGCAATTCAAAATTGATTTTTTAAAATTGAGTGAGTTTTGCACGCGGAGGATAGGGCGCCGTGGAGGCCCAAGGGCCCACCTAAAACCCTCTACCTGTCGTTTTTCGAAAAGTGACCCACAGTTCGAGAAATTCCATTTTGTTGGCGGTATACGAATAATGCAAGTTGCAATTCAAAATTGATTTATTAACATTGAGTGAGTTTTGCACGCGGANCGGAGGATAAGGGCGCCGTGGAGGCCCAAGGGCCCACTTAAAACCCTCTACCTGTTGTTTTTCGAAAAGTGCCCCACAGTTCGAGAAATTCCCTTTTGTTTGGTCAATGGCGCGGTATACGAATAATGCAAGTTGCAATTCAAAATTGATTTATTAAAATTGAGTGAGTTTTGCACGCGGAGGATAAGGACGCCGTGGAGGCCCAAGGGCCCACCTAAAACCCCCTACCTGTAGTTTTTCGAAAAGTGCCCCACAGTTCGAGAAATTCCCTTTTGTTTGGTCAATGGCGCGGTATACGAATAATGCAAGTTGTAATTCAAAATTGATTTATTAAAGTTGAGTGAGTTTTGCACGAGGAGGATAAGGATGCCGTGGAGGCCCAAGGGGCCACCTAAAACCCTCTACCTGTAGTTTTTCGAAAAGTGCCCCACAGTTCGAAAATTCCCTTTTGTTTGGTCAATGGCGCGGTATACGAATAATGCAAGTTGCAATTCAAAATTGATTTATTAAAATTGAGTGAGTTTTGCACGCGGAGGATAAAAGCGCCGTGGAGGGCCAAGGGCTCACCTAAAACCCTCTACTGTCGTTTATCGAACAGTGCCCCACAGTTCGAAAATTCCCTTTTGTTTGGTCAATGGCGCGGTATACGAATAATGCAAGTTGCAATTCATTAATTCAAAATTGATTTATTAAAATTGAGTGAGTTTTACACGCGGAGGGTAAGGGCGCCGTGGAGGCCCAAGGGCTCCCCTAAAAACCTTTAACTGTCGTTTTTCGAAAAGTACCCCACAGTTCGAAAAATTCCCTTTTGTTTGATCAATGGCGCGGTATACAAATAATGCAAGTTGCAATTCAAAATTGATTTATTGAAATTGAGTGAGTTTTGCACGCGGAAAGCAAGGGCGCCGTGGAGGCCGAAGGGCCCACCTAAAACCCTCTATCTGTCGTTTTTCGAATAGCACCCCACAGTTCGAAAAATTCCCTTTTGTTTGGTCAATGGCGCGGTATACGAATAATGCAAGTTGCAATTCAAAATTGATTTATTAAAATTGAGTGAGTTTTGCACGCGGAGGATAAAAGCGCCGTGGAGGCCCAAGGGCCACCTAAAACCCCCTACCTGTCGTTTTTCGAAAAGTGCCCCACAGTTCGAGAAATTCCATTTTGTTTGGTCAATGGCGCGGTATACGAATAATGCAAGTTGCAATTCAAAATTGATTTATTAAAATTGAGTGAGTTTTGCACGCGGAGGATAGGGCGCCGTGGAGGCCCAAGGACGCACCTAAAACCCCCTACCTGTCGTTTTTCGAAAAGTGCCCCACAGTTCGAGAAATTATATTTTGTTTGGTCAATGGCGTGGTATACGAATAATGCAAGTTGCAATTCAAAATTGATTTATTAACATTGAGTGAGTTTTGCACGCGGAGGATAGGGCGCCGTGAAGGCCCAAGGGCCCACCTAAAACCCTCTACCTGTCGTTTTCCGAAAAGTGCCCCACAGTTCGAGAAATTCCATTTTGTTTGGTCAATGGCGCGGTATACGAATAATGCAAATTGCAATTCAAAATTGATAAATTGAGTGAGTTTTGCACGCGGAGGATAGGGCGCCGTGAAGGCCCAAGGGCCCACCTAAAACCCTCTACCTGTCGTTTTTCGAAAAGTGACCCACAGTTCGAGAAATTCCATTTTGTTGGCGGTATACGAATAATGCAGGTTGCAATTCAAAATTGATTTATTAAAATTGGTCCTAGTTATTTTTTGTTTTCCCGTTTCGGTTGGTACTACCCCAAGAACGAATGTCCTTAAAAAAAGCGAATGTAACTTCAGGCCGATAGCGTCACTTACAGTTTTGAAATTGAAACTCTTTCACGATCTCTCAAAATCGCGCAGTCCTACTTTACAATTCACCGCCATTTCTGGTATTTCCCAATTTATTTGCCACTGTCTTTAATCAATCAATTGCGTCAATCTGTCTGTTCCCAGTTGGTAACGGATAACTTGAAAACGGAGGAAGACATTTTTGGATTTTGTTATTGAAATCTCTGCTCTGCTGGGATGACTTCCTAAATGAAGCAAGTGAGACTAACCGACATGTTTCAAACCACTATTGATGCATGTATTACTTCCAAAATTCTTACCTAATGATGGAGCATCGGCATGCAAAAAAATTATGGGCTGCACGATATTGGGTGTTGGTGGTTTCTAGAATGTTCTCGAACAAACACATTCAGCGAAAGATTCTCCTTCGTTCTTTATCGCCGATGACTAATCTTTAATGGCACCTCGATGTCCATCGGGATTTCTGGAATGTTCGCTACACTGACCCCCTCCTGAAACTGTCGCGTCTCGCAACCTTGATGACGGTCGTAGTGGAAACACAATCCTAGGCACCTCTTGTTCTATAACGCGAACTTAATGGCGGCGCTTGCAGGAAGACCCTCTGGTGCATGTTCCATTCTGGAAGACAAATTTTCTGAACCATTCCTTCACATTATTTTCTAGAAGTCTCTGAAGAAGACCATCTCCTAACCACAACGTGTCTCACTAAGCCTAATACGCTTTTAAAACTGGACCATATCGAGAGATCTCTTCTCTGGTTGGTATTTCTCTTCCATTTTCCAGTTTATCATCAGAAGCAAATCACGGTTTTTCTTCAGCTGTCCGGAGTTCTTGTGGTGTTCACTAAACATCCACAAGCGCTGTGCGTCGTGCGTGTCTTCGTATTTGTGCTCTGTACAGGGTGGTCTAAATTGGATACTAGATACACTCTTTATTTTAAGAAATAGAGAAAAATTGGACCTCAATTTTAAAGAAAAAATCACTGGCGCAAACAGAATCATTTGGCCGCTAGAAGCTGTTTCTGGAATCGATTGCGACACAGTTTTTATACAGGGTATTTTGTTTTCCTTATACGACCCTAAACTATATTTTTTTATATGGACCACCCTATATATTATGGAGTTTTTGAAAAGAGCGTAAAATTTCCTAAATTACATTTATATTAAATATTATTTGCAATATTGCATTTTATACATCAAAATGTTTTTATTGTAGGTATTGTAGGTATCTAGGTTTCCATGGCGAACAAAAGATGGCAGGATTGTGTAAAAAGACAATTTCTTGTTTATTTGGAAATGTTTATTAGTTTGCAAATAATTTTAATTTCAAATAACACACAAAAAACAAAGACTCCTAGTTCCATTTTTTCCTATCTCTAAAGATAAAGGGTGTTTCCATAAAAAAAGTGTCCAATTTGTACCCACCCGCAATCACGTCGTCCAAATACACAAGGCACGATTTCCAGGGGAAACTTCTGAAGGCCAGTTCCATTAATCTCTCAAACGTGGCCGGGACGTTACACAAACCAAACGGCATGACCGTAAACTGCCATAAACCCGATCCAACAGTTTTCGAGTTCTTCAGATTCTTCTTTTCTTGGGATTTTGTTTCTTCGGACTTTCGGATTCTTTAGATTTTTTATTTTTAAAATTTAGAATTCTTCAGTTTCTTCACATGCTTCGACTTGATTCCCCAAACTGTGCAGATTTTTGTGATCCTTAAATTTTCTAGCTCTTCATTTTTTTCTTAGAATTTCTTACAATTCTTTCCATCTAATTTTTCATTTCTTCAAATTTTTTCGATTCTTTAATATCAGATTTCGCATTCTTCAGTTTCTCAAATTCTTCGTATTCTTCCAATAATGATTTTTCTGGTTCCTTATTTTTTGGGTTCTTTAGATTATTCGCATTTGTCTATTTATTGGAACCTTTTACGTTTCGATGGTACTGATTCTTCCGTTTCTTCACATGCTTCGTGCCCTGCGAGATACTTCGGTTTTTTTGGTTCTTCGGTTATCTTCCATTTCTTGAAATTTTATTCAATTCTTTCGATTCTTCGAATTCTTCAAAATCTTTGGAGTCTGTACTTGCATATTTCGGATTCTTTGGTGGTTTACACGCTTCGAGATACTTCGGATTTTGTTTGGTCCTTCAGTTCCTTTTAGGTTCTTCAAATTCATATCCCAGTTCTTTGAATTTTTTAATTCTTCAGATACTTCACACTTTTTTTAGGTTCTTCGGATTCTTCGATTTTTTGAGATTCATTCGATCCTTCAAAATCTTTCATTCCTTCGAATTCCTTGGATTGGCAAGTGCCAGATTTCTTCAGATACTTCTCACCATTGAAGGTGCTACGGATATGCTTCGGATTATTCAAACTGTATGGATTTTGCGGATCCCTCAGTTTTTTAGATTCGTGGGAAAGTTCATTCTTTCGATTCTTCGAATTCTACTGTTTCTTCAGATGCTTCCCATTCTTGGAAATATTCGGAAGCTTCAGGTTCTTCAGATAATTAGGTTTCTTCAAACTATACGGATGTTCACGACTCCGAAGTATTTCTGTGCATGTTCTTCGTTTTTTGAATTTCTTGGAATTTTTTAGGATTCCTCTCATTTCTTTAAATTGTTTAAAACTCTTCGATTCTTGAGCCAGCTTAAAAATGTTTCAGTTTTTCGAATTTTTTGGTTTTACATTTCGGATTTTTTCGTTTCTGCAGATGGTCTCGCACCCTCCAAAATATTTCGAATTTTTCAGGCCCTTGTCAGATCCAGTTTTTAGGTTCTTCGGTTTTTCCATTTTTTGAAATTTTTTAATTATTTCGATTCTTCGAATTCTTCAAAATCTTCCGATTATTTTGATTCTTTACTTTCAGATTTCGCATTATTTTGATTCTTTAGATACTTTGGATCCTTAGGGACACTTCAACAAAAACATGCAAATTTTTTTATTCTGGAATTTTTTTCATTTTCTTCAAATTCTTCGTTTTTTCCAATTCGTGGAATTCTTTCAATTCCTTAATTTCAGATCTCAGTTTCTTCAGATGCATCGTGCCTAGATGTATACATCGCGTTCTTCAATTTCTTTGTTTCGGAGTTTTTGGTGTGTTTTAGATTCTTCATTTTTCCATCTCTTTGGCTCCTTTGGATTCTGCAATGTCAGATTTTGGCTACTTCTATTTCTCTTGAGACCCTTCAATTTCTTCGTATCCATTAGATACTTCGAATTAACAAAAGCCCCACAACTTAACATTCTTCTTAAATAGACAACTATTGGTTCCACGTTGATGCGGTTTGAATCCCGATGGTATATGGTGAATGCAACCCAAAATGTAATTTTCTTCTTTGAGAGATGAAACATACCGCTGACTCCAAAAGACAAAAAGATTTTAAGTCATTGTGAATAGAGCAGTTTGTATTGTCACATTACGTAATTTATATATAATTATTTAAGAACCATTGATTTATAACAGGAAATTATTATCACTGCTCATCAATTCGGCATCGATGTTGGAACGATTGAATTTGCTTATATAGCAAACGGAAAATTTCTATAAAAATTACGGAACATTCTCGAAGTCGGCTATCATATTTCATAGACAGAATGCGTCTCATCCGCTTTCGTTCCGTATCGCCAGTGACTAATCTTTTACCGACTTGATGGCGCCCCGATGTCTCTCTAGATTTATAGAATATTCGCTACAGTATAATTTCGGAAAGAGACAGAGAAAAACAAGTCAATGTATCTTGTGCGAACGATCGGCTATCGTCCAGCCGTCACAGGGGTTAAGATCTCAGCACTATAACTACGTAGAAACTTCTGGGTCTTTTTATTTAATAGAATCGTGCATGGTGGAGGCAAAAAAGAACTTGGAAAAGTTTGCGCATACATTGCAAAATAGACTATGCACATGGGGAATTAATTTCCATTTTTTTGCAAAATTTGTGAGCATTCCCAATATTGAAAGACCCATGGCCATATTGGGGATGCCGCATCTGCCTAGGATTTGCCTAATCAAAAGGGGGAAGCCCAAATAACGGGTCCAGTTCGTTTAGCTTCCAGCTCAAAATAAGACATTGATAGCGCTGTTGGCAACCTTTTGCAAAGGTGTCGCAAAATGCAAGCAATACTTGACTAAAATTAGTCGTAGAATATACAAGGTAAGTCGGAAGTTTTGTTGTCACATAAAATGACCAGCACGTCAAAGAAAGATTTCGCTTTTGAACAATTATTCGTCCTTTCAGGTGTCCTCACATTTGTCAACTGTTACGATGTGAAATGGGCGACGAGAGTGCAAGACGTATTCACATACGCCAAACTGCTAGCCCTATTCGTAATAATCGCAGCCGGAGGATACCAGCTTTGCAATGGTAGGTTGGATTCTTCTATCATGTAACAACCCCCAATCGTCTCTTTTTATGCGACGAGACAATTGGGGTGAGTTCATGGGTGTCCATCCTGCTTCCTCAAATTCGATGGACGCCCATGGAAGAGACTAATTTAAGATGAAAATCATTTGCGAGCAGACATGCGTAATTATTCCAGGACATACGGAGCACTTTACATTCATCAACACAAAGACCGAGGTTACTTCCCTGGCTTTATCATTCTATTCCGGCCTGTTCGCCTACAATGGCTGGTGAGAGACAAAAAAAGGCCTATTGAATTTAATATACGCTTAATGTGAATTCTAGACTGATCACTTGCTAAGGAACCGTTCTCTTTTTCGTTTTTTATTTCAAATTTACAGCTCGACCAAGTGTTATCCCTTCACATTCATTTCTCAAGAACAAATCTCGTGTCCCGAGAGAATTCGTTCTGCTTTCGCTAACAATAAAACCGACGTCGTCGCCATTATTTTTAATTAGACTGTCAGAGATTTCACAATCCAATCCGAAAGGAATGGCGTATTAAATTCCTATTTGTGCAGCGACGCTTTCAAATATAAACTGAATTTTTGCCTTTGTCTTGAATGATTGGCAAAGATCGCAAACCACGTTACCTTGTGCTAATTACGACGTGCTTTTACAAGGGGTTGTCGCAACTTTCACATTCATGTCGGAGTTGCAATTTTAAAGGTGTCAAAAATTGCTCGTTTCGACCAAGTAAATTAGCTAAAAGAGGGTGGTAATTTTTCTGGGCAAAATTGACTTTCCCAAAGACCACTGCAGAACGACGCCTTTTATTTGGTAAAAATTAGATTAAAGAAATTCAGTGCCTGTTTTTGTTAATCTAAAATAAGAGAATCAAAATTAAAACCTCCAAACAAAGCAAAATTGGCATTTTACATTTTTAAAAGTTACAAGAGGGTTTCAGGAATGGTATTTACAGAGATGATAGATAGAACGTACCTCTTTATCACTCAACAGTCAATTTCTTTGTAACAACCCCGTAAGTCAAGTGTTTTTTAAATATAATTCGGAAGCCTCTCGAAACGAAGGTTGAAATGTGACAATTAATCAAAAGAATTACAGGAGGGTTGGCAAAATGTTACAGGGATAGTTCTAACGTTCAGCTTTATTAGCCAGCTCACATTTTTTTAATAATTACTCCGTAAGTCAAGAAATAATTTTTTTAATTAATTCGGAAAGATCTCAAAGGAAAGGTTGAAATTAAACAATTAATTAAAACAATTGCAGGATGAGTGGGATGATAGATCGAACGTTCCTGTTTATCACCTATCTCACAGTTTTTTTGCAACCACGCCGTAAGTCAAGAAATAATTTTTTTTAATTAATTCGGAGACATCTCAAACCATAAGTTGAAATTAGAAAATTAATTAAAATAATTATAGGAGGGTTGGGGAAAAATGTTTCAGGGATGATAGATCGAACGTTCCTCTTTATCACCTATCTCACGGTTTTTTACAACCACCCCGTAAGTCAAAAAATAATTTTTTTTAAATTAATTCGGAGACATCTCAAACCATAAGTTGAAATTAGAAAATTAATTAAAATAATTACAGGAGGGTTGGGAAAAAATGTTTCAGGGATGATAGATCGAACATTCTTCTTTATCACCTACCTCACATTTTTTTACAACCATCCCGTAAGCCAAGAAAAAATGTTTTTGTAATTAATTCGCAGATATCTCAAAGGAACAGTTGAAATTACATAACGCAGGGATGATAGATCGAACGTTCCTCTTAATCACCAAGCTCACAGTTTTTTTACAACCACCCCGTAAATCAAGAAATAATTTTTTTTATTAATTCGGAGATATCTCAAAGAAAAGGTTGAAATTAGATAATTAATTGAAATAATTGCAGGAGAGTTGGGAAAAAAATGCTACAGGGATGATAGATCGAACGTTCCTCTTAATCACCAAGCTCACAGTTTTTTTACAACCACCCCGTACGTCAAGAAATAATTTTTTTTTAATTAATTCGGAGATATCTCAAAGAAAAGGTTGAAATTAGATAAATAATTGAAATAATTGCAGGAAAGTTGGGAAAAAATGCTACAGGGATGATAGATCGAACGTTCCTCTTAATCACCTAGCCCACAGTTTTTTTACAACCACCCCGTACGCCAAGAAATAATTTTTTTTTAATTAATTCGGAGATATCTCAAAGAAAAGGTTGAAATTAGATAAATAATTGAAATAATTGCAGGAAAGTTGGGAAAAAATGCTACAGGGATGATAGATCGAACGTTCCTCTTAATCACCTAGCCCACAGTTTTTTTACAACCACCCCGTACGCCAAGAAATAATTTTTTTTTAATTAATTCGGAGATATCTCAAAGAAAAGGTTGAAATTAGATAAATAATTGAAATAATTGCAGGAGAGTTGGGAAAAAATGTTACAGGAATGATAGATCGAACGTTCCTCTTAATCACCTAGCCCACAGTTTTTTTACAACCACCCCGTACGTCAAGAAATAATTTTTTTTAAATTAATTCGGATATCTCAAAGAAAAGGTTGAAATTAGATAATTAATTGAAATAATTGCAGGAGCGTTGAGAAAAAAATTTTACAGGGATGATAGATCGAACGTTCCTCTTAATCACCAAGCTCACAGTTTTTTTACAACCACCCCGTAAGTCAAGAAATAATTTTTTTTAAATTAATTCGGAGATATCTCAAAGAAAAGGTTGAAATTAAGACAATTAATTGAAAGAATTGCAGGAGAGTTGGGAAAAAATGTTATAAGAATGATAAATCGACCGCTCCTCTTCATCACCTAGCTCACAGTTTTTTTACAACCACCCCGTAAATCAAGAAATCATTTTTTTTTAATTAATTCGGAGATATCTCAAAGAAAAGGTGGAAATTAGATAATTAATTGAAATAATTGCAGGAGAGTTGGGAAAAAAATGTTACCGTCATGATAGATCGAACGTTTCTCTTAATCACCTAGCTCACAGTTTTTTTTACAACCACCCCGTAAGTCAAGAAATAATTTTTTTAATTAATTCGGAGACATCTCAAAGGAAAGGTTGAAATTAAACAATTAATTAAAATACACACGTTCTACCCTCCAGGGCCAGGCCCAGGGTATTGTAATTAAAGGTATCATCGAAAGGAATTGATTTTTACAAAGTATAACAGTCTTCCGCGATTCTTATTCGAGATCAAGGGGGAGGGGGGCAAAAATTGGTTTTATCTTTCATAGTACTCTAATTAAAGGTCGCAACGAAAGGAACTGTTTTTACCAACTACCGCCCTTCTCTCTTACTCCTTATCAAAATTGAGGGGGAGGGGCGGGAGAGACACTGAATTTATTCTACCAACTCTCGCTTTCCTCTATGACCTATTATCGGGATCCGTTATAAATCCTTACTTTTTTGTAATTGGGGGAGGGGTTAAAAACTGGTATTATCCTTCATAGTATTCCAATGAGAAGTCTCAACAGCAGGAATTAGTTCCTACTGCCCTCCTCTCCAGTATCTTTCCGAGATAAGTTATATTTCCTTATATCTTGAGAACAAAATGGACGCCTAGAGGAGACATATCTATTAATGATGTCAAAACGTTAAGTGCGAGTATGAAATATTGGAGGAGGGTACCCACAATTGGCTATTGGAACATCTGGATTAAGCATATCCCTTGGTGAAGTCAAAATGAATATCTCGTGAACGAAAGTGTCGGAGAGGGGAATCTACAAAGAGCAAATGGGACGTCTGGACAAAACATATCTATTGGTGGACCACCTAGTCAGGATAGTTAGAGCACCTAGTTCTTTTCGAATAAATAAAAGGAAACGTGTTTTGCGATCGTTGCGACCAAACCGTCTAGCACCACACTGCAAAAAAGAGTATGGGAAATGATGGAAGGTATAACATTCCTTAGCAATTGCTGGGCTGGAACCACTTAATCTTTGTGTTGTGATGTCAAAAGTGTTTAATCAGCTTAGACTTTTTTCAGGAATTACCTAAATTTCATAATAGAAGAACTAAAGGATCCAGTGAGGTATTACATGCGCGTCTTAACCCTAGCTCTTATTGCCGTTTTGCAGAAATCTTCCTCTAGCGATTGCAATATCGTGCACGTTGGTCACAATCGTGTACGTGCTCACTAACGTTGCCTTTTATACGACGTTGTCGCCAGCGGAAGTCTTAGGATCGGAGGCGGTAGCGGTTTCGTTCGCCAACAAGCTGTTTGGCCCATTCGCACTCTCCATCCCAATCTTCGTTGCGTTGTCAACCTTTGGGGCGGTTAATGGAATTTTGCTCACCTCCTCGAGATTGTTCTACGCCGGCGCCTGTCACGGCCAAATGCCCGAAATCCTGACGATGATCCAAGCGAAACGGCTGACGCCGACGCCCGCAGTTTTGGCGATGGTAACTTGGACCGTTCGCCGATCCTCTCTCATTAGACACTTTTAGGCGTTGCTGTCGATGCTATACCTAACCGTTTCGGATATCTTCGCCCTGATTAACTACGTCGGATTCGCTACCTGGGTAAGTTCAAGGCGCACTGTCTACGCTTTAATGCGGTATTTTCAGTTGAGCATCGGAGTGTCGGTCCTGTGCCTGCCGTGGCTCAGATGGAAAGCGCCAAATTTAGAAAGGCCGATCAAAGTGAACTTAATCTGGCCGATCATTTACCTGCTCGCGACGATATTCGTGACCGCCGTGCCGATGATCGCTAGTCCCGTCGAGACCGGCATCGGTCTCCTTATGATCTTGACGTCGGTTCCCGTGTACGTCGCGTTAATAATGTGGAAGAACAAGCCGTGGTGGTACCAGAAGATCATATCCAAGATCACGGTAGCCTTACAGATGATATTCGTCGTCGTTGGAAAATCGAAAGCTGCCGAGTTGTGAAGATACTCGGTTATTGTAAAACGATGTTACTTACGTAAGGTTGGACACTTCTAATGCAACGAAATTAGAACTATCCACCCTTACAGTCATTAAAGTTTAAGCCCACAATGTGACAATAAAAATGTGTTGCTGCGCACGTAAGGTATCGCCTACAATAAAGATGTAAATGTCTTTCAATTCAGTTCCGACACAGATCATTAGTCTTCTCTAGCTTGAAGTTGAAATGAAGTGAGCACCACCACTATAACTTACGACACCGAATGTCGTGATTGACCTCGACTCTCAACTGTAGACTCGGATACCACGAACGGGGGGCGAGTTACCTATCTCGGAGGCGAGATTCTGCTAAGAAAGCTCGATGAAACCAACTCCTACTTTAAATAATTCTCTTTTTATAACAATAGATCACAAATGGTAAAGTTCTCTCACAACAAATCCGACATGTACAACAATCATTAGACCGAGTCGTTTTTTCATTACTGCATCAACGTCAAAATTCCAAGTGGTTGAAAGAAGAACGGTTCGGACGTATTGAATACAAATAGCAATAAATACAATTTATCATATTTATACGGCGTCTAAATCTACTCATCTGAGCAGTTCAATCATGAATTGGTTCATCCTTTATCTAGGATTCGTGGTGAATCATTGATTGAAGTTACATACTAGAATGGTTAAGTCCGACTGTTTGTTTTACGAGTTATACAGGGTACCCATTATGTATGGACTATAGTTATACAGGGTGCCCATTACGTATGGACTATAGTTTATATCTCAGTAAATATAAAATGTATACAAGATTTTTCTACATGAAAGTTATTTAATATTTTATTTCCTATAATAAAGCAGCATTCAGTTGTTTTTATTTCAGAAAACAAATGAGTAACGAAAAACAATTGAATTTTTGTAAATGGCAGTGCACCTTTTCATTAGGCTCATTTGATACAGATTTTTTTTCTCTTACCGATGATGTCACATGTTAGTACTCTAATACAAATAAAACAAATGAACGTGTACGTTTCTTATTAAACCTTGAAGACAATTAACAATAAAATGGTAACAAACATACACATTCATTTGTTTTATTTTGATATTTATGATATCTAGATTAATGTTATTGATGTGATTATAAGTTTGTTTGAAAAATTTTCTTGTATTAGGATACTAACATCATCGAAAAGATTAAAAAAACCTTTATCAAATGATCCTAATGAAAAGGTGCACTGCCATTAAAAAAAATTCAATTATTTTTCGTTACTCATTTGTTTTCTGAACTAAAAACAACTGAATGCCGCCTTATTATGGGCAATAAAATGTTAAACAACTTTCAAATAGAAAAATGTTGTATACATTCAATATTTACCGAGATATATACTATATTCCATACATAATGGGCACCCTGTATACATATTTTTACCATGACAAGTGCAAGTGTAGCAACACAACAGCACAATAAATATTATTATTACTACTATTACCTCTTACGGAGGCCGATTCTACGCCCGCTTTTGCAACGTGACTTTTTGTTAAGAAATTGAACTTGATTTTCTGTGTTGAAACTGTTTATTTTCACGTGATTGCTACGACGGCTCAAAACCAATTTTTATTTTTCCTCTCTTCTAATACCTTGACGTGAGCTCTACGCCGGCTCAAAACTCATTGAAAATTTTACGCGCTATTCGACGGATTACGAATCTCTCCTACACCTCGGCAAAAAGTTGACAGTTCTCTTATCAATCACAGGATGTGATTCAGCTGTACTCTACTTTTCTAATTTTATCTTACCTAGCGACTCAAGCTATATGCAAATAATTCAACTGGAGTGTATCCAGGAACGTTAGCTCACAAATACTCGAAAAAATTTAAGAACAATTCCAATTAAATAAATACGCTACAGAGCTCCCGTTACATGTCTGAAGCTCCATCTAGAACGTCTCTGGGCGGCTCTAAAAAGCCTTCCGAATGCTACTTTTTTCATTTTTCAAGACTTTCAGAAATCTTCCGATGGCATGAAAAAGAAATTCTAAAAAATGAGACTCTCAAATTTAAGCCTACATGATACACCATTCCCGAATTTAAAAGAAGGTTTTAAGTTTCCAAAAAATAGAAATACAACTCGCGGTTCCAGTCCAAAGATCTAATAACAAAAATATCATAATATTATATTTTAAATCGTAGAAGATTTTAAAATCTCGATTATTGTAACCGGATCACAAGAAGAAGGTATTAATAGGAAATTAATGTCTCCAACGCCTTATTTTATTATTTTGACGCAAATCTTTACTTAAAAAGGAAAAATAAATATCAAACGCCTTTTCGACCGTAATAACCGTATTCCACAATGGATATCAAACATTTTACAATTTTTGAACTTTTGAATTTTCCATGATTTCTACGGCATATCGAAAATTTATCACGATTACGATACTTCTCTTTATACAAACTTTGTATGCGGTTGGAATGTAAAACTAATACGGATTTAGAAAAAAAATCAGTCAACGGAAGAAAAATGTTGAAGATTAGTGTGCGCATGCGCAATATAAACACATTGATTTAAAATTTTAACCACAGATCACATGCTTCTAGTACAGTCCAACACATCGCATCGTAAAACCAGATCGTGCGCATGCGCAAACTGCGCGATGCGCAACTTTTTTATTTACTAAGATATTTTTTGAAATTTTAACTATAGATCCTTCTCGTAAAAACACATATATCGTGTATTAGTATGTATCAAATATGCGCAAAACGCATAAGGATGTTTGTATCTTGCTTATGTCCGTATGGCTTTTCGAAAATGTAGTAAAGTTACTTGCCTTAAGAGGAAAAATCCTTTTCCTTGTTTTTTACGTTATGCCAGGTATGAAATCCAAATCAATCCGAATTGTTTTGCGCCTTGTTCGACTAAACTTTGAGATTCATCACCAGAATCGAGAGTAGACTTGAATCCGATCAGGTCCAGCATAGGATTGAGAATGATCAATCCTGGTCAGGAAATGCAGATGGTCCTGTGAACAATTGATGAGATTAGTACGACCACCAAATACTCGTAAATAATATTCGTTTAATAATCAGTCTCATCGCATGAAAGAAGAGTTAGGACAAGACTAATTAGTTAACGATTTAATTACTCACCTTCTTTTAAAAACGAATAAATCGACCTTCGTGTAGTAATAAATGGGCTATGACTATCCTCGAAAACATTCATCTTGAGAACGTAACAATTAACTGCATTACTTCCTCATAGTATGACTCGCAGAAAAGATCAATATACTTCACGAAACTGGTATGGCTATGAATTCATAGTCATACTGATTTACATGAAGTGAACTGATTGCCGTCCATTCAAAGAATTATTGCAGTGAATCCCACGTCAGCAAAATGATGGGCCGAGGAAATAATCATAACCGATTTAGACTGACAACACGAAGGATAGCTAAAAGAATAGCCAATTTTCACTTTAATCACTGTATGCACTATTCACCCACTGCTAAATACATAAAAAATAAAAAATAGCCCATGCATAGAAAAGAAAATCCTACCTTTATAAGGCTGCCCATCTAGAATCTGAAACAAAAAATTAATGAAAAATATGGAGAAAGGGAAGTTAAATTATGCTTAGTCCAATACTTTTTGAGAGCCCGTAAGAGAAAATTGAACTAAAAACAGATCTTTCATTTCTTGAACAGACTACCCTTAGGTACATTTGCTTTTGTTTAAATTTTACCCTTAATGTCAAGTTCATAATAAAAAATTGGCAACTTACCCTTAGCCTTATTTTTTCGGTCTCGCCCAGGAAGGAACACGAACACAGGAGGGACGACACGCTGCCCCCCGCACTTGTTCGTAGATTACTGACAAACAGGTATGACTAGTTGGAGGCACCTATCTGCAATGTGAAGAAAGTACATATTACAAAAAGCTCTGATACCATGCTGGTGCTGATTAGTGATTTATGTGTAAAACGACACCTATTGCAAATGAAACCAAAGCCAGTTACTTATTTTACAAAGGCAATATGCAACGTTAAAGAAATTAAGAAGTTTTGCGCAAACCAAGTCTGTTTATTTTTATTAGACTTACCGCAGGACCCAGGCTAATGTATTCCATGTCAGAAGTTGGACCCTCACCAGAGATGGAGATCGCGCGCTATGTCTTGAAGTATAACCATTTCTGGGGCTGCGAACAATCGAAAAGATTAGTAAGTAGGCCCCATCATTCTCTTTCAAACAAATTATCGGGTATGTTCGCTTATTCAAAAAACTAGTATGACTATGAATACATAGCCATAGTGATTGATATAAAGCAGTGGCGTAACTAGGTATTTTTTGAAGGGGTGCAGAATCAAGTTTTGGCGCCTTATCGTTTCGATTGAGCTCTAATCGATAAAAACTGTAAAGTATAACTTTCCCGTGTGACTTTTTTCGAGATCAGTGAGCGACGGTGCCTGAGGGGGGGGGGGGGGGTATAAATTAATTTTATCTCTCATTGTATTCTAATTAAGTACTGCCCTTCTTTCTGTCCTCTTCTAAGTACGTCTTTCTGTCCTCTTCTAAGTACGGGGCGGAGGGAGGGGGGAAGGAACTAGTTTTATCCTTCATGGTACTCTAATGCAGTGTTTCTCAACGGAGGCCATATGCCCCCCTAGGAGGCTATGGCGTATTTCTTGGGGCCACAAACGAAAGACAGAATATTGGTAGACCACGGAAACTTTTCAGTGGGCCACGAAAATTTACTCCTACAATATCTTAATGAAATATTAAAATTAAATAAATTTACCAAAAATGGTCAGCACAAAAATTATACCACAATAACCCTTTATCATTGTTTATGTTATCTCAGTGTACCTTTCCTAGAAAGAACCTTTAAATTTAAATGTTTATAATTGGCAAACGCACAATGCAATTGGTAGACGCAATACCGGAAAATATGTGTTCTTTTTTCTAACACGAATAACACCCCTCTACCGCCTATCAGGGTTATTTTTCTGTAGAGATTAGTTTTTCTACAACTTTCAAAATGCATTTTTTTTTAAATTTCAGCGTCAAAACAAAATGAGCTTGAAAATGGTTTCTTGATAATTAAAAAATAACAAAATTCACAAGTAGGCCATCAGTAAAAAAAAAGTTGAGAAACATTGCTCTAATGAAAGATCTCAACGAAAGGAACCGTTTTCTACCAACTGCTGCAGTGGCGTGCGTATTTACCCAGAAGAATTGAGTTATCATCATAGCTATTAGGTATTTAGGTAATACTCCGCTATCCGCTCCGCCCACTTTAAAATAAAGGCAATAATATATAGGTATATATAGAGAGCAATTTTGGTTTTGAGTAAAATCTAAAGTCACTAAAATCTAAATATTCTGTAGTATTCAGTATTCACTATTCAGGTATCAGGTACTTAGTACTGCTACTGAGGTACCTGCGTCCTGCCTTTCACGAAATGACGAAAATAAGAATGTTAAATTTTAAAAACAGAAATTTTTTTGCCCATAAGTTTTAATTGAGACGTCTAATCGACAAAGTACGAATTGTTTTGGATTCTACGCACCCAAATTAATAAGAAAAAGTTTTTGCCGAGAAATTTTGGTGCAGTCGATTTTTGGTAAAAAAGGAAGGTTGTACACTGCCTTTTTTTGAGGCACCAAAAAAACATTGTCTCAGATCGACCGAGAAAAAACATTTTCTTATAGAATGTGGCCTGTAGAATCCATAATTTCAAACAGTTCCAAGATTGGGCTACTGGATCACAAGTTACAGCCCTTTGTATTTTCTTTCGAAATTAGTTTCTAGTCTATAACTTTTGATTGAGAAGTCTAATCGAAATAGTACGAATCGTTTTGGATTCTACGCACCAAAATTAATAAGAAAAAGTGTTTTCCCGAGAAATTTTGGTGTAGTCGATTTTTGGTAAAAAAGGAAGGTTATTACTGCCTTTTTTGAGCCCCGAAAAAAAAATTGTCTCAGATCGACCGGGAAAAAAGATTTTCTTATAGAATGTGGCGTGTAGAATCCATAATTTCAAACAGTTCCAAGATCGGACTACTAGATCAAAAGTTCAGCCCTTTGAATTTTTTGTTGAAATTGGTTTTTTGCCCATAAATACAAATAAATATTATTCAAAGTTTTCGTTGACTAATTAAAGCAAAAGCAATAAAGGGGCCTGTCAGCAGTAAGAAATAAAATACCGTTCTAATCTAATCTTTTTCGCCTATGCAACCCAATTTCTATTTCTTACCCCCTCCCCCCCTCCTAGTACGCACTGGGTGACTGTATGTGCCACGAACTTGTTTAATCCCCCCCAGAATAAATTTCTACGTACGCCACTGAACTGCTGCCCTTCTTTCTGTCCTCTTATCAAAGTACGAGCTATTTCTACCAAACATAGCCCTTCTCCTCGACCTCTTATCGTGATCGGGTATATTCCCTTATACCTCAAGAACGGATTGTCGGAAGAGGGTACTCACAAAGGGCGATTGAGACGTCTGCAGGAAATACATCCACTGGTGACGTCAAAACAAAAGCTATTTCGGTTAAAAAAAATGCGCTTTATCTGCACAAGACCTGTGCACAATTTATACTTGTTTTTAATTCTTAAATAATGCGCTAAAAACTGAAGTTCAAAATGCCATCAATCTAATTAAGTAGCTACCTATTCTATGAGTAAACGCGATCTTTATGGAACTAAATTTTCTCATTCCTTAAAAGTAATACGAGGGTTGTCCAGAAAGTAGTAGACGTTTTGAAATAAAAAATTTTAAACTTGTAAAGAAAATCTATTATTAAATAAATTTGGGAGAAACACTCTTGGGCTATTTATCAACACAAGCGCCATTCAAATTGAGGCACTTGTCATAGCGTGGCTCAAGTGTTTTGATTCCAACTGTTATAAATCAGCCGCCTGAGATATTAATCTGCACTGGGTAACGCTGACATGAAGTTCGGCGTCCCTATCGAACCGCTGCGTTGCGAGCCAGGTCTTCATCCCTGGGAACAGGTGGAAGTTTTGTTGTTCGACGACAACGCCCGCCCGTACACAGTCAACCGTACTGGACAGCTCTTGGATGATTTTGGATGGGAGAAAGGATCACCCTCCATACGGCTCGATCTAGCGCCAAGCCACTTCCACCTCTTCCCAGCGATGAAGACCTCGCTCGCAACACAGCACAT
>NW_022170738.1:31475578-31478979 GCF_008802855.1 Photinus pyralis | reverse complement strand
ATCATTTAAACATAATCGAATAACGACATTTAAATATTTGACGTACTACAAAAATTACAACCCCCGCAATTGAGGATTACTGTGCATATAAGTCTGAATTTCCTAATAAAATTCGTAATTTTAAAACCAAAAGGAACTTTGACTTTAAAGAGCAATTGAAGGGTTGCTTATGGATCATTTAAACATAATCGAATAACGACATTTAAATATTTGACGTACTACAAAAATTACAACCCCCGCAATCGAGGATTACTGTGCATATGAGTCTGAATTTCTTAATAAAATTCGTAATTTTAGAACCAAAAGGAACTTTGATTTTAAAGAGCAATTGAAGGGTTGCTTATGGATCATTTAAACATAATCGAATAACGACATTTAAATATTTGACGTACTACAAAAATTACAACCCCCGCAATTGAGGATTACTGTGCATATAAGTCTGAATTTCTTAATAAAATTCGTAATTTTAAAACCAAAAGAACTTTGACTTTAAAGAGCAATTGAAGGGTTGCTTATGGATCATTTATACATAATCGATTAACGAATTATAAATATTTGGTGTACTACAAAAATTACAACCCTCGCAACCGAGAATTACCTACTATACTATGAGTCCAATTTTCTAATAAAATTCGTAATTTTAAAACCAAAAGGCACTTTAACCTTAGAGAGCAATTGAAGGGTTGCTTATGGATCATTTATACATAATCGATTAACGAATTATAAATATTTGGTGTACTACAAAAATTACAACCCTCGCAACCGAGAATTACCTACTATACTATGAGTCCAATTTTCTAATAAAATTCGTAATTTTAAAACCAAAAGGCACTTTAACCTTAGAGAGCAATTGAAGGGTTGCTTATGGATCATTTAAACATAATCGAATAACGACCTTTAAATATTTGACGTACTACAAAAATTACAACCCCCGCAATCGAGGATTACTGTGCATATGAGTCTGAATTTCTTAATAAAATTCGTAATTTTAAAACCAAAAGGCACTTTAACCTTAGAGAGCAATTGAAGGGTTGCTTATGGATCATTTATACATAATCGATTAACGAATTATAAATATTTGGTGTACTACAAAAATTACAACCCTCGCAACCGAGAATTACCTACTATACTATGAGTCCAATTTTCTAATAAAATTCATAATTTTAAAACCAAAAGGCACTTTAACCTTAGAGAGCAATTGAAGGGTTGCTTATGGATCATTTATACATAATCGAATAACGAAATATAAATATTTGAAGTACTACAAAAATTACAACCCCCGCAATCGAGGAGTACTACACGTAAGAGTCCGAATTCTAATAAAATTCATAATTTTAAAACCAAAAGGAACTTTGACTTTAAAGAGCAATTGAAGGGTTGCTTATGGATCATTTATACATATCTGAACAAAGAAATACAAATATTTGGTGTACTACAAAAATTACAACCCCCGCAATCGAGGATTAATGCACGTGAGAGTCCGAATTCTAATAAAATTCGTAATTTTAAAACCAAAAAGAACTTTGACTTTAAAGAGCAATTGAAGGGTTGCTTATGGATCATTTATACATAATCGCGTAACGAAATATAAATATTTGGTTTACTACAAAAATTACAACCCCCGTAATAGAGGATTACTACACGTAAAGGTCCGAAATCTAATCAAATTCATATTTTTAAAACCAAAAGGAACTTTGACTTTAAAGAGCAATTGAAGGGTTGCTTATGGATCATTTATACATATCTGAACAAAGAAATACAAATATTTGGTGTACTACAAAAATTACAACCCCCGCCATCGAGGATTAATACACGTAAAAGTCCGAATTCTAATCAAATTCATAATTTTAAAACCAAAAGGACCTTTGACTTTAAAGAGCAATTGAAGGGTTGCTTATGGATCATTTTACATAGGTAACCGAATAACGAAATACAAATATTTGGTGTACTAAAAAAATTACAACCCCCGCAATCGAGGATTACTACACGTAAGATTCCGAATTCTAATAAAATTCATAATTTTAAAACCAAAAGGAACTTTGACTTTAAAAAGCAATTGAAGGGTTGCTTTTGGATCATTTATACATATCTGAACAAAGAAATACAAATATTTGGTGTACTACAAAAATTACAACCCCCGCCATCGAGGATTAATACACGTAAAAGTCCGAATTCTAATCAAATTCATAATTTTAAAACCAAAAGGACCTTTGACTTTAAAGAGCAATTGAAGGGTTGCTTATGGATCATTTTACATAGGTAACCGAATAACGAAATACAAATATTTGGTGTACTAAAAAAATTACAACCCCCGCAATCGAGGATTACTACACGTAAGATTCCGAATTCTAATAAAATTCATAATTTTAAAACCAAAAGGAACTTTGACTTTAAAGAGCAATTGAAGGGTTGCTTATGGATCATTTATACATATCTGAACAAAGAAATACAAATATTTGGTGTACTACAAAAATTACAACCCCCGCAATCGAGGATTAATGCACGTGAGAGTCCGAATTCTAATAAAATTCGTAATTTTAAAACCAAAAAGAACTTTGACTTTAAAGAGCAATTGAAGGGTTACTTATGGATCATTTATACATAATCGCGTAACGAAATATAAATATTTGGTTTACTACAAAAATTACAACCCCCGTAATAGAGGATTACTGTAACACGTAAAGGTCCGAAATCTAATCAAATTCATAATTTTAAAACCAAAAGGAACTTTGACTTTAAAGAGCAATTGAAGGGTTGCTTATGGATCATTTATACATATCTGAACAAAGAAATACAAATATTTGGTGTACTACAAAAATTACAACCCCCGCCATCGAGGATTAATACACGTAAAAGTCCGAATTCTAATCAAATTCATAATTTTAAAACCAAAAGGACCTTTGACTTTAAAGAGCAATTGAAGGGTTGCTTATGGATCATTTTACATAGGTAACCGAATAACGAAATACAAATATTTGGTGTACTAAAAAAATTACAACCCCCGCAATCGAGGATTACTACACGTAAGATTCCGAATTCTAATAAAATTCATAATTTTAAAACCAAAAGGAACTTTGACTTTAAAAAGCAATTGAAGGGTTGCTTTTGGATCATTTATACATATCTGAACAAAGAAATACAAATATTTGGTGTACTACAAAAATTACAACCCCCGCCATCGAGGATTAATACACGTAAAAGTCCGAATTCTAATCAAATTCATAATTTTAAAACCAAAAGGACCTTTGACTTTAAAGAGCAATTGAAGGGTTGCTTATGGATCATTTTACATAGGTAACCGAATAACGAAATACAAATATTTGGTGTACTAAAAAAATTACAACCCCCGCAATCGAGGATTACTACACGTAAGATTCCGAATTCTAATAAAATTCATAATT
>NW_022170738.1:31441172-31475478 GCF_008802855.1 Photinus pyralis | reverse complement strand
AAATGTTTCTATTTTCCTACTCTTGGCATAAAGTAATCAGGATTGGAATATAAAGTGGGTTATGATGTTATTGGAGTAATCTTGTCTAATCTGATCTATTTGGAAGTATTTTGTTTTTAGAAGTGTTTATGCAGTGTCATATACGCATTACGCACAAAATTCCATTGAATAAGGTGACTTTACATAACAGTTTTCATTTCAGTCTCCTTCAATTTTATCATGAAATTTTCACATACAGAAAACGAGTTATGCAAATGTGTTTGTTTAATTATGATTATCTCATTACATGTTTACAATGTTGTTTTGATTCCGAGCTTGGATTCTAATTGAAGGGATAAACATTCTTAAATATAAACAAAAGAAATAAAATGAAACATTTGCTGGCTATTAAAGAATGCTTCGAAAACTATTTTTAGAGCATATGCATATAGATCATTAATCCACTATTGAGATGAAATGCAAATGTCCTTGTAAATTGAAATAATAAAAAATTGACATCTTAATAAAAGGTCAACTCGATGATAACTAAATTAAAAAGTAGAAAGTTAGCTTGAAAAAAAAAACATTTTTAATTTAAAGGCGAAATTTATTATGTTCAAATGTGTATAAATAACGAGTACAATAATTATCGAGGCTTCCATTTTATTTCTTAATAAAGTAAAAAAACAGAGAAATGAATAAAGTGTGGTACAATCAATGCTCACCTCGTCTCGCCAACCCTTTAAGGCGATGAAGGCGTGATCGCCGCGTAACTCGCGCAGCACGTGATCGACCCGAGCGGTGCGTTCTTCGTAATCGCGAAATGCCGGATTTAATTCGACGTAGTCCGATGTCACTCGAAACACCTAGCAAGCAAGCGGTTGAATTCTGTGCAAGCTGATTTAATTTTACCTCCGGATATCTAAGTAACTGTTTCATTACATCCGGTCTGATTAGTCCCACTTGGAATCCTTCGACAATGAAAGGTCTACATTGTCCCGAATTTAAGCCTGAAACATAAATACTAGTAAATGTTGCATTGGAAATGATTGGGTGTATACTGTATACATGATCAATAGTATCATTGAAAGGTAAATTTTGAAACGGTTTTTGTGCGTTAAATGAATGGAGGTGGGCCTTAGACTGCGCGTATAATTTATATAAACGTAATAATTTACCTGACAAGTAAAAGCAGTTGAATGTATGAGCAAGTTTTAATAATCTTGACATACTTGAACTTTCTGTGTCTACTGACATTTTGCCCCTATATGACACCTGAGATAAATAACATACTAGTATTTTTTTTGTATTAGGTTGGTAACGGCACGTACTTTTTAATTTCGTCCGAAAGCAGTGCCGTCCATGCATTTTTTTCGGTTGCGGTTAAGGCATTTAAAAAAATGAAAAAGACGCATCTTTGATTTTTTTAATATGAATTATCCACCGCTCGATTTTATTATCTTAAGAAAGACAGCGTATCTTCTACTCCAAATCCATAAAAAACTGAACGTGGTACCGTAAATGTAATAGGTATAATATGGCACTGCCAAAGTTAAATTGGTATTTGGCGCGTTAAGCACGAGCACGCTACATTATCACTAATAATCACTAATAATAAAGAAATGATTGAAGAACGCCATTCAATCCAAGCCGTAAGTGATTTAAAAATTTAAATTTTTAGACGTTTTTAGCGCTAACAATTGAAAACATCTCAAAGCTAAAGTAGTCTTTGACGTACTGTTGAAGATGATAGGTCTTTTGAAGAGTAGGTGTGCGTTTTTTAAATCTCCACCTCTGTAATTCAAGATATCCAACCCAGATAATATACATTACAGAAATAGGTGTAATTCATGAGTACGGTGCGACTAGAGAGCGCTTTAGTTCAATTCAAAGTAGGCTGTGTATGACTCATCTCTAAAAGATTACTGATAATGGCTCATATTCTTTTCTACATCATTGCACTGCTTCAACCGTTACTATTATAGGGAGAAGCCCAGGAGAAAATGCTGGTCACAGAACACTTGATACCGTTCTACAATCGTATAAATGGTTTAATATGACATTAAGGAACATTTGTTCAAACCACGTGACTTAATATCTTTGGATATGGATACTACAACCCGAATAAATTAAGTAGAGAAATGGCATTCTGGTTCCGAATTGCTTTCTTTGGATAAGTATAGTACCATTTTATATTTACTATGTATACAATGACAGTACCTACCTTTATTTATTCATAAATGGCTATAAACAAAAGTAGTATGCCTACAGTTATTTTTTAAAATAAAATACAATATACAATGGAGGTATCATATTATTATAATATAGAACGTCTACGCCACTGGATATAATCAATTGTTCTCATTGAATAAATCTCATTAAAATATAAATAATGCAATAATAATACTCTGAAAATATTTGAGGAGGAAAATATATAAATGTTCATTGCTCGAAACTTAGCTCATAAATAGGAATCATTTTGAATTTACATTTTTCAAATACACCCATTCTAGTGTTTTTTAGCGTGGGCGATTGGCAGCACTGAATTCCAACATATTTCTGGATTTGTGGCATTTAGGTTATGTGGTTTTGACTTATGTTGACGTGTCTGTGGAAGGAAAACCTTTTTTCTGGAAAACTGATCGAATAAGCGATCCATTTATTATTCAATATGAGTTCCTTCAAAAGGGACAAAAAGGAGGAAGAAGATGGTAGTTAATGGTTAGGATTGTATCGAAATAAATCACGAATGTTGTAGGGGGTGGAAATCCTTTCCAAAACATTGAAAAGACCACAGTCCTTCAAGAAGCTAGGATCTTTAATGAAAATATAATTAACGCCAAGAAATGTACTCACATTTTGACGAAAATATTATACCTCCTCAACCAGGTACGGGCGCTCTTGTGTAACGTATCTCCAACCTTTACTTATAGGGTGAACAGTTGGGCGCGAAAGAGGCAACTGAAGTATTTTTTGCGATGACCAAGCTGTTTCAGTCGAAGGATGTTATTTTACGTCGCATGGTCTATTTGGGCATCAAAGAGCTTAGTTCAATAGCCGATGATGTAATTATCGTGACGTCTAGTTTAACGAAAGATATGACCGGCAAGGAGGATCTGTATAGAGCAGCCGCAATTCGTGCACTTTGTAGTATTACCGATGTTACGATGTTGCAAACAATTGAACGTTACATGAAGCAAGCGATTGTGGATAAAAATCCGGCTGTGAGCTCAGCTGCTTTGGTCAGTTCTCTGCACATGAGCAAAATTGCTTCGGATGTGATCAAGCGATGGGTTAATGAAGCACAAGAGGCTGTGAATAGTGACAAGTAAGGTTTTCGAATTTATTTTCGTGGCGTGATGGAATTGTTGTAGTATTATGGTTCAGTACCACGCCTTAGGTGTTCTGTATCATATTCGCAAGTCCGATCGTTTGGCCGTTACTAAGCTTGTTGCGAAGTTAACGAGAATGTCTTTGAAATCCCATTACGCCATTTGTATGTTGGTAAGTTTCGCATTCCGACAAGTAGAGCCTGCTATAGTAAATGTTTTAAGATTCGTATTGCTTCGAAGCTACTGGAAGAGGAGGAGACCAGTAATGACTCCGCCTTGTTTAGTTTTATTGAATCTTGTCTACGCCACAAATCGGAAATGGTCATATACGAGGCGGCTCACGCAATTGTCAACTCGCGAAGAACCACCAGTCGGGAGTTGGGGCCTGCCATAAGCGTCCTGCAATTGTTTTGCGGATCACCAAAGCCAACCTTGCGGTTTGCGGCTGTTCGGACCTTAAACCAAGTCGCAATTAATCATCCTGCGGCAGTTACCGCTTGTAATTTGGATCTGGAAAATTTAATTACCGATTCAAATAGGTCCATTGCTACTCTGGCTATAACGACTTTATTGAAAACAGGTAAAATTACTTTGGGGGAGAGTGGGGGGTACATTTTTGAGCATTTTTAAAACATAAGGCACATGTTTACTAAATTCCTCATTTCTTAAACCCAGAATTCATTACAGACTACTTGTTCAGAAATACTTATTGACAGAGGAAATATGTCCCCACTCATTATTTATTTATTTATTTGCCTTTATTTTAGAGTGGGCGGGGTTTCAGCCAAGGCTGTTTTACCAACCCAACCCACTATACATTTACCAATATCCATGCCCTGAACCTAGATTGGAACCAGGGACCCTTAGCACTACAGTCTAGCTTCAACTGAACTGCTCCACACGGGCCACAATTATGACGATTATGATGAACCTTTGAATGTAGTTGAAACTAAAAAAATGATGAAATCGTGAACAGGTGGTAAAGATCATCCCTGATACTTCATTTTTAGCAAGGCAGAGTCGACCCTGTGTGGGAAAAATGACAAAGATTTTTTTGGCCCTTCTTCAGATAATTTTATTGCTATTATTGGTCCTTAGGCCTTATAATTCAAAACAGCGCCTATGTTGGAGAAGTTGAGACATGGCATATTGAATAATGCCATACATAACATTTAACACAATAGTAATGAATGAAAGTAAGGCTTGGCAATATTTTATTTTTTGCCTTTATTTTTGAGTGGGCGGGGTTTCAGCCAAAGCTGACCCAACCCACTATACATTTACAAATAGCCAAGCCCGAATCAGGGACCCCTTAGCACCACAGTTCAGCTTTAACTGAACTTATAATTTCGTACTATTACCATATATTACGAGGACTGTGTTGGAAAATGTTTATTGAAATACTTGCTGCTTTTAACGGCTAACGGTTTCCATTACATTTTACGCTCTATGGGTTTACACTCCATTCTTCCATAGCGCGTGATTAGACGCGTCATTTGTAATTTTTTGCGAATCTAAGGCGGCGTTCATACTAAGGCGATAGACAATAAGCGATATATCGTACGCGATACCCGATATCATGAAGAGATTATTGAAATTCAAAGGGAGGCGATCGGCTACAGAATCCTAGTCTGAGTTACACAATCGGAAATACTGTGAAAATATTCGTCTACGGCACAGCGATGGCTTAATGGATAGATAATTTCTCGCTCTTGGCTTAATTTCTTTCTTCGGGATTCGCTAGTGGATAGATTGGCTTAATATAATAATAATAATGCCTTTATTGAGCTACACCTTACCCGAAAAAAAAATTTTTTTTATTACCACCACGCGCTTCACTATTTACACTCATATTTATAGTTACCTCATTTTTATATGTTGATCTCATTTACATCTTATCTTGTCTGCGCTATTATAAGCTTTTTGTCATTCGACATTCGGTAACTATAGACGTATTTATCTCGCTCTCCTTGCTCTTATTTTAATCACAACGACACGCTTCATTTACTCGTCCATAATATACAATAGGTACATAACGCAGGATAAATTTTAATGTACTTTATTTTCATCTGAAATAACAGATAGATACCACGACCACATTCGCACACACAAAGTTATCGTTACGTGTCAATATTTAGATTATGCATTTTTACTAAACTGTACAATTTTCTATATATGGAGTTCTGTTACAGTAAGCTTTTGTTTGATACTCATAAAGACACCCTACAATAAAGACAGGACGGGAAAAACACGGACATTAGCGCGTTTTTTCCAAATTTGTTTGAAATGTGCTAAAAAGGGACAAGGACAAGAAATACTAAAAGGATGACATCTACTCTTATATGTACAGGGTGGCCAAATAAGAATGCGAGGTACTGTATCTGAGAACCTGTCCATCGTAGAGGCTTGCGGTAAAAAAAATTTATTACTAAAGTGGCCACGAGAAAAACCTGGAAAATATTTTTAAGTTTCTGCAATGGCCGCTAGGGGGCGTAACTGCAATCTGGAATCTAAAAAAGTGATTTTTCTGTGAATTCCGCTAAATTAACCTAACAAAAAAATGTCCCGTCTTTGAAGTTGACGATAATCTGAACCTTCTTTGTTAGACAATTTTTCCTGTATCTATAAAAATGAAGTGGTGGGGAGTATTCAAAGGTTTCCGTAAGGAACACTCTGTATCTTCGAAACGACTGAACCGATTTTAACAAACTCGGATTAATTGAATAGAGTTATTCTTCGGCTAGTTTTTTTAGTTTCGCATATCGCCGCTTGAGGGCTTTTTTCGACATTCCGACAGAAATGGTTAATTTTCTCAAAAAAATTAAATGCCTTGGTTTGGTTTTTTTTTCATGAAAAAGTTGCTAAATGATGCCTAAACAAGCTCACGAAAACCGCATCTCGATATCTTGTTCCTAACCTAAAATTTAGGCCAAAGAAAATTTTATACACTCAAAATTTTATTTTTTTAAGCTAATTTTTCCGGAATTATTTTTATTATATAATTAGTGACCCTAAGGTTAATCGATTCAAAAAAGGAAGCTTTTAATGCCGCCGTAAATGCTCGAAATGCTGGCCATCACGATATAAAAATATATATATATCAAGATATCGAGATGCTGTTTTGGCGAGCTTGTTTAAGCATAATTTAGCTACTTTTTCATGAAAAAACAAATCGAACCAATGCATTTAATTTTTTTGAGAAAATTAACCATTTCTGTCGGAATGTCGAAAAGAGCCCTCAAGCGGTGATATGTGAAACTAACAAAACTTCAAATAGTATTATATCTGTAGCTGAAGAATAGCTCTTTTAAACTAATCCGAGTTTGTTTAAATCGGCTCAGTCGTTTCTAAGATACAGGGTGTTCCTTACGGAAACCTTTTAATACCCCCCACTACTTCATTTTTAGAGATACAGGAAAAATTGTCAAACAAAAATTGTTCAGATTATCGTCAACTTCAAAGACCTGACATTTTTTTGTTAGGTTAATATAGCGGAATTCACAGAAACATCACTTTTTTAGATTCCAGATCGCAGTTACGCCCCCTAGCGGTCATTTCAGAAACTTAAAAATACTTTCCAGGTTTTGCTCGTGGCCATTTTAGTAATAAATTTTTTTACCGCAAGCCTCTACGATGGATAGATTCTCAGATACAGTACCTCGCATTCTTAGTTGGCCACCCTGTACAGTGTAGTACCAAAAATGAAATAGGCAGCAGAAGGAGTGGGGTGAATAATCAGAAGTAAAAAACAGAGACTGAGCTTTCAAAATCTTAGTAGTAGAAGTACAATGGAAAAATAGCGACAGTTATAATGACATACTGACAAGGATTAAACAATTTAGTGGCAAAGACAAAAGGAAAATGTAGGGTTGGAAAAAAGAAACAAAAAACAAAACGGCCTATTTTGATTATGAAATCATGCTAATGGCTGCCAGCCAGGTAGGTATACTTTTCACTGCACTGTTTTTGTTGCAACCAAATAATATGTATGAACATAACAGCACTAAACATTCCATGGCACTCCTAAAACAATTAACGCGCTTACATTTTTTTCATTTGAAGTATCGATGTAACTATTGTGGTTATAATAAGAAATCTAAATAAAGGTAGGTGCGTTGCAAAAAATCCCTTTTATTTAAAAGCATGGGTATAGTTCCATGTAGGAAACCACCATCACTCTAGTGATGCTACCTTCAACTCCCACGATATATGGAAATTTGCAATAATATTGCACTCCCAAGGCAAGGAGGTATCCACAAAACTGTTAAGGATCATTGCTTATTAAGAGCTATTAGTGGAATTTGAATAATGTGACTAAAACTGTCGAAAATTACCGCTCTCCTTCTCTCGCTGTTTAAATCTATTATTAAACCTATTTTTTCACCTATTTCCATCACGTGCTCGGCTTTTTATAAAACGGAACGAAACTTTTAGGTCCGAAGAGATCATGGCAACCGCGCTCGCTTTCCGCAATACGTTTTTTGATATCGCTTGTTATCGCTACAGTGACTTTATAGAGAGTTATCGCCAGACATATGTTCGTTCATGTTTCATATGAAGCGGTGCACATTTTCCTATGCTGGACAAAACAAACCTTAAAAAATATTTTTGTTATTCTAATTGGACCACCCATTACACAGTTTGATTCGTTTTGTCAGTTCACGTAAAGAATTCTGGTCTACTTTCATTGTTTGTGCTAGCAATATTCGCTTCCGTAATTTACTCGTATGTTTATTACACATTTGATCTTATTTCTTAGGCGCTGAATCGTCCGTCGATCGCTTAATGAAGCAAATCGCCACCTTCGTTTCGGAAATAAGCGACGAATTCAAAGTCGTCGTAGTACAGGCGATTCGCGCTTTAGCCCTGAAATTCCCGCGCAAGCATAGCGTACTGATGAATTTCTTATCGGCGATGCTAAGGGACGAAGGCGGCTTAGAATACAAGGCCTCGATCGCCGATACCATCATAACGATTATCGAGGATAACGCGGACGCGAAGGAGACCGGTCTGGCTCACCTGTGCGAGTTCATCGAAGATTGCGAACATACCTCTCTGGCCGTTCGAATTTTACATCTGTTGGGAAAAGAGGGGCCTCGTACGAAGCAGCCGTCGAGGTACATTCGGTTCATATATAATCGCGTAATATTGGAGAACCCCACCGTACGCGCCGCCGCCGTGTCCGCAATGGCTCAGTTTGGCGCCCTCTGTCCCGATCTGTCCGAAAATATACAAGTCCTTCTAGCTCGCTGCCAAATGGATACAGACGACGAAGTTCGTGACCGTGCAACTTACTACAGCAGTATTCTTAGACAACAAGATAAATCATTGTACAACAATTACATTCTAGAGCCGTTGCAGGTTTCGATACCGTCTCTGGAACGTTGTCTCAAAGACTACATACAGAGTAAATCCGACGAGGCATTTAACATTAAGTCGGTACCGGTAGTCGCCGCTCCTACAGAGGAGGAAAAACAAATCAGCAATCAAAAGACGGAGGGTATGCTGATAAGCACAGGTCCACCAAGACCAGTCGTTTCTAGAGAGGAGAATTATACCGAAAAACTCAGCGCAATTCCGGGCATTCAGCAGCTCGGTCCTCTATTTAAAAGTTCAGAAATTGTGGAACTTACAGAATCCGAAACTGAGTACGTTGTTTGTTGTATAAAGCACTGCTTCACCAGGCACTTGGTTTTGCAATTCGATTGTATAAATACCCTAAACGACCAGCTGCTCGAGAATGTAAGAATTCAACTGGATCCTAGTGAAGGCTACCAAATTGTAAAGGACATTCCGTGCCAAAAGTTACCGTATAACGAGATGGGAACTGTTTATATCATTCTGCAATTTCCCGATGATTTGCCGAATACGGTCGGAACCTTCGGAGCTGTTATGAAGTTTGTCGTGAAGGATTGCGATCCGAACACGGGTCTACCTGATACGGATGAAGGTAAGAATGGCAACTGTAATTTAACTATTAATTTCCCTGCTTAGGTTACGATGACGAATACATGTTAGAGGATTTAGAAGTGGTACTTGGCGATCAAATTCAGAGAGTGACCAAGATGAATTGGGCAGCTTCGTGGGACGAGTCTGCTAATGGTTTTGTTGAAATGGAGGATACATACTCTTTGAGTTCCATGAACACCTTAGAAGAGGCGGTTAAAAATATCATACAATTTTTAGGGTTACAGCCCGCAGAACGAACCGATAAGGTTCCCGAGGGAAAAACCACCCACACGCTATTGCTTGCCGGTAAATATATTCATTTATTCTAGTATGCTGCGATTTTATATTTTAGGCCTGTTTCGTGGCGGGCACGATATATTAGTGAGATCTAAATTAGCTTTAGCTGATGGCGTTACCATGCAGTTAACTGTGAGGTCTACCGATGCAGATATTGCTGAACTTATTACGTCAGCCGTTGGCTAAATTTCCCTTTTAAGTTTAATTGTCAAATTAAAATCGTATTTTAACAACCTGTTTATAAGATAGAATGTAACTAATGTAAAAGTTCATTTTTTAAAATTTTTTTCTCAGGAGAGTCAGGAATAAAGTATGTATGTAGATTGATTCCTCATCTTTTACTAAAAACGTAAGTATACATTTGACAAATGACCATAACCTCCAACTTTTAAGAATGACCACAACCTTTAACTAAATATCTTGAATACAACCCTCAACTTTTCAGAATAATCACAACGCCGAATTTGACCACAGGACCAAACTTTAAGGCGGCTCTGCAGTGAATTAAGATTTCGATCTTGCGCCTAGATAGAAAAATTTGTAGGCAACTAACAATACATTGTAAAACGCTTCAGGCTATAGGTGCTATTCATTCACAAACAAAGCAATTAGTACCTAAGTGAATATAAATTGAAATACCCCTTATCTTATTTTGAAATGACTACATTAGTCATTTACAAATACCGTTACCTACATAGAAGTATTTAGGCTTTCATTAATAATTTCAATCTGAAATAAATATATATACCAACATTCAACATAGTTTTTTATGATGTATCGAAAGAAAATATCATTTTTTCACTTCCGGTTCTACCAGATGTTAGCAACTTTCTTATTTTAAATAGAACACCCTGTATTTTATTACATTTTCGAAATCTACATGAAAATCTACGTCGTTTGATACCACATTTCCCTATACCCAACATCAATGGTTTTCAAGTTATTAAAGATTTTTCAAAATTCAAAAATCGATTTTGATCGCCCTTCTACAGGGTGTTTTAAAACTAACGATCAACTTTATTTACTTCAAACCTTAAAAAGTTGATTTATGCTACATGCTTTATTTTCTTGTGACTTAAATGTCGAAAAAAATTCTACATCAATGTAGTATTACATTCCGTATACCTATGGCTTCCGATTTATTTTAGATTTTCTAAATTTGTGACCGTTATGCATAATCTTCTGAGGAGGCCTTGATAAAGCGTTAGAAGACCTGTCAGACCATTTTATAGTTCTAGTTGATAGTATGATGATAGATGAATCAAAAGTTAAGTAAAGATGACATAATAAACAGAAACAGGTAATAATAACAAACATAAAAATAAACAAAACCAACATCAATTGAGGTTTTGTTCTACGTGACCACCGTTTTTTTAATACATATGAGAGGTTCCACCCTGTATATACAACTTACGACGATGCACACAGGAGGGGAAAAGCTGTCTGCGCCACCTAGAAAGCACGAATGAAGGTTACGTTGGGCATGTTGTCTTGAATGGCGGTGATGAACGCATCGCTCCATAAATTTTTGGTGTTATTTAATGCAGGTAGTAATTTTTGCATTTCTTTATAGGTATCGTATTTGTGTTTTGTATGTCGCATTTTATATTTCTTGTGTGTTTCAATCTATGTTTTTGAAATTTACTTGTTTTAACCGCAATGCAGAATGACATGTTAAATACCGTTATGCTATTGTTTGTAATTGTTTACGTTTTTGGTGTAATGCTTGCTTAATTTATGTTTATTGATCTTGATTACTTGGTCTTGTCCGTGAAGTAACATTCGTTCAGTCTTAATCATTTTATTTTAATATGTGGAAATTACCGATTCGCTTGATGTATGCACTGACTTGTTTGTAACTAACAATTTTCTCCGTGAATGAAACAGTCACGGCGGTGGTAAATACTGTAGTCAAAATTGAGCTATGACACTAATTCCGTGATTGTCTTCGACATTCAACTGTAGGCTCGAAACCCCGAACGAGGGGCGACGCTACCTATCTTGAGGGGGCGAGATTACGCTAATCAAAGCTCTTCAGTTTAGAATCTATGTGCGATAAATGAGTGGCGATTCTATAATTTCCACATATCTTGTTTTTAGTTAAATTTCCTTACAAGGCTATGTAATTTTCCATCTTGCTTTTAACAAAAGGACTTTATTGCACCAAAGATGAGTCACATCCTGTGTATTTCACCCTTTCTTAGAATCTTGGTACGTGCTTACCTGACCCATAATAACCCAAAACTTGTTTTTAACACTATATGTTACCTCTTGAAGTTTACCTGCTACTTTTTGTGATGTTATAATTTTATGTTACGCATTCACATCATTACAAATTAATTTTACAACACAATTTGATATTAATTTCACGGCTGGTTTTATTCTTGGTTAGTTCTTTTTTTCCCAGCCTATTTTTATTCTGTGAACTTTTTACCATTTTCAAAGTTTATTTTTGCAATGTAATTTATTTCGACTTAAATTTCTGAGCTTTCACAATCTTAATAATTGCGATCATTATTAAACAAACTTTCACAATTTGAGTGTTTTATTTTACGTTCCTTCCCTACTGTGCTTCAGGTCAAATCGTTGTTTACATCTAAGGTAAGGGGGCTCTGCCTTAGATGTTTGATCACGTGCCACTTTTCAATTAAGCGGGATCTTGTTTCGTTTTGGAGGGAATAGTCATTGGGGTGGCCATTTTTATACGTTGACTTTATTTCCCGGTTCTTGTAGTGTGAAGGTAGCGTAGAACTTTGGGGGTTAAGTACACTACACATAATCGGATCCTCCGATTAATCCCGTTAGTACTTGGTAGTCGCCTCTCTACATCCATTTCATTAAAAGCTCTTCTCAGCCTAACTCCAGCTCTTCACGGAAAGCAACTGGTGTGAAGTAAACTTTGTCTTTATATGACCCTACACAAAAAAGCCCAATGGCGTTATATCTGTAGTTCTAGGAGGCCAACGCCACGGACCTCTGGCTCCTGTCTTCAAAAATGTGCGTCAAAGACATATAAGCATGATGGATAGAATGCGCCGGCGCTCCGTTATGTTGAAACCAGTTGTTTTCTTCGTGTCAAGTCTCAAATGCTGGTAAAATAACATCTACTAACGCATTTATTTCAATGCGTCCTATAAGAAAAGTATGCATAACGGTCACAATTTCAGAAAATCTATAATAAAACATTTTCGTTGGAAAAATCAACTTTTTAAGGTTTGAAGTTAATAAAGTTGACCATTAGTTTTAAAACACTCTGTAGAAGGCCTATCAAAATTTAAATCATTGCCACGCAGCAGCATGTGAGTACCTACTGTCGATTTTGTAATTCAAGTCAACGGAGTCATACATACAGGACTAGGTACCAGTCAAACATTAAAAATTTTGAAAAATCTTGAAAACCTTTGAACCTTTCATGTAGATTTCGAAAATGCAATACAATACAGGGTGTTCTACTTAAAATAAAAAGTTGCAACCGACATGCGATAGAACCGAAAGTGAAACGATCATGATAATAAATTTTCTTTCGATAGGCCAAGAAAAACTGTTGGAATGTTGGTATGCACATTTTCAGATTTAATTGATCAATGAAAGCTTGTAGATAACGATTTGCGTGCAACAGCCTGTAATACTTGGTGTAATTACGGAAGTAGGTATCCACAAGAACCTTACCATTACAAACTTCTAATCAATGAAACCAGCAAAGAAATAAATTAAATTACATTGATATCTAATTAACGGGAAGGTGTTAAAGACGTCGGACAAAGCCCAAAGAGGTGAATTTCATTACAGATAACAATGAATAGCCTAATCTCTAATGCTATTGTTAGAAAAATAAATAGGATTAATTCGCAATTGCCAGTTAATGACCATTTCGCCGGCGGGCGTATGGTGTAATTTAAGTTGCCTAACTCTGCTTACAATTGGTGAAATACTTCATGATGTCATCAAAATATTTTCCCCAATTTTTTTTTCTTAATTTAAGGGATGAAAAAGATTAATTTATGTACAATCATACAATTTTGTTAGTTGGTTGTTAATCTCCAAAACCCTATGTTTTATAGAGGAGCTTTTTTTATCAATTGTACTAGTTATTTCCAAAATTATGGCAAACTTCAAAAAATGGTTTACGCACAATCATTCTGTTGGTTAATACCTACAATATTTGACATCGGCCCTTTTTTTAAATGCGATTATAAAATCAACATTTTAAAGAAATGTTTCGCTGTTTTGCGGATAGCTCAACATTCACTGCAGAGCCGCCTTAAATGCCACAGTTGACCCCAACATCCATTCAAATTCAATCATTTTTAGGTGATTTTTAACATCCAAGCTTGAGCTGGTTTTTTGGACATGTCAAAACTTCATCAAATGTCGACGTTTTAGATCATTTTAAGCAACTTCCCAAGACTAAAATTTTTTCCATCTGTATTAATGTACGTACGTACGTTGGCAATTTTTTAAGGTAACGGCTCGACCAATTTATAGTCTAGGATGCAAAATTCATGATAGTTCTAGACATAGGCTTGATTTATGTTTTCTGTGTCTATGTGTCTGTGAATTTTCCCACCAAAAATTCCCCCCGCAACCCCCCCAATTTTTGAAAAAAAGAAAAAATATCGTTTTTAAAAAAAACCTGTTAATTTGTGTATTTCAGAGAAAAACTATCTGGAAATTTGAAAAGTAGAGAAAATTTGAGACAAAAAAGTCATATGATATTTTGACGTAGGGAGAATGGGTAAGGCGTTAGCGCGTCTCAGAACATGGGCCTTGGTGCCGTACGCACGCTGGGACATTAGACGATAACTGCTTGGTTTTCGCCACTTTCACGACCTAGCTGACTGTCATTTTCAATTTCTTGGTTCATCACCTCCCCTGAAGAGCGCAGAAAGATTGCGAAGGGAAAGAAAGCAGTCATCGGTTGAAATAATTTTTGATGAATCTATGACTCCGTGTTGGCCAGGCAAATTTTTTATCCAACAGCAGAAATAAACATCGCCTCATTGAAATGATTAAAAGGAAGTCGACAGTGCGACAAACTGACGAAGACGTAGACTGTCTCATCGTTAATACAGAAAATTGAAATGGTATCAATTTATCCATCGGTGATTATTGTCGGCGAAGATATACATTTTTTAGTTCTATTAACTGCACTTGCTCAATCCGCCAATATTTACTTCATGAAGCACAGATCTACTCACCCTTTGGTCTTAAAGAAAACACAGTGACTAAAAACATACTTTTACACGGTTTCAGCGGCTATGACTTTACGTCTTCGACTTTTGGCGACGTGAAAACCAAATTTATTAAAGTCTTCGTCTAGAACCCAGATTTGTTTTTCTTAGCTCAGCTGTTTCTTATTCAAAATGCAGGCGCACAAGCTATCGCAAAAGCTTGGAATCGTTTGTATGATTGCAAGGATGACAACATGATTTTAAACGGTTTTAGACATCAGTGTTTCATTAGGACTGTGTACATCAGTAAACACAATAATATATCCTCTTTGCCTCCAACATGAAGAAACACTCATTCAGGACGTACCACCAAGTCCAACTTTGGCTAGAAAATGTCATGGAACCACAAAAATGGAGCTGGAAAAGTACTAGCTACTCCTGTCACTACCTTTATACCTTCCGCTCCACCAAACATTCTAAAGCTAATCTCCTGGGTGTAAAAAAAAGGATGCCGTGGCGCGTGTATATGAAGGAAAAGTTGGTTGAAATGTTCAATAATGTACCTCGAGTGCAACAGTTCATGCGACAATAGCCCTAAAAATATCGTCAAAGATTTTGATGAAGAGGATGGCCAAGCAGAGGAATTCGAACTACTATTTGAAAAGGTGGCCCATCAAGCTGATGAGATTATTTTGGGGAATCTGATGGTCCAGCTTTTCCGAAAACACGGAAGAATTGTCAGATGAGTCGTTTCTATAAACTTCCTTTTTTGTCTTCTTCAATGGATCAATAATCAATCTACTTTAAAAACTGGACTTTGAAACCAATTAAATCTTTTTGTGTGCATGAACATAATTTTCAGCTGTGGGCCCTCAGCTCCAGTTAACGGAAAATAGTAGGTAATTTAATTTAGTAATAAAAGTCTATATTTTTTAAATATATAGATGCGTTCTTAATTCTGAACTTATCTGAAAATAGGAGGGGAAAAGTTGGAGTTTGAGGGCTGACTTCCAGATGTTGAAAAATAAGAGAGATTAAAAGAGGGGGGTGGTTAAAACGAAAGATAAAGCGGGTGAACGGAGAGCTAACACGAAAGTCGTGGGTTGTTAAGCGAAGTGCGCCAGACGCCAGTGGCCAATGAGCATACTTCAACGAATGCCAGCGCCCCCTACGTGCGTAGTGTAGTACGTAAAAGCTTTTAGGACGTTTTTGGTTGCATACTGTATATCTACATTTCAAAATTGTAGGTATTTTATTCGTGAAACCACAAAAAACGGTTTCCTAAAGAAACATATTTTTTTCTTATTTTTCAAGATTTGGGGGGGTGCGGAGGGCATTTTTGGTGGGAAGTTAAAAATTTGGACTCAGCAACTCAAAAAACATAAAGTGAGCCTATTTCCAGAACTACCATTAATTTTACAAGCAAAGGTCATCGTATGTTCTGTATTGCCTGGGCTATTTAGTGCAAATTTGGATATGTACCTATGCCTAATACGGTTCCGAAAAATAAAAATTTTGGAGCCCCGCAACGGTACCGAATGTTTTTTTTTGGAAGAGAAAATCAATGTTTTTATTAAATTATTTAAGATTTTCTTTTTTTGTGTATAAACTTCAAAAATGAAAAAAAAACTGAAAAAATGTCAAGAATTAAAAAACCGATATTTTTAGGAGACTTTCGGATCCCGTCTACAGCAGAATAATCCACGTACTCTCGGGAGGTTTATTCAAAACATAAAATATACAGCAATAGTTAAGAAGTAGACATAAGGATTTACGTGCATTTTTTTAAAATTTGGAATTAAGACGTGGTCATTAGCGCCGTGTGACACATTATGTTGATACAGTATGTTATATTTTTAGTTTTGTTAGTTTGATAAATCTAATTATGTTTGGTACATTGATGTTTTTTGTTAGGTTGGTCTTCTGATCTTTCTTAATGGTACACTTCCTTCGTTCGTTTTCAAAAATATTGCACTTGGTTATTAGGTGGTATATTGATATGGGGATCTGGCATTGTTCACAGATTTTTGGTGGTTCTTTCGTCATTAGGTGGGCGTGGGTAACTCGCCTATGACCATTTCTCGGCCTTGTGATGTCCATCTAGTGTTTTCTTTGTTGCAATTTATGGTAGCCGCCATCGAATGTTGTGTTTTTGTGGATACTTTTTTGATGTCGGGAAGTTATAAAAACTTTAAATTTCAATTGTGATTTGTTTGAGGTAGCTGGACAGGTGTTTTGCGGGTAATGTAGTTAACCGCACACCATTTCACATTGCATTATTTATTTGGCGCCAAACTGGAGCAACAGCAATATACCTACAGGGTGTACTATTTAAATTTCAAAATTTAGGATCACTTTCGGTTCTCCAGAAATTGTTGCATCAAAATCACTGAAATGCCCGTGCGTGGTGTCTTACCTTTGGTACTCTAATATACCTTCATTTAAGCTGATTTATAGTACCTATAATACTTGAATGTATGTCGAAGTTTTCTAAAGGCTGCTTATAGAAGGAGGAAGTAGGAAAAAAAATTAAACTAAACGAATGTAGAAATAGTTTAATAAAGCTAACCCTTTTTCACTTTCAATAACACTATACTTAATAATAGGAATATTAAGGTCCAAACGGCAATAGATATAAATCCCATGTACACAACTGGTGACGTTATTCCCCAACCTCGCTGCAAAATGCTTCGAAAACTTTCGGTCGCTTTTGTTAGGGGCAACAAAAAGGAACATAGTTGCAGGAGGTAGTGCATACCTTCAATTGGCCACGCAATTCCAGATAACATCACCAAAGGGAAAAAACTGCCCAGTGCAACATACGTGGCCATCCGTTCGGAATCAACTCCACACGATATTGCGAAACCTAAAATTTGATCTTGGTACCTTTAGGGACGACCAACATGGAACTTACCGAAGCACATCCCACAAAATCCAGTCAGAATGGAGAGTAAAGCTACTAAAACTACGGATCCATTCAGGGTAAGTTCAAATATCACAAAGGACCACACCAGAACGATTGTCAGCTGTACCATCATCATCACGAACTGCCAAATGATGTGGGTAATCAGGAGCTCTACGGGAGTTACCCCGCTCACCATAGCTCTTTCAATACTGCCCTGATTTCTTTGAATGATCATTGCACCGGCCGTCAGCGCAACGGACAAAAAGAAGATGGTCCTACAATTGGGACGTGTGTAGTCGTCGTAACCAAAAAAATGTGTTACTCACGTCAGGATCATTCCTGGATTCATGAAATCAGTAAAATTGGGATAACTGACGCCGTAGATCGGCTTTTTCCATTGAAACGGTATTGCAACCGCGCGCGGACTGAGGTCGCACGATTCCAAATACCCACCGATGAAATCCTGGAAGCTCTCGTACATGTATATCTTGAGGAATGTGGCGATGTCTTTGCTGGTGGTGTCGCGTAGCACATCGATCTCGCTTGCTGCGATATCCCACGGTTCTGCGTCGCGCCATTCTGCGATGCGTGCTTGCAGTGCCGTGGTGTAGTTGGACTTGATTACTATGGAAGCGTACGTTTTGCCTTTGAGTACCGAATTGGTCGCCTCGTAGTCGCTTTCGTAGTAAACCTGTAACAAACCAAAGATTCAAACGTGAAGGATGAGAATTTTCACACACAAGCCCTTCATCAGGATCGTGCTACTTACGAATTTTACATCCTTTTTCCCCAAGTAGCTAAGGTAACTGCAACTGAGCGTCGTGCTATTACACTCCAACGTGGAATCGCAATTCACATTATTCCCCGTTTCGTAATTGACAATCGCCACCGTCAGGCCTCTCGGATCGCGTCCTATCGCCGTACAAAACAACGACATTTGCACGAGCGGTAACATAAACACGAAAAGGACGACAGGGAAATTTCGTAACATCCACAGCCCGTTGATCCACAGCATCGTCCTTATATGATTCCTATCTATCGACGGGAGCAGTTGCAACTTGTTGAAGGTAGACTTTTCCACATATTGGAGATCGATCGGCGCGCTAGCGTAGTGTCCCTTAGATCTGCATGTGAGGGTGTCCCCGAAGCCCTTCGGCGCTTCACCATTTGGCATATCTTCTATGTCGGCCGATTCGTTCACGATACCATTTCCGTTTTGCTTCGTCAAATTTTGCTTGACGCTCAATCGCAGAAACACCTCCTCCAAGCTATCGGTTCCGAACCGTGCCAAAAGGTCCGTCGGTGACTCTTCTGCTAGGAAATATCCCCCTCGCATTAAACCAATCTGCAAAGGAATATTACATAAATTACTGACTCGCAATAATAATTTCAGGTAATGACAAAACGATAGTGCAATACCTGACTTTCCATTCTTCACAAGTTTACACAAAGAGGTTTATAATGACGACGATTAAGAAACTATGATTGAATAGAAGATATGATTCAAAAGAATTAGTAAAAGTTAATGGCGTCCATCACGCTTGAAAAACTAACGAAAGAGTCAACGTAATTGCAAAGGTTGAACATGGAAAAATAGAAGGTATGTACACTGCAGTTATTTTATTTACTGCAAACAATAAACATTCGAATAGAAGGTACCTATCAATAATGGGAAAAAATTTTACAATTCACATAAAAAGGTCGAGAGTCTCTTTTAATCTATCAGTTCAGAGTTCCTCATACAAACTTCTGTTTTGAAGTAAAATGAGATTGATACCGAAAACCATAAAATGAGGTATTCAGCTTCAAATGGTATTTTCTATGTTTTTTTTCCTATCGAATGATTTTTACTCGTGCAGGGGCGGGAAAGAATAATCCTACTGCAGAGACTCTCCATGTCGTAAGACGCGACCAATCAACGATGGTTCGACCAACAACAGATGTTATAAGGTATAGGGAAATTTTAAGGCATACTGGGCGAAGAGACCATTCTTAGGTTGGAAATAAGAACTTTCGTGTTTTTAATTTTTCTAAAGTTTATCTTAGTAAAGGCTAGTTCATTCAACTTTCACGACTTATCCAAATGAGGAAGGTTTCCTTAAAGGTTGCCATTCCCTCTTCGTTAAAATCGCGCTTATGTCTTTGTCAGTTAAAGGCACCGTGCAAGGCTAAACCAATTTTCTTTCCGATTTCGTTGGTTCTGTTTCAGATGTGGGGCTCGGCATATGCACTTTGATTGGCAGCAGGATTTACCTATTTGGCAATCATTACTTTTGTCAGTGACTGTACATCCGCGAGTTATGAACCGAATTGCATGAAATTCAAAATGAGCATAGCTTTAGTCATATAGTATGCAATGCCAAACTATATAACTATACCCGGAACCTCATTTGCTAATACTTTTCCGATCGAAACTAAATTTCGCATTTCTCGTTTTGTACTAAATTGGACTCTTACGTGTAGTAATCCTCGATTGCGGGGGTTGTAATTTTTGTAGTACTTACATCAAATATTTATATTTCGTTATTCGATTAAGTATGTATAAATGATCCATTAGCAACCCTTCAATGGCTCTTTAAAGTCAAAGTTCCTTTTGGTTTTAAAATTATGAATTTTATTAGAATTCGGACTCTTACGTGTAGTAATCCTCGATTGCGGGGGGTTGTAATTTTTGTAGTACGTCAAATATTGCGCCTACTCAGTATTCGAGTTAGATTTGATTACTCCTCTAAAATAATTAAAATGTGCCCTTGTGGCGACCAGGTAGTCCGCTACCGATGATCCTTGTTTCTAGGACGACGAGATAACAAGGGATAAAAAAATCGTTGAGAAATGAGAGTTGTCAATGTTATTAAAAAAATAAAAGTTGATTAGAAATTTTAAATCGTTATTTAGTGTTGGGAGTGTTAAATATAAGAATTCCCACATTGGTGACCCCGACGTTTGATTAACATTACTACATCACTGTAAATTTTACGATTTGTTACATGGAATTGAGAAGTGGTAATATAATCTCTCCCTCCTCCGTTCCTATTGTGCGAACAAATTTGATGGAATCCTTTAGAAGTGTGGAATACGACAACACCGACGTCACAATACCCGAAAACGACGTTACACACGATAATGAGGCAATGCTGACAACTATGCCAGTGATTACTGAAACGATTCAACAATCGACATCACCGACTGCCGATATCAACGTCCAATTGGAGCAAATGCAACAAGCTATGCAGGATTTGGAAACACGCTTCGAACTGGCTTTGCGTATTAGAGAAAGAACCATCGACAATCTACAAAATCGTCTGCGTCAATTCAAGAGTTGCGAAACAGATTTAGTTCATGAAAAAGATGCAGAGATTGAAAATTCAGTTGGCACTACACGACAGGACGTCGATAATTCTGTCTCATTTCCAAAGTTAATTCCTCAGATGACGACGAATACCTCACTAGCTTCGTCAGCGTTAACAGAACTGGCGAATACGGCGTTTTCCGCACGACAACAGGCACCAAATTCATCGAAAGAGGAAACGCAAATTAGTTACATAGAATCGATAAGTAAGCGACCACGAATTCAGCCAATCTGGACCTCCAACCCAGCATTATGGCTTTAAACTGTTGAAGCGGAATTTCGTATATGCGGTGTTGTAGATGACGAGCAAAAATATTATAGCGTGCTTTCGGCACTCAACGAGCAAGTCATCATCCGAATTCCGCACGTCATTGAAAACCCACCGAATGAAAAGAAGTGGCCATCATTGAAAGCCGCCCTTTTGAAAGAATTCACTGATAGCCCACTGGAAAAATACGAACAAGTGTTGAGGGGTCTATCCCTAGGAGACGAGAAGCCTAGTTGGCTCTGGAGTCGTATGAAACAATTAGCACCTAGCTTCCCGGAAGATTTTGCAAAAAAACTATGGCTTGAACGCCTTCCCGAGCAGCTGCGAATTCCTTTGTTGGCTTTCGAGGATGGAAAATCAATCAACGAGCTAGTTAACGGAGCAGATAAAATTATGGAAGGCACACGACATTACGGAGCTGCAGACCATAAGCCACGCATCAGTGCTATTGGAGGAAAATCAGAACCTGGACGCTCCCGCTCGCGATCAGCAGACCGTTCCCTCAGTACACGCTTAGGACGCTCCCGCTCACGATCAGCAGACCGTTCCCTCAGTACACGCTTAGACCAACAAGCCAACAAAATTGATAAACTGTTTGACATGATCGAAAGGTTAGTGACAAGTGGTGGTCGTAACACCGATCAAGGCCGAAGTGGATACTATCAAAAACGTAGAGAGTCTCGGACACGAAGCCGTGACGCGACTCCAGTGAGTCCTCGAAACGGTGAGTCAAATAATTATGACGGCTATTGCTTTTATCATTGGAGATTCGGCGATCTGGCGAAAAACGGCCGCGAAAACTGCACTTATCCAAAAGTTACAAAAAACGAGTAGTGGGGGTGCAGGAAACTACACCCCCAACCATCACCTGCTTTTCATCGAAACGTCTGTTCGTTTACGACCCACAAACACACAAGTCGTTTCTTGTGGACACTGGGGCGGATTTGTCACTGTTTCCTTCATCGAACGGTGATCCGACTAGCCAATCTGGGCAATTACTTGCAGTTAACAACACAATAATTGGGACATACGGCACTCGAGATTTGACGATCTCGCTTGGATTTGACCGTACATTCACCTGGCGTTTTACTATTGCCAACACATCCACACCAATCCTTGGCGCCGATTTCCTCGACAATTTTAAACTCGACGTCAGTATTTCGGAAGGCAAAATTACTGATCGAGTAACAGGTGCCTGCGTTTGTAGAACTGGAAAGGATCAAACGAGAATCGGCTTATCATCACTGCATTTAGAACATCCGTTCGCTACCATCGTAGACGAATTCATCGAACTTACCGAACCAAAGAAGTTTGACGACTCGATCAAGCCTCCAATGGTTATCCATCATATCGAAACCACGGGCCCGCCTATCAGCTGCAAGCCGCGTCGATTGAGTGGCGAGAAATTAGATGCTGCGAAAAAAGAATTTGCATCTATGGTTAAACGGGGCATTTGTCGCCCGTCTAATTCACCGTGGGCCTCACCATTACATCTCGTACGAAAAAAGGATGGTAATTGGCGACCCTGTGGTGATTACCGCAGGTTGAACGCGGCAACGATTCCAGATGCGTATCCTATTCCCCATCTTCACGACGTGCAATGGATGCTTCGCGGAAAAAAACATTTTACGACGTTGGATCTGGAGCGTGCTTACAATCAAATACCTATAAACCCTGAGGATATTCCAAAAACCGCAATCGTAACCCCATTTGGGTTATATGAATTCCCAGTTATGACATTTGGGTTACGCAATGCAAGCCAGACGTTCCAACGTATGATAAATGGACTGTTGGCGGATTTCAATTTTTCGTTTGCTTATATTGATGATATCTTAGTGGCGTCGTCATCGTTCGAAGAGCATCTCGAACATTTGCGATTGGTGTTAACGCGTCTCCAATCGGCAGGGTTGAGGATTAATCTGGCGAAGTGCCGTTTTGGACAATCATCTGTTCAATTTTTGGGCCACATCGTCACCGGTAGTGGAATCAAACCCCTTCCGGATAAGGTCCAAGCGATCAACAATATCCCATTGCCCACTGTTGTGAAGGAACTCCGCCGTTTTCTTGGAGCAATCAACTTCTACAGGCGTTTTATTCCTGGTGCAGCTCACTGCCAAGAAGCGCTTAACAACCTCATCGTTGGCAACGTAAAAAATGATAAAACAAAAATTCTTTGGACGCAACTCACCCGTGCGGCGTTCGAAGAGTCGAAAAGACTCCTCGCCGAGTCAACAATGTTAGCACACCCGAAGGAAAATGCACACCTTGTTCTTGAAACGGATGCAAGCGATGCTGCAATTGGAGCTGTTCTACACCAGGTAGTTGACGGCGTCATCGAACCTCTTGCGTTTTACTCAAAAAAGCATGAACCATCCGAATATCGATATGACACTTACGACAAGGAACTATTGGCAATTTGGAGGGCTATCCGTCATTTCGATCATTATTTGGAGGGCCAACAATTCACTGTCCTTACTGACCACAAACCACTACTTGGTGCGTTTGGAAAGACGAGTCATCACACCGATCCGACGAGACGGCGTCGGGTGGCGCAGATCTCCGAGAGAACAACGGACTTCAGACATATCTCGGGAAAAGACAACTTGGTTGCTGACTTACTTTCACGTATCGCTACAATATCATCACTATCATTCGACTTTTCCGCGCTCGCCGCCGATCAAATAGTGGATCTTGAATTACAACAATTGCTCTCTGTCGAGAACACCAGTTTCAAACTGCTTCGATTGAAACACTTCGACTCGAGCCTTGAATTGATCTGTGAAGTGTCCACTGGCAAAATGCGGCCTTTCGTAACAAATTCGTTACGAAAATCATGCTTCAATAAAATGCACGGCATCAGCCATCCTGGAATTCGAGGTACGCAGAAATTGATCCGTCAGCGATTCTTCTGGCCTTCTATGCGGAAGGATATAGCCAACTTTGTTAAGCATTGTATACCATGCCAGCAAGCTAAAGTGCACAAACACAACAGAGCAATCTTAGACAAATTTGACCTTCCATCTGAGCGTTTTCAACATGTACATATTGATATTGTAGGACCGCTACCGCCGTCGGATGGAATGCAGTATATTTTTACAGCCGTCGATCGCTTTACTCGATGGCCGATTGCAGTTCCTATTGCGGATATTCGAGCTGAAACTGTGGCACGTATATTCATCACGAGCTGGATTTCAAACTTTGGAGTTCCACATCGAGTGACCACGGACCGTGGTCGCCAATTTGAAAGCACTCTGTTCAGGGAGTTGAGTATTCGTCTGGGAGTAGATCATATTAAGACAACTGCCTATCATCCTCAGGCAAATGGTCTTGTCGAGCGTTTCCATCGACAGATGAAGGCAGCTCTTATGTGCTTCGAAACAACGGACTGGTCTCATCGACTTCCCTTGGTTCTTCTCGGATTGAGAAGCACTTTCAAGGAAGACCTCGGAGCCTCGTCAGCCGAAATGGTTTTCGGTACAACTTTGCGTTTGCCCGGAGAGTTTTTAGATAAACAAACTCCTTCAAACGTGATAGCTACGCAGTTCAGCGACGAGCTTACTAGTATTATGAACGAGATTCGACCTGTTGCAGCGGCAGACCATTCTAGGCAACGACCTTTTTTTATCAAGGGATTGGACGAATGTACGCATGCATTTATTCGAGATGATCATGTGCGTCGTTCACTGCAACCGCCTTACCTTGGGCCATATGAGGTTGTTAAACGTGGCCCCAAGATGTTCAATCTGTTAGTGAAAGGGAAGACAAAAGCTGTCTCGGTGGACAGAATCAAACCGGCTTTTATTTTGGCGTCTTGGCCCGAGTTATATTTTGGTAAAAAACAGACACCTTCGGTGGCGGCCAAGAACGAAAATTCAAATGAGCAGAATTCGAGAATTTTACTTAAGAGCCAGCGCAGGGTGACTTTTGACTTGCCGCCACCAGGCACGGAGCCTGAAGAAATTCGACGATCCCGGTTTGGTCGAGTAATTCGTTTCCCTCGGCATCGTCTGGGGGAGAGTATTGTGGCGACCAGGTAGTCCGCTACCGATGATCCTTGTTTCTAGGACGACGAGATAACAAGGGATAAAAAAATCGTTGAGTTGTCAATGTTATTAAAAAAATAAAAGCTGATTAGAAATTTTAAATCGTTATTTAGTGTTGGGAGTGTTAAATATAAGAATTCCCACACCCTCACCAAAATAGTCAAATCACACATGGTGAAATAGGCTTCCCATTTCATACGAAGGGTTGAACTCTTTACCCTCTGAACTCAAAGAACATTTTTTAGTTTCTATGCAAATTTCTCCTTTTTTCAGTTCCCTGTAAATTGTAACCTTACAATTATTTGTTTTCTATGGGTCCAACATTGCTACAACGTTTTGAATGTATTCATGAGGAATCATAGTACAATAATTCCAATTAGGTATCACTATAATACATTAATAACATTTGAAATTACCATGGTTTATTCTTAAAAATTAATACCTTCAGAATCGTGGCATAAAATGACCAAATTGGAACCTTTTGTAAGACGACTGTTCTGGTAGGGACAATATTGATCCAGTAATAATTTCGCTGATGTAGGTACCCAGAATGTTTGCCATCCGGCAGCAAAGTTTCTTCGTCGAAATGCTATTAATGAGAAGAGTTCTGAACGATTTCTGGTATATCCTGATATTTCGAAATACAATCAAACCACAGGGGGGATTAATGTAAGTGTCGTAATTAATTTTTATTGTCGATCAACTACAAAAAATAGAGTTCAAACCATGATATTTTTGAAACTCGAAAAATGCTACTTTTCTTATTTCTACAAAAAAACCAAATCCAAAAAATACTTGAAAGTCGTACCGACCTCCATCTTGTTTAAGCCATTGATTTGTAATCCTTTGCTCAATTTTTACTTATTTCAAGGGATTTTAACCCACCCGGATTCGAACCAGAGACCCTTTAGTACCGCAATCGAGCTTCAACTCAACTCCGCCACACAGGCCGGCAAATTTGAAAAGAGATTGTGTTCAGCATGTAAACACCTACGTGGTGGAACCGATTAAACCTAACGTTTTCTTCCACATAATCAAGTGTCTAGAATGTTCATTTGGAAAGTACCTACGTCAATACAAATCTCAAAAATTTTTTTCGGAAACTGCTTCAAATTAGGGTATTGAATTAGACTTTCTGGTTTTGTGAACTTTTTCCAAAATTCCTATCCCAAGATCTGATCTGAACGATATTTGGACATGAAAATTCGCAGCTTCACATTTCCTCAGATTATACAGGGTGCCCATTATGTGTGGAATATAGTATATATGTCTTTCGGTAAATAACGACTGCATAAAAAAAAATTTCTATACAAAAGTTATTTAATATTTTATTTCCCATAATAGGAAGCATACAGTTGTTTTTATTTCAGAAAACAAATGAGTAACGAAAAACAATTGGTTTTTTTTAAATGGGGGTGCACCTTTCCATGAGGCTTATTTGATGAAAATTTGTTTCTTTTTTCGATTACGTAACACGTTAGTACCGTTATTCAAGAAAATTGTAAAAAAAATTTATTATGATTACATCAATAGCATTATCCTAAATATCATAGTTGTTTGCAGAGATATATGGATTTGTAATGTTTCAAAAGTAACTTTGCAACCGCGCTTAAAGGGCGTAGAATCCAAAACGATTCGTACTTTTTCGATTAGACCTCAATCAAAAGTTATGGACTAGAAACCAATTTCGAAAAAAAATTCAAAGGGCTGCAACTTTTGAACTAGCAGCCCAATCTTGGAACTGTCTGAAATTATGGATTCTACAGGCCACATTCTATAAGAAAATCTTTTTTTCCGGTCGATCTGAGACAATTTTTTTTCGGACCTCAAAAAAAGGCAGTGTATAACCTTCCTTTTTACCAAAAATGGACTGCACCAAAATTTCTCGGGAAAAGACTTTTTCTTATTAATTTTGGGGCGTAGAATCCAAAACGATTCGTACTTTTTCGATTAGACTTTTCAATTAAAAGTTATGAACTAGAAACCAATTTCGAAAAAAAAATTCAAAGAGATGTAACTTTTGTACTAGTAGCCCAATCTTGGAACTGTTTGAAATTATGGATTCTACAGGCCACATCCTATAACTTCTCATTGTATTAAAATTACACAATTTTTACGAAAAAAGACAATAATTTGGGGGTTTCATTTAGTGCATTAGTTTATCAGGCAAGAAAGAACAAATAATCATCTTGTAAGACCAATATTTTATTGATCGACTACATTTACCCTTCATTGCAATAAACTAGCCGATATTGCATCGTTAAGGGTGTAAGTATACACGCACCTTCCGTACGAATGTAGATTGTAACGGGAGCCCGTTAACAAGGAATTTTACATTTATTTAATCCGTGGGCGAGTGGTTTTTAAATACGGTCCTGGCTTTGTAAACGCGTTTGAAAGCTTGCGGCGCGAGTGAATCGTGGGATATTGCGTGATTAGTTCAGATTACAGGAAGATTTTGTTTATTTCGCAGTGGCCGTGATCGAGGCTGGTGCGTCGCATGAGATTACTAACTCATCGCGAAATTACTACACGTTGAGCCGATTTAGGGGTGTCAAGTGATTTGCTTGGCCGGAAACAAGCAGTTGTACTGGCGGCAAAAGTTTTGCGTTCTGGAATGGGTGCCAATCAAAAAAGAAAAGTAGAGTAGAGTAGAGTAGATGTAGAGTTCAGTCCATCCGGGGACACACTGTATATTGTATCGTGGTATTATGTTAGGTCGAAATACTCAAAGTTATTTATATACTGGAATGTGAGATAAGATGTAACTTAAACCAGTGCAACGTACGAAGGGAGAGGTACCCATTTAACAGTAATAGTGAATTACGCCAAGTGAAATTCTTTTTTTAAGACCACATTTATTTTGATCATAATACGCCAAAAGCGTTATTCATGCACCAAGATCGTTGGGAAATAGACCAAGAGCAGTATTTCAATGCTACAGACATGAATTTGATGCATTTTTATTGACCATATGCATTTTGCAAGGCTAAAATAAATGGTCGTTAAAAAAAGTGATGGTAATACTGAGAATCATTCCATCTTCAGTTGTATCGGTTTATTGAATAACCACTTGTCAAATAGAGGAAACCACCCTATAACCTTTCGTTCGTAGTAGCTTACGAAATAAAGCAATCAGGATATTGTATTGAACAGGAAATTTTTTACCAAATTTCCATTCATTACTTCACGGCCTGGTCCGTTTCCTTGGCACTCCCTCGCCGAACCAAAATTAAGGTAAAGCACGGGTACCCAGTAGACCGAGCGGCGAATTTCGCAACCGTAATGAATTGATTTACAAATAACAGTGTTGTTAATGTAATTTGCGTGAGTAACTGCGATTAACTCAATTACCACATCGAAGTAAATTAGTTACGAACCACGCGGCAAAAGTGAAAACAAAACATCTTCAAGATATTGCCTAATCGTTAATCAGATGCAATAACTACCAGAGGCAGTTTTTTTTTAATTCTCGCTTTCATTCTTCGTAACGCAAGTCACTTTGCAGTTAAATTTTGAAACATCCATAAGAACAGAATAGCGTGTTTAAATTAAAAAAAGTTGTACCTATCCTACCAGTTACTTGCAGAAAAAGTGTGTAAATGCGTAAAGCGTGCGACGTACACCAATTAGGTAAATACTACGGGCATGTAGGACAAGGTTAGGTGGTCATTAGTTTCAGTTCATTTACGTTCGTATGCTAGAAATAGGTACAATAAAATATCATGCTCGATTTTAAAAAAAGCGCTCCTTATATGGCAACGACTTGAGAGAGATATTAAATACATAAACCAAGGTTCCAAAATGTTCGTTTTTCGACTCTTTTTTAATTTTTTTTCTCAGGAACCAAGTCCTTACTTCAGTGTCTAGAGTTATGCTAGGAAAATTAAACAAAAAATTCATTTTGGAACGTTTAGAAATTTTAGTTTAGTTTATTTTTTTGGAATTATTTGCGGTGTATTTGTTTATCTCATGTCTTTCTCCGGTGGTTTGCGATAAGAGTCCTTAACGCTTCGTTAGTTTCAAGATAAGCACATGTTTTCGCCTAGTTGCGCAGATGTTCGTTTTGACGACGCAGTATCGTGTTAAGCAAGGAGAGGCGGGAGTGAAGAAAGAAGAAACGCTTTAGATAAGCGAACCGAACGTGAATCGCGTTTTTTTAGGACGTGAATCGTTTTTTTTTTACGTTTTATAGAGGAAAGTTCGTTGGGTGTTATAAGAGAATTAATCTGTACGTTGTAGGTATAAAGTGAACGTTAAGTCGAATAAGAGGAAGGGTTTACGAAGGAGTTACTCGTTAAAGGGAGTTTTGTCCACTATCAAAGTATCATTCCTCTTGGTGTTTGTTTTATGTGTTAGTACCTACGTCTGATTGTTGAAAAGCGCAATTATTACCGGATGATAAGGATTATTTATCTTAAGGTAATTAAATCTTTATTTAAATTTTCTTTAATTGATCGCTTGTTGCGTATTATGTTTTATGTGGCCCTGAGTGCCACTCTTTCTTTTAGCTGATTTGATTAATTGATGTTGAATAAATTTGTTTCATCTGTAAATGGTTAGTGTTGTGCTTAATCGAGCCCAAATTAAAATCCTGATACGAGTTTTCATGTTTTTCTATTTCGAATTACATCAGATGTTAATTGAAAATTTGTTAAATACTTTTTTGGAATTTTGGAGGTTAAAGGCCAGTTCACATTATCGGTCACGTCACAATCAGATCACGGTCCGGTCAATTATCGTAGCGTGTATTCATTATAAACACTGACCGTGACGTTCAAATGTGAATATTCCTATTGAAATATCAAAACTTAAATCATTCGCATGTAGCATCACGTCAGTAAGTATTGTTAATGGTAGTCTGAATACTTTTAGGTAACGGTTTGCGTGAAACAGCCTGTATATCTGGCAACATTTTCTTTTGAAAGGTTATTGCGGAAGGGGGATTTCCTTTGGAAGGAATTTGCATGTGACAAATTTTCTTTGCGGTAATATTTCGATTCTAAAACTAACTTTTGACCGCGAGGTGTTGGGTTCACCGCCAACTGTGGTGGTCACGGAAATTTATATTCTTGATGTAAGTGAAACTATTGAGCGCTACTCGTTTCCAAGTGCCTACGCGAGCAATGAGAATTTGACGTCTTGCAAAGTTTTATGAATTACGAAAAAAAAAACATGTAAATCGTTAGTGGGTCTTAGTTGGAGTGGGGCCATATTTTAAACTTGTGCGTATAAACCGCCGGGAAAAACTACAGAACGCGAGCACTGATACATAGTATTTATACGAAACAAATCAGTAGGCAAACCTTCCGCAAGGTAAGGGGAATTTAAATTTTATTCCAGAGCTAGCCGTGGAATAAGGTGAATTGTGATAGGAACATTTTGTAGAGGTTCAATTTTATTTAGTACATCCCTATAATGTAACTAAGGGATTATTTGGCTCCAGAATTCTCTCTCCCAAGAAAGTTTGCCGCTTCCAGGAACTTCACTATATTGTATTACACGAAATCTTTGAATATAAAATAATTTTATATTCAAAGACGAAATGTAACGTTACTACTATCGATTGCACGCCAGGTCACATAAATTTGGGAAAGACTCTTTCGGGGACGAACCTCCCGGAGGCAAAACTTCTTTCGGGGGAAAACTTTCCGTGGGCAAATACTGCGAATGAAGTGTAATATTTCGGAAACGAATATTCCGAGCGCGAATTTTACACGGTGGAAAGTGCACCTAAATTGTACGCAACAAACGACCCGTTAATTTAAAGGTAGAGAGGCCTTTCTTTAACGCAAATTTCCCTTGAAGCGAATTCATGGCGAGGAAGTATTCGGGCGTGGACGAATTTTCTCATTTTGCACGTACGATGTAGCCTTTTGCATACAGAGTGAGTTTTGTTTTCACCTTTCATTTTGAAGATCTCGTGCACCGTAAGATGGGCAAAGTTATGCGAAATTTCATGCTGACTAGTTTTCCCCTTCAAAGTTCCTTGTAGCTCTACAAATAGCACAGTAATGATAAACAAATTATCAAAGTCCTCGTGTGAGGTCGAAGGGATTTTTGTGGAAGGTCAGTCTTCTATTAGCCAGTTTGAACTCCACCATCAATAATAGCTTACCGAAGCTACCGCATTCCCTTTGTACCCATTTCGGACGTCACATTCGCCCGCAATTCGCGTTTGACTTCACCATCAGTAAGATTTTATCGGGGGCTACCACATTTTAAATAACACCTAGCATATCTCTGGGCACAAATATCAAATTAAACATGAGAACTCTAATCTAGGGTCGTAAAACCTTTGGTAAAACCATTGTTCATTGACAAATAAAATAAAATTCATTCTACACATACAAATTAACCAATCTGAAAGAGAAAAAGGCTTTCAGAGCATGTTTTACACATACCACGCATACAAGCGATCGATAGACAATTAATTAAAGAAACTTACAGTTTTTAAATAATCCAATAAACTGGTCGTTAACTGCGATATTCTGACGCACAAAGAGCTAAACCAACACTCGCTATTAGCTTAAAAAAATTCACTTTTTTTCTATTACACTTATTCTTGATAACACGAACTGACTTTGTTGAATTAGCTGATTAAATCTTGTGGCTTTTCAGACAGTGCAACAATTTTACTTGTAACGACAAGAGAACCTTGAAGAAAGGTCTCGCTGTGCAATAAAATGCTTGATCGAGACTATTAGTTTTTTCGTATTAGGACTTTGTGACATCGTAAATTCAATCTCTTACCATAATTAATTATTTCAACTCCCTTCTACAAAACTTTATTAGGATAACGACGAACTAGGTCCCCAAATTTAAACAGGGCTGACTGCCAAACAAAGTATACAACCTGCAAACTCAGACGGCAGCCGAAAAGGCAAGCAAGCCCCATTTTTCGTTATCTTCTCGTATTTAAAGGATCACTTCACTACCATTAAAAGTCTGCTTTAAGATTTCGCAAACAAACTCCAATCAGAACCAAATTTGATTAACACCAGCTTCGAAATAAACTGCGCACTTGTTGTTTTCGTATCGACAATAACCTCATCTTGAAAACTAATTAATTTTACTTTACGCGACGCAATGCCAGATAGTCTTTCAATATAACGCGTAAAAATGACCAGATGTTCCACATATTTACAAAATTTCAGTTTTACTATTACATAAACAAATTACAAGGCGATCAAATTAAACAAAACTTAACCAGTAATCAATTATTATGCAAAGCGACGTTGGCGCATGTAACGATCGGCAAGCGAAATAGCAGAGTGCGACACCAACAAAAAAAGTTCAAAAAATCCTATAATCAGATCGGACCCTAAATAGTAGGGGAGCTAGCACGAAATCCACTGAACGAGAATGATCAAAATTTTAACCGATGGAGTTCCATTTTGCCCTATCAGAGTATGCTAAAATCGATCGTCTGCCGCCTCAGGTCATACGACTTAAGGCGCTGCGGGTACTTCTTGCGGTACCAATTCTGAAAGGTTGTTTTTCGAGAAAATAAGTTATACACCAAATGAAAACGTTGATAATAGCTCTTAAAAAAATATTTAAAAAAATCGCGCACATTTGATAACTCCGTAAAAAAACAATTCTTAGTCGGTTTTTCACGAACTTTCTACGGATATAACTAGGTTACCGTTGGATGACTGAAGCTGATTTTTTTTACAGACTGATGATAGGTACTAATAAGGACTTAACGGTGTTTGGTTTTTAAATTTTTTGTCTAATTACAATATTATCTTATTATCTTAACACTATAAGATATCTTATAATTAGAGAAAAAATTCAAAAAAGAAACACTCTCATAGTCATTGGCTGTACCTACCATTAGTCTATAAAAAAAATTATCAAAGTCCTCGTTTGAGATCGAAGGGACTTCAGCGCATTTTTGTGTGGCAGATCAGTATTCTATTAGCCACTTTCGATTCAACCATCAATAACAGATCTTGTCGATGGCTACTACATTCACTAACCGCTTCCCACTTTCCTCGTGCACCCGCAATTCGCTTTTAAAGATTTGACTCCACCATCAGGAAGATCGTGTCGGGGGCTACCACATTCCCTTTGACGGTACCCACTTCCGACGTTCCCGTTCACCAGCAATTCGCGTTTGAAGATTTGACTCCACAATCAGGAAAATCGTGTCGGGGGCTACCACATTTCCTTTGACGGTACCCCCTTCCGACGTCCCGTTCACCCGCAATTCGCGTTTGAAGATTTGACTCCACCATCAAGAAGATCGTGTCGGGGGCTACCACATTTCCTTTGACGGTACCCCCTTCCGACGTCCCGTTCACCCGCAATTCGCGTTTGAAGATTTGACTCCACCATCAGGAAGATCGTGTCGGGGGGCTACCACATTTCCTTTGACGGTACCCCCTTCCGACGTCCCGTTCACCCGCAATTCGCGATTGAAGATTTGACTCCACCATCAGTGAGATCGTGGCGGGGGCTACCACATTCCCTTTTACGGTACCCACTTCCGACGTCCCGTTCACCCGCAATTCGCGTTTGAAGATTTGACTCCACCATCAGGAAGATCGTGTCGGGGGCTACCACATTCCCTTTGACGGTACCTCCTTCCGACGTCCCGTTCACCCGCAATTCGCGTTTGAAGATTTGACTCCACCATCAGTGAGATCGTGTCGGGGGCTACCACATTTCCTTTGACGGTACCCCCTTCCGACGTCCCGTTCACCCGCAATTCGCGATTGAAGATTTGACTCCACCATCAGTGAGATCGTGTCGCGGGCTACCACATTCCCTTTTACGGTACCCACTTCCGACGTCCCGTTCACCCGCAATTCGCGTTTGAAGATTTGACTCCACCATCAGGAAGATCGTGTCGGGGGCTACCACATTTCCTTTGACGGTACCCCCTTCCGACGTCCCGTTCACCCGCAATTCGCGTTTGAAGATTTGACTCCACCATCAGGAAGATCGTGTCGGGGGCTACCACATTTCCTTTGACGGTACCCCCTTCCGACGTCCCGTTCAACCG
>NW_022170738.1:31438325-31441072 GCF_008802855.1 Photinus pyralis | reverse complement strand
AATTGTTTTGGATTCTACGCACCAAAATTAATAAGAAAAAGTGTTTTCCCGAGAAATTTTGGTGTAGTCGATTTTTGGTAAAAAAAGGAAGGTTACACACCGCTTTTTTTTGAGGGGTGAAAAAAAAATTGTCTCAGATCGACCCGGAAAAAAATTTTCTTATAGAATGTGGCCTGTAGAATCGATAATTTCAAACAGTCCCAAGGTTGGACGTCTATAACTTTTGATTGAGAAGTATAATCGAAAAAGTACGAATTGTTTTGGATTCTACGCACCAAAATTAATAAGAAAAAGTGTTTTCCCGAGAAATTTTGTTGTAGTCGATTTTTGGTAAAAAAGGAAGGTTATACACTGCCTTTTTTTGAGCCCCGAAAAAAAAATTGTCTCAGATCGACCGGGAAAAAAAATTTTCTTATAGAATGTGGCCTGTAGAATCCATAATTTCAAACAGTTCCAAGATTGGGCTACTAGTTCAAAAGTTAAAGCCCTTTGAATTTTCTTTCGAAATTGGTTTCTAGTCTATAACTTTTGATTGAGAAGTCTAATCGAAAAAGTACGATTGTTTTGGATTCTACGCACCAAAATTAATAAGAAAAAGTGTTTTCCCGAGAAATTTTGGTGTAGTCGATTTTTGGTAAAAAAAAGGAAGGTTACACACCGCTTTTTTTTGAGGGGTGAAAAAAAAATTGTCTCAGATCGACCCGGAAAAAAATTTTCTTATAGAATGTGGCCTGTAGAATCGATAATTTCAAACAGTCCCAAGGTTGGACGTCTATAACTTTTGATTGAGAAGTATAATCGAAAAAGTACGAATTGTTTTGGATTCTACGCACCAAAATTAATAAGAAAAAGTGTTTTCCCGAGAAATTTTGTTGTAGTCGATTTTTGGTAAAAAAGGAAGGTTATACACTGCCTTTTTTTGAGCCCCGAAAAAAAAATTGTCTCAGATCGACCGGGAAAAAAAATTTTCTTATAGAATGTGGCCTGTAGAATCCATAATTTCAAACAGTTCCAAGATTGGGCTACTAGTTCAAAAGTTACAGCCCTTTGAATTTTCTTTCGAAATTGGTTTCTAGTACATAACTTTTGATTGAGAAGTCTAATCGAAAAAGTACGAATTGTTTTGGATTCTACGCACCAAAATTAATAAGAAAAAGTGTTTTCCCGAGAAATTTTGGTGAAGTCAATTTTTGGTAAAAAGGAAGGTTATACACTGCCTTTTTTTGAGGCCCGCAAAAAAAATTGTCTCAGATCGACCCGGAAAAAAAATGTTCTTATAGAATGTGGCCTGTAGAATCCATAATTTCAAACAGTTTCAAGATTGGGCTACTAGTTCAAAAGTTACAGCCCTTTGAATTTTCTTTCGAAATTGGTTTCTAGTCTATAACTTTTGATTGAGAAGTCTGATCGAAAAAGTACGAATTGTTTTGGATTCTACGCACCAAAATTAATAAGAAAAAGTGTTTTTCCCGAGAAATTTTGGTGCAGTCGATTTTTGGTAAAAAAGGAAGGTTTGTACACTGCCTTTTTTTGAGGCGCGGAACAAAAATTGTCTCAGAATCGACCGGGAAAAAAGATATTCTTATAGAATGTGGCCTGTAGAATCCATAATTTCAAACAGTTCCAAGATTGGGCTATTAGTTCGAAAGTTATAGCCCTTTAATTTTCTTTCGAAATTGGTTTCTAGTCTATAACTTTTGATTGAGGAGTCCGATCGAAAAAGTACGAATTGTTTTGGATTCTACGCACCAAGATGTATAAGAAAACGTGTTTTCCCGAGAAATTTTGGTGCAGTCGATTTTTGGTAAAAAAGGAAGGTTATACACTGCCTTCTTTTGAGCCTCGAAAAAAAAGTTGTCTCACCTCGACCGGGAAAAAAGATATTCTTATAGAATGTGGCCTGTAGAAACCATAATTTCAAACAGTTCCAAGATTGGGCTATTAGTTCGAAAGTTATAGCCCTTTGAATTTTCTTTCGAAATTGGTTTCTAGTCTATAACTTTTGATTGAGGAGTCCGATCAAAAAAGTACGAATTGTTTTGGATTCTACGCACCAAGATGTATAAGAAAAAGTGTTTTCCCGAGAAATTTTGGTGCAGTAGATTTTTGGTAAAAAAGGAAGGTTATACACTGCCTTCTTTTGAGCCTCGAAAAAAAAGTTGTCTCACCTCGACCGGGAAAAAAGATATTCTTATAGAATGTGGCCTGTAGAAACCATAATTTCAAACAGTTCCAAGATTGGGCTATTAGTTAGAAAGTTATAGCCCTTTGAATTTTCTTTCGAAATTGGTTTCTAGTCTATAACTTTTGATTGAGAAGTCCGATCGAAAAAGTACGAATTGTTTTGGATTCTACGCACCAAGATGTATAAGAAAAAGTGTTTTCCCGAGAAATTTTGGTGCAGTCGATTTTTGGTAAAAAAGGAAGGTTATACACTGCCTTCTTTTGAGCCTCGAAAAAAAAGTTGTCTCACATCGACCGGGAAAAAAGATATTCTTATAGAATGTGGCCTGTAGAATCCATAATTTCAAACAGTTCCAAGATTGGGCTATTAGTTCGAAAGTTATAGCCCTTTAATTTTCTTTCGAAATTGGTTTCTAGTCTATAACTTTTGATTGAGGAGTCCGATCGAAAAAGTACGAATTGTTTTGGATTCTACGCACCAAGATGTATAAGAAAAAGTGTTTTCCCGAGAAATTTTGGTGCAGTAGATTTTTGGTAAAAAAGGAAGGTTATACACTGCCTTC
>NW_022170738.1:31198686-31438225 GCF_008802855.1 Photinus pyralis | reverse complement strand
ATATGCCATTTTTTTCCAACAAAGAGACATAAAACAAACCACACTGCAGATCTCCAATATTCCTTCCGTCTCTTGGCTCAACCCGTTCAACATAAATTAAAGAAGAAAATATGGACGTTTTTAACTTATTAACATCAATAAATTATACATCTGCAATGTACAAATTCAATTTTTAAACAATGAACAATACTTTCAACGTAGGTACAAAAATTGAATTGAAGAGTCCCGTTTAAATATGGATACAGATTACAGATACAAATCTGTAGCTCCTATCTCCCGCAACGTTATTTGACTCAATGGCTGACTTCATCAACTTTTCTTCAATACAATTAATTCAGGAGTGGAATATTTGCTATAGATCACTTTAATGCCATAATACAACAATTATGAAACACAGGGTATTGAACAATGGCTATAGTCTCTGGTTTGTGGTCTGTGACTACAATAGCGGCCATGTTTTTTTTGTTTATGGCAAATGACAAATGTTTTGCACAGCTGATTGTATAAATTTTAATGAAATAATGAATATTTTTGTTACCTAATTTCCAACTATATCAATCGACAATTAAAAATGTTGCCCCACTTTCACGTATTGTGGACGTTGTCGATGATAATCTTTCATTGCCGTTGTAGTGATATAACAAATGTAGCCTTCGGGACGACGACGGACGGAATGCCAGCAGCTTTCGGCGATTTTGATTCGGACGAATTGACCGACGTCTTTGTTCTGCGAAACTACGGAAAGACTGTGGAAATACTGCTCGGTCACGATGAAGAACCTCTGCTACGCAGAGCGAAACCCCCGTTACAGTGCAATTTCACAAATCTTATAACGAGCGTCGTGCCGGGCGATTTTGACGGCGACGCGTTGATGGATTTTGCAGTGACCACCATCGAAAAGAGACCAACCAACGATAACAGTCACAAAACATCTTACACCTCCCTGTATATTATTTGGGGAGGTGGTACGTATTTAAATTGTAGCAAAAACGACGAGCCAATTTTACATCTGATCGGTCAACCGCTGGCTTTAGATTATAATCAAAATATGATTATCGATTTGTTTGGTGTGGATGTTGACGGTAACCGTACATTTTGGGTGTTCGATAGTCATCGAGGTGCTCCGAAGAAAATAAGTATGACGGGGGGACCGACAACGGAATTAATGAAGCCTCATGCTCATGCTTTCTTAGGTAAGTGTTTATCTCATTTTGAGTGTAAATATAAAAAATTGAGTTCTCAAAATATGCCTTCTCTTTGATGATCCAGGCTTCTTCAGATTACCAATTGGATATTTCTGATTTTTCGGGTTCCTCGCGTTTTTCAGATTCTTAGTCATAAAATTGTTCAAGTTAATCTAATCCTTGAAATTTTTTCTAATTTTGTATATTCTTCTTTTTTCATATTTTTATGGTGCTTCAAATTCTTCAGGTCTCGAATTCTTCTAATTCTTCAGATTCTTTTCGTGTTTCTTTAATTCTTCCTGTTCAGAAATTAGACTATTTTTAACGTTGTTTTTGGTTTCTTTCAATCTTCCTATTCTTCAGACTCCCCACTTGGTATATACAGAGTGTCCCAACGAGAAGTATACAGAGGGCTTTTAGGGTATTAAATTTAGAAATTTCGAAATAGAATTTAAAAAGCAAAGCAGATTAGTAATCACGATTAAATTGGCTTTCAAATAATGTGCCATTTGCCATAGGATTCCATTTAAAATTTTAGGGGTTAAGCTCCCTACGTAGAGGGGTGAAGACTTGGGTTCGTGATTTGTATTCCAAAAGTTGTCCCCTCGAATACAAAATTAACGTGTTCGAGGATTTTTCGAAATTTCTAAATTTAATACCCTAAAAGCCCTCTGTATACTTCTCGTTGGGCCACTCTGTATATAGAACAAGAGAGCGATAAATTTCTTTTGGTTTTGGTCCAAGTAAGAACCCTATTGAATTTGGGATCAAAAGGTCAAGTTACAGGGGTTAACATAAACATTCATATAAATTGAGTTATTTTTAGCGCATTTTCCAACGAAGTTGGGTGCGCTATTGTCAAAATCAGTTGTGCGCATGCGCAGACTGTGCAATGGCAACTCTCTTATTTATGGAGGTATTTCTTTGAAATTTTACCCAAAGATCCTTTGAGTGTAAGCAAAAGTATCGCATATTGTAAACGTCAGATTAATGTGCGCATGCGCAGGCTGTGCAACTTTCTTATTTATTGATATATTTTGTTGAAATTTTAACCACAGATATTTCTGGTGAAGGCAAACATATCGCATATAGTAAAAATCAAATGTGCGCATGCGCAGACTGCGCAATGACAACTTTCTCAGTTATGGAGATATTTCTTTGAAATTTTAACCATATATGCCTCTAGTAAACAAAATCACATCGGACATAGCTATGGCCTTTTGTGAAGTACTGATCAATCATGGAAAATGCGCTGAAGTTACTCGCCTTAGGGTGAAAACCTTTTTATTTGTTTATGCTTGTATGTAATTCTTTAAAATCTCAAGATTCTTTAACTTCGCCAGAATCCCCGAATTTTTTGAATTTATGGTGGCCTTCAAATTGCAATGTTGTTTCTTTTTTGCGAATAGGGAGGTTCGACATTTTTGGTATTTGTTTTATTTTAACTAAAAGCGAGAGATGTTGTAAACGTACCTGTGCGCGAGACTACCCCGCGTGACGTCAGTAGCCAGAAACATTTGCCGCAAGTGTTTACGGCGGACGTAAATATCAATATTTTTCACCAATTTTTTTTTCTGTTCGTTTTTAATAACAAAATCTTTTGATTTCAGTTAAAATAAAAAATGTCGAACCTGCCCATTCTTTATATCAAGCAAATTTTTCAGATTTTTATTATTTGTGTCTTCTTCTTCATCTTCGGTTCCTCAAAAATTGGTAGGATGTCATGTACACCAAAACTCCAATTTGTAGAAACAGTAGTAAAACAGCTTCTAATCGATAACACATCTCTTATAGTAACAATATTCTTTCACATTACAAGAAAGTGACTGAATTAAGTGTTTTTATTGTAGATATAAATGACGATTATATGGCGGATATTTTCATTACAACTAAAAAAGACTTTGAGATATGGTACGGGAGCGAATCACAGAGATTCGTTTATTCCCATACGATTCCGCATCCGCCGCGAGCGAAGAAAATCGGTCAATCCGTTTTCCTCGACGTCGAGTTATTAGGTCGCATGGATCTGGTAACCCCGGTCTGCTATGATGACAACTGTCGCGACAGCGCTCTGTTGGTGTATCATAACGGAACGTGGCACAATCTGGAGGTGAATTTTAAGGAGACGAATGATAACGTTTGGGGCTTCTCGTTGCGCGAAGGGAGGAAGTATACGAATGTGATCACGCTACATTGCGGCGATTTCAACATGGACGGATATCCCGATATCTTAGCCACACTCGAACTGAGCCAAACTTCGGATACCCAGTCTTTCTTGCTTGAAAATATTGCTTGCGAAAGCGGCTGTGACGGCTTTTCGCGCACCTACCAAGTTCAATGGAACGCCTTGCAACCATTCAAAAACGGTACCGTAATGGCGGTGTTCTTTGACTTTTACCAAGACGGTATTTTGGATGTGATATTAGTCGAAAATAACATAACCGAGTATAAAACAGTCGCATTTAAAAATAGCTTAGATTATGACGCTAATTTTATTAAATTAATGGTATTAACGGGACTTAGTAATAATAATAATCACATGATCGACGGGCGAGTTGGTAAGAAACGAAGAACGTATGGCACAAACTTGCCGGGGCCGAGCATTTCGTATCGGACGACAACCCAAGAGGGAAACAGCCGCCACGCCATTTCGGCGCAGTTACCGCAATCGGCCCATTTCAGTCTTAATTTACCTTATACCATTTTCGGACTGGGTCGAACACCCAATTTTGTTGATACGCTAACCGTAGGGCTGTCGAACTACTCTAAAGACTGGACGCAGATTATTCCCAACTGTCAGATGGTTGTAATACCGATGCCGACGTCGCAGCCTAGCAAATGGAAGGCGCAGTTGTTCGTCACGCCTAGTAAAGTTATTTTGACATCCGTCGCGGCGCTAACCGGCGTCTGCGGTTTGATAACGATTATTATTGGAGTTTTGCATTGGAAGGAACGGCAGGAGGATAAACGGGAGAGGTTGCAAGAGTCCCATCGATTCCATTTTGATGCAATGTAAAGTTGTCGTCACATATGATAGTAGTTGTTGCTTTGTTTTGTATCTTTTTTTTATTGTTGTGAAAAATAAAACTATTAAACATTTTTGTTGGTGTTGCTATTTATTGTTGGTAGATAAGAAGATCAAATAACAAGTAAAATGGTTCTGATCTTTGACAGAGAGGATCCATTCCATGAACAGTTTTCTTAGAATGCGAATTGAGGGTGACACTGAAGGCAAAGTAAGTAAATAAGGTACGTCTCGATTTTAAATGTCCCAACTGTGTAAGAAAATTCGATTTTACTCATCTAGTTCATTGAAAGGGGTGTGAGACCATAGGTACTGGCAAAATAGCACGTTCTTTTAATTTTTCCGGGTTTCAGCAAGAGGCCCTAATATTGACCGCTATGGATCATCTTTTTGGTTTTAAATACAGTCAATGCTTAGCACTATTTAATTATTTTGAAGGTCCATAAGTACTCAAGGGCGAAATTTCAAAGAAAACCCTGAGTCTTTTGTAAAAGGTCCCATTCACATGCGGACCCTGACCCGGAAAAAAATTTTTCTTATAGAACATGGCCTGTAGAATCCATAATTTCCAATACTAGTTCAAAAGTTACAGCCCTTTGAATTTTCTTTCGAAATTGCAGGTTTCTAGTCTACCTATAACTTTTGATTGAGAAATCTGATCGAAAAAGTACGAATTGTTTTGGATTCTACGCATCAAAATTAATAAAAAAAAGTGTTTTCCCGAGAAATTTTGTTGCAGTCGATTTTTGGAAAAAAGGAAGGTTATACACTGCCTTTTTTTTGCCCCGAAAAAAAATTGTCTCGGATCTTCCCGGAAAAAAATTTTTCTTATAGAACGTGGCCTGTAGAATCCATAATTTCAAACAGTTCCAAGATTGGGCTACTAGTTCAAAAGTTACAGCTCTTTGAATTTTCTTTCGAAATTGGTCCCTAACTTTTGATTGAGAAGTCTAATAAAAAAAGTACGAATTGTTTTGGATTCTACGCACCAAAATTAATAAGAAAAAGTGTGTTCCCGAGAAATTTTGGTGCAGTCGATTTTTGGAAAAAAGGAAGGTTATTATACACTGCCTTTTTTTTTGCTCCGAAAAAAAAATTGTCTCAGATCGACCTGGAAAAATTTTTTTCTTATAGAACATGGCCTGTAGAATCCATAATTTCAAACAGTTTCAAGATTGGGCTACTAGTTCAAAAGTTACAGCCCTTTGAATTTTCTTTCGAAATTGGTTTCTAGTCTATAACTTTTGATTGAGAACTGGCAGGTCGCCTCTGCGACATACGGACTTGGAATGTGAACCTGTAGGTGTGTTGGGGGGGGGGGGGTACAATTTTTGAATTTTCCGCAATGGTAAACGGTTCATATAGGGGAAACAGTACTGGCTGAGGGAGGTATAGTGTCTCCTCTATATTGAGGAACCACAGTTTCCCATCAGTCTCTTCAACGTCGTCAGGTAAAAGGGGGGTCATAAAGACAACCTGCCACTTTTTTGATAACATCTAATTTCAGATACAATTTTGAGAAGGCTGCCTTGCTTCTCCTGAAAGGAGGAGTGGACGTAATTAAAAGTACAGTGAGGTCCACATTCTGGTGGAGATCTGTAAGACTGTAACGTAATCTCGTAGATCCTTCGGGGTTTCAGCATTAGTAATGTACAATCGAGTTATTCTTGCGTCACTTAGCCTGGCTACTGGTATGCCATATCAAATGTTGTGATAGCACCGAAGACTTTAAAGTTTAAAAAACCCGCGCTCGTGGTTTGTAGATGGCAGACGGGTCACAGGAAGTTTAAGTCAAGTTGTCACCCACTTGAATTATTTTTATAAAAATTGATTGTAAAATTGTATCTTATTCAATAGATACTGCATTACAAAAATTTCTAAGTTTTTCTATAATCATAAAAAGCAAGAAGTAGCATATTTTACAATAAGGACCAATTACATAATATACGATTGCGCAAACGCAATGTAAGTATTTGCGTCGCCATTATTGCGACTCGTCGCGTTGGTGTTGTCCTAAAAAGAAAATTCGTCGTGTTCGACGATAGGGAGGAGAAACTCCCAGGAGTTTATTTGCATTTCGTATAATCCACTGCGTGAATTTGAAGATCATTCGAAGTTAATATTTAAATTTTCTTTCTTATCCAGTATTTAATAAACATGGCTTTTTAAAATGACGTCTTCGAAATTATGTGCAACCACTTCTCTTAGAGAAGCAATTCTCTCAATTAACCTAGTGATTGCAAACGCTGGAGGAGCACAACATGGAAAAAAAGGGAAGTCGACTTGTTCAACCCTCCCAGAAGGTATCCTCAACTGATAAAAAAACGCAAGGTGAGCGAGTTAAGATGGCGTCTCCTTTGTTTTGAACTCCGACTCGTTTAGATGCCAATAAGTTGTGGCCCCGTGGATGTCGTCGGAGAGAGCCGAACGGGGGCACGTTTCCGAAGAACGAGACTTTCCGCAAACCGACACCGCAACGTAGTAGGGCGCTCGACAAGCGACCACGGCCGCGCGGACTTTATTGCTCGGGAGAGGCAGGTGGAGGAGAGGAATCCGGGCTAGAGCCGTTGAGTCCGGAATTGGGATCGGTTTTTCTACAAGGCAGTAAAAAGCAAAGCCTTAATCATTTACTTAACTTTCATTTTAAATCGGACGACAGCCATGCGGTCGTGGGACCTCGTCTGAACTTCGCCCTGAAGCACAAGTATAAGAAGGAGCAATTCTTGCAGGCAAAGTGAGTAGTACGAATTTTTGGTTCCGCTTTTCTAAATGTCGCTTGCAGTTGTCAGTTTATTGTTCGAGAGAGCGCCGATTATAAGGCCTACATGAATAATCCCGATGCGCTTGTTGATTGGGGATTGATTGAGCAAGTGGTAAGTACTGTCGGAGGTAAATTATCACAATTACACCAATTTTACTGTGTGTCCTAAGTATTTATTGCAATTAATTGTGAAATTTGGCGGAAATTTTACTAAATTGAATCTGCATAAGAAATTTTTGGTTTTGAAGGTTGTTGAGATAGAAACAAACAATAATTGAAAATTGAGATTATTTCAATAAATCAAAAAAAGATTGTTTCAGAATTATTATATTATGATTGAGCTTAAATTTGGCGTACAGGGTAGGTCAACAAAATCATTGTATACACTCAGTAATCGTATTTCATAGGTTAACCTTTACATATCAAAAGGAAAAAGAGTAATAAGTTGTGTAGAGACATGACTTTTGGTGCGCCTGTACATTCAAAGATTATGAAATACAATTATGTAACCTACATACTAAGTAAATAGTACCTTCTCTTATCACACTTCTTAATGCGTTTTATTTATTTAATGCGCTTAGATATTTACTTTATGAAGTCAAGTATATTGAATGGTAAATTTTCGTGTACAGGTTGGTATTTCAATGTTACATAATATGTAATTTTCTCTAAAATAAAGGTCCCTATACTTCATTTCGGAACATTCACAATTTCAGGATCTGAAAAATACATACCATGCTCAGAAAAGCCCCGGAAAATATGCGAATTAATTTTGATATAATTCAGGCTGGCCAATAGAAAGTCTGCAAAACGACGCGATACATTCCGCGCCATAATTATTAATTATTCCATTTTGACAGTTGACGCTTCACGTTATTTTAGTTTACACTTTGCTTCTTGTATTTGCTTTATTTTACGTTTTCCGTCTCCAGTTTCAGGAGACTTTTTATCATGTAAAAGTAGACATAGGAAATCCCTATGTCTACTTCTACATGAATATCACTGTTTAATAGCAAAGAAAAACATAGCTATGGCGCTTTGGGAAGATTAATGCATGGAAAATGCGCTACAGGAACTTGCCTTAGGGCGAAAATATTTTTTTTAATCTTGTTTTTTCAAATAGTGGACCTCCAATTTACAATTCAAAATTTCTGGTCTCCTCTATTGACCTTTTGGTCAAGTTTTATTGATTTATTTTGATTGGACTACGTTTTTTAAGTATGGTCAAACTCAAATTATAATGGAGACGTTGCGACTATAGCAAGAATTGTAGCTTAGACATACCTCATCTTTTCAGAACATCAGCGTATTGGATTTTCCTTCCTGTCCCATCTGCCTATATCCACCAATTGCCGCCAAAATGACTCGTTGTGGCCACATTTATTGCTGGTCATGCATTCTGCATTATCTAGCACTTTCTGATAAAGCTGTACGTAAGTGTCCGATATGCTACGAAAGTGTTTCCAAAGATGATTTAAAAAGGTAAAACAATTGCAAAAATTTTTTTTTTGTACGTGTTTTCTAGTGTGATTACCATTCCACACTCTCTGAGAAATGTAAATGATAACATCACCTTTAAGCTGATGAAACGTGCTCGCGCTTCATTGATAGCGTACCCTGCAGATTTTGAAGCGCCCGATCGAACTAGCCCCTACAGTGTTTCGGATGAAATCGTCTCTAACATTTATACCAAACTGCTCACAGCAGGGAGACGCGAGGTGTACACTATAATTGATAGAGAGCGGTCTGAATTGCTACAGCAGCTGGCAGAGGATAACGACTGTCCAGAAAAATGCTTTATAGAGCAGGCGCTCTCATTGCTCAACGAACGGGGTCAATTGTACGACTCGCAAACAGCACATCAAGAAAATGTCGATAATGAGCCTACATTGAATCTGCCACCTCCAGATGAAGAAGGCAATCCACAATCCACCAAGCACGTTTACTACTTCTATCAAGGTAAGAACTTGAAGATATCCAAAGTGTTGAGTACGCTTAGTGGTATTGAAGCTATGCGAAATACTATCTTTGGAAAATCAAAACGGTTCATATTGCTTAAAAGTGTATTTCGTAATGCATTTTAAACTGATGTTCCCACAACTCTTTAACGGCATAAGTGGCGCTATTTAACTAGATCTGTTTAGCTACCGATGGTCAACACATCTACATGCATAACATCAATGTGCGTATGTTGGAGCATACCTACGGTTCGTTAGAATTTTGTCCACAAACCATTACCGGGCGAATTCTCGAGAAAGAAACGGGTTCAGTTCCCGAAGACATTCGGAAACGTCATCGTTACAGGCATCTTCCTGCAACTTGTCAATACGAATTTGCAGAAATTCAACTGAAAGCCCCCATAATCAACGTGGAAACCTTGATTGCGTTTCGTGGTAAGTCTTTCTCACCCGTACTCTTTGCATATCTCCAACAAGGTTTATGACAATTTTATAAATCCATAGATGATATGCGAAATTATTGTTAGGCTAATTAACTTTAACGTCTTACCCAAATAGTCGTTAAAGTCAGTCTCCTCAACGACAGTTCTATTTTGCTCTATTTTGTCCTCACAAGTTTTACTATAGACGAGATCGACGCAAGATACAAACGGCGTCAGCGACGCCAGCGTGAAGAGAGGAAGCGCGAAAAACTGATCACAGAGGAAGAAAATAAAAAAATGGGAAAATTTATCGAAGCGAACATCCATTTGGAATCTCATCAGGACTTTCCCGATTTTCAAGTTGCAATCGCAATGAGTGATGAAACCGGACAAATTTCACCACCCAGCGAACGCAGTTCGTCTCCACTGTCAGTTCAAACTACCGGATCATCTCCGCCGAACAACTGTCCTTCATTCGCGAAAGTAAAGGCATTATTAACAATATTGATTCACTAACCACAATTTTTAGATGCTTTCCACTAATAAGTCATCGACACCCATCTGGCCCGTGCGAAAAGGCGTACCGATTCCCATTAATAGTGAGCCAGTTTCCGAGGATTACGCTGTGACGCCTAGTCACAGTCGAAGCTTTGGCGATGTTCTCGCTCTGGCGCTAGAAAATGCGTCGTTGCATTGTGACGATAACGGTAAGTTTGCGTGTTTCCGCTGCAAAAAAAAAGGTCAACATATTTTGTAGGTAATTCGAGAAAAGGTGCCAAGAAAAAGAAGCAAAAAAAGGTTTTATTCAGCACCTCCAGGACGTTTAGCGGCAACGATCGCACCTAAACAAATTTCATTATTTGCTTTAAGTATTCAGTAAATCGCTTTTTATTAATTTATTGTAAGTGTTACGTGTAGTATTTTTCTTGGAAGGAAATGGAGGTAACTACCAAATGTAGACGTACAATTTTCAGAAGTGCTGTGCAGTCATTCTGGCTGTGTAATCGGTAATAAATACATTGAGGTATCATGAGAATCTGCCATTAGTCATTCCAGTTGCTAGTTTATACAAATAATCCTAGTAAGTTTGATGATACGAAGACAAGTTCAATCTGCTGTTCTTGTAGTGGTGTCATTTAGAAATTGTCAAAGTGATCAATACATAATGTTGCAAACTTTAGATAAGAATCATGTACAACGTGGGATAAGTACACGGTTGTTACATAGGGGGCGGTTGTTGTTATGTAATTAAATTGATATGCCTGGGCTGCTTGTCTGTTAATAAACCTCTTCTGGCCTCAAGGATAAGGGTAAAGGGATAAATATTAACTCGATAATCTTTATTGGAAGTATAAATCAGTTCTTATTTTTTTTTTAAGTATTTCCTTTGCTGTAAGGGAACACACAGTAAATGAGGTTGAGGCACAATCCTGTGAAACCACGTTCATATTTTATTTTAAAACGGTAAACGAGAGTGCCGCTCCGCGTCGCTTTGGTGCAGCGCGCTCTATGTGCGTATATGCTAGGAAACGGTGCGGTTCGCTTTAGCATTGTATATTTATTATACAACGGCTCTAGTAAACGACACCCATTATTAGCAGCGCGAGTTTGTATAGCGGAAGTCCGCTACGCAGATGCGCCACTCTGCAACGCGGGCTCTTAATCGAGGCGCAAAATGGGACGCAGGTTGGTGAGGTGGCGCAGAGTGAGTTGCAGTGTCTTTAGGCAGGGGAAAACTGCGACCGATGCGGTTATCGCGCAAATTGGAAAGTTTTCACGTTGCAATAGAGGTCACGCCGCAGTACTAAAACGGCAGCCGGTTTTTTAGCGATTTATGTCATCTTGATTTTTTTATGAAAATTGCGGCAACAAGCTGCGACAGATTCAGATTAACAGTAAGACCTCTGGTGGCAGCATATTGTAATTACTATTGGTGTGTTAAGACCGCCATTTGGTTTATTCTCAATGGTCAAAGATAATTAACATTGTAGTTTTTACGGCTGTAAATACACTTGCAAAAATTGCATTTGCAATCAATGTAATTACGAGCAAGGATAGTTTAAATTTTCCAAAACCTATTATAACGCTTACTTGAGTTTCCTATGCCCTTTCCTCAGTGGGGAGTAGTGCCTGAAGAACTCTTAAAAGGCCCTGCTTTAAGCAGTATCCGTAAAGGTCTAGAAAACTTGCAGACACCTATAAAGACCTCTACAAAGGGCGTAAAGTACTTTGGAGGTGGGAATTCAATGCTGTAAAACATGAAGGGGGGGGGGGGGATCAAACTAGCATTCTGAAATGCGACTAGGACATAGTGCTTTGTTAGCTATCCCGAATATGTTTTTTCAAAGCGCCTAGAAATGAAATGTACTTAAAAAGCTTTGGAATGCTCAGCAATGGACCTAAACGGTTTGACGTTGCTAAATTTTCAGAAGCAGAACAGATACAATACACGAACGATTTATCAAGGCATGCAAAGTGTATTTAGATGGTCTAGCAGTACCTAACAAAGGCACTAAACGCTCTGCAGAGGGCTTCAAACTCTGTAAAAAATTGTGGAAAGGGAACGAGAACCTCAAAGCCGTAGCGCTTGATATGCTCTGGCGCGTTTAGGGTTAAAAGGTGTACCTATGAGCTGCTGCAAAAATAATACGAATTATAGACGGACTAAATGAGTAATAGAGTTGAAGAACGGAAGAAAACAGAAGTTGAAATTTATCAATGAAGAAAAGGAAACTAAAAAAAGGTAGTTAACAGAAGCGGGACGCTCGAGCTAAAAAAAATTTTAATGACTATTTATTCCTGTTGGAATCCTTAAAAACAAACCCAAAGCGCAGCACCGCACCCATTTTTTCATTTGGCTTCCAGCCCCAGCATTTAGGATAAGAAAATGGGTTTGTGTACGTACCGCGAACCTTAAAAATGAGGTCAGTGGTACGTAGGGTGAATCGCCCAGTTAGCCGGCCACCACCCGTTCTCGGCCACTTTAGGAGAATTAGGGAATAAATTAGTACAAACTTTTGTTTCGATCCGCGATTTTTACAGATCCTACTCAACACTCCTTTCCCCACCACTTTACGGATCACGCCATTTTTTTAAGCACATGTCACCATAAAAAATGGCAGTTAAAAGTTGGCTCTTGTGAAACGTGCGTGCCTGCGGCTGTTTACTGCAGATTTGCTAGGGTACATCTCATAAGGGAATAGTGATTATTTTGTGTAATACTGATTATAAAGGTAAGTGTTATTAAATTTTAGATAAATAATATGTCGATGTACTATTATATTTAAGAAAATAATGATAATTCATAAGTACTAATTATTTTATGGGGTGGCCGGTAAACTGGCTTAACCAAAACGCTCAATCCACTTCTCGGCCAGGGTGGCCGAGAACAGGTCGTAGAGCATGATATTGTTTATCTTTTTTTGTCTTACTGGTTCATAATAATTCGTATCCTTTTCTCTGGCATACTTAGGACAGTTAGTACCACAAAATAGCCAGTTTTCGGCCGGACTATCTAAAAAAGCGCGGGAAATAAAAATGTTTAAAAGAGCGGCCGAGAAAAGGTATCTTGGCCTTTTTTCGGCCATTACCTTTAACTTATATTGGTTTTATGTGCTTTTTACCTGATTTCGTGTTAACCCCATTTTCTCGTCATCTAAGATTTCCTGAACCTATAAAAAAAGGTTCAGAAAATAAAAAAAAAGAGAAATTGCCAAGTGCTATCTCGTCCAACGCTTGGCGAAAACATATTGAAAAGCAAGAGAAAGGAAGACTAAATAAACAGGAAGCTCAGCAGAAGAAAAAAGATGAAAGACTGGAAAAACAGAATAAAAAAAATGCAAAAAAAGATATAAAACAGTCAAAAAAAAATGCAGCAAAGAAATTAAAATTGATGTGTTCTCTTTGCGAAGATGAATTGGTAAGTGACACAGAAGATGATTCTTTAAAAAACCTGGGATGCGATGCATGCCCTAAGTGGTTTCATTTAGCTTGTACTGAGTTATCTAATTTATCATACAATGAAGCTTCAACTAGAGATTTCTTGTGTAGTTCCTGCAAATAAGTTTTAATGAGTACAAATTATTTACTCCTCTTTTTAAGGATATCTATTTATGTTTATTTTTAAGGTTTTTTTATTAGTTACTTATATTAAAATAGGCAACTTGGAATATTTTTGTTTTATTTATCTACTTAAATATTTTGATTAGAATCTACTACTGACTGCAATAAAATTAATTTTTTTGATTATCTGTACCTAGGCACCCATTTTCCATTCATTTCTCCTTTTATTTTAATGCTTAAACAACACGGCCGAAAAATGGGATTTATCGGCCACCCATGCCGAGAACTGGCATAGTCTTGGCCGAGAAAATAATCAAGTGACCGAGAACTGGCAATAAGGACATTTTTTAGGATTTTATTAACAAAAAAAAACTTAAATAGATTTGACATTTTTGAATGATTAAATTTAATTAAGTAAACTACGTGCTATCCAATAAAATAATCAAAATTGGATTTCAATCATTCTGCAATTTTTAAACGTCGGTTTAAGGTGAAAATTCAGTTAAGTGGCCGAGAACTGGGCGATTCACCCTATATACTGTATTTAAAATATAAATTTTATTTATACACAAATCTATTTTATGTTTACGGTGTAAACGCTTCTTTACACCTTTTCTCCTGTCTGACTGAACTGAATTGACGTTAGGTGTTAGTGGTGCTTTTCTAACCTAAAACCTCATTAGTTCAGAATTAATTTATTACATATAAAAATGAGTGAAGATGGAAAACTAACAGACGAATGGATGGTAATTCTAAAATTTGATATAGTTTGAGCTAAAGTAATATAATTGTAGATCCGACCATGTACAGCCTATTTGGAAGATTACAAAGACTGTCGAAGCATAGCAGCCCGATTTCATCAGTACTTCATATACGGTAAAACAATCGATTGCTCGCAATATAGACGAGACTATGACGCCTGTATAAAATGGCAGGACGATCAGGACCTGAAAGCGGCTGTAGGTCGGTATCGATAACCTGAAATGCTTACCGATGTAACATTCCTGTTTAGAATGCTGTTGTACAAAGTGAAACTGAAAGACGGATGCAAAGGTTAAGAGATCACTATGGAAATGATGTGTGGACAAAACGTCGGTCGCCACCGAAAGACTGGAACAAGCCATTACCGGAGTACCTCCTGAAGGAGTACGAGAATACGTACTTAAATTTGAAAGCGAAGGAAATGAAAGGTGAACCTGTCGATAATGTACTGTTAAATGAGGAATGGAAATTATGTAGCGTTATGTAGGTGAATTTTGATTAAATAGTAATATTAGTGACATTTCATTTTATCACCACACCAGCGTTGGCTACACGCTGAAGTTTCCCCCATGCAAATTTGACGTTTCATTTCAACCATTCAGAAGGAGTGATTCATTTATTAAATGTTTCTAACAAAAATTTACAGTTCATCTAAACCAAATGAATTCTAAAAGTATTACCAAGCGAGTAAATTAAGATAACAGTATTCTTACGTATAGTACAAATATATGTACATATCACAACGAATTCGTGTAAATAATAAAGTGTTAACTTTGCTGTGATTCCGATAAGTATTTTTTTAACTATGGCTAATAAGGATGACTATTTGAAAGATTACCGAAGCTTCTTCGAGAATTTCGTCGATAGCTGCAATCCGCACGATCAATTACCTGTCAAATTGGGAAGCTACAAGCTGCTTAATTCTGAGGTCGTCGGAGCTATCATAGATTGGACGACGCAGTATTTAAATCAAAAGTAAGTACGACAGTCATGTTTATATTTTGTAATTCTCTACGGGGATTACACAATCCTATCTGTTATCATAGGTACGATAGCGAAAGCAATAAATGTTTTGTGTACTTTTAGTTTTAGTCATCTATGCGGAAATATCATGGTTAATGGTTTTTGTGGTATAGAAATTTCAGTTACGCAATACGATTACTGACACTGATTAATTATACATTTATTTACGTTGTTTTGGAAGTTTTTTTATCATTGGTGATTCCCCCAAACTTAATTGGAGAAATTATTCTCTAATTTTATGAGCAGAACAATGATGTTTTTGTTGTAATGTTTCTATAAATAATGTAACGCTTTTTTATTATTCGATTTAAAGTACTGTTAGTTATTTTAACGGTTTCTTTTTTAATTGCTGTTTAAAAAGTTAATAAAACCCTACAATCGTTAATTTCAACAATGATGGTGTGTCCCTATGTTCTGCAATCAAGTCTCCTCCAAGTTTGAGATAAATTATTTTGGAAGTGCAGATGCATTTTGGCAATATCAACTGAAATGAATGCTATTAAATCTTCTCGACCCATATAAGCAACTGATCCTGGTTGCTCTGCTTCTTCTCTTTGGAGTTCTTGCTTTTGATTGGTCAGAAAATGTCATTTTTGAGTATTTTAAAGGTTCACCCTCTATACCTAGTTCTGCAAAGTTTTTCTCTTACAGGACAGTACCCTGATTTTTGCAGTGGCAGTATTTCACCGCCAGTTAACATCTCTTTAGAAGAAAACGCTGTCTGGTTTTACAGAAAGTGATATTAATTAATATGACCCTATATGACAAGGGCTGCCTTTGTTAGGGTCATAAAATGTAGCAGTAGTAGGTCTCATTAAAAAAAGAAGGTGGCACTCCTTGTACAATCGTCAGTGTGGGAATACCATCTTGTGTCTAATTTAATACCACTTTTGGAAAATTTTATCAGAATATGATCTATCTTCCATATAAAGTCACTATCATCATGTTGCTTCTTTATGTCCAGTACCAGTACGATAGTGCCGAGGATAGTGCACATGAGGAAGAGGACCAATAAATAACTAATTCACTTCATATACGACATAATTTTTATTTATCATAATAAACTTTTTCCTAAATTATATGTATTCGGAGATATATTCTATTTGTGTTTCCCTCTCCATGTATTCTCTGTTTATCCTGCAGAGTGCTATATAGCTATCTCACTTGCTCTTGCACGGACACGTTTTTTTGCTCTGGCAGTTTGTTAATGATTTCATATTATATATCCTACATATATTGTTATAACTCTTATCATTCGGGCACATAAAAAAATAAATGCAATGCCCCGTGTTGGGCGTGCAAATAATAATGCCGTTTGCAATGGTCCAGCGAAAATGAACCATATACAAAACACTTTAAATCTCTTTTCAAATTCCAAATTTTATGGCAAATAACGGCCACGATCAAATTCCTTAAATTCGAAGAAGAATTACTTGGTAAATTTTGAAAAAACCGGAAACAAACCCATTAAAACGCATTCTTATCGCTAATAAATTAAATCTTCCTTTTAAGAAAAGTAATAGAAGTGCCCATACATTAAAACTAAACTTGCACTTAAATGGTTAAACAACGCAAAATAAACGATAAATTGCCTTACATTTAACAATTCTAGAAATTAATCGTTTAAAAAGGAAAACAAACCAGTTGGATACAACTGGAGACGCGATAATCGTGTTTATACGGAAAGAACGCAACAGACTAATTAAATAAAGCAATACCACGGAATATCGAAGGATTCTCAGTATTTCCATCACTTTTTTAACGACCATTTATTCTAACTTTGCTAATCAACACAAATGCTTGGGCATTGAGATAATAGTCTTTTTCCCAACGATCTTGGTGGATGAATAACGATTTTGACAGGTTTTGATCAAAATACATGTGGTCTCAGAAAAAGAAATTATCATCTTTGAATCATCCATACACACGGTCTCGCACACGGTTATCAAACGTGCATGTGATGTACTCTTTTGGCATCAAGATAATGCGTTTGAAAGTTTTTAGAACTTCAAATTTATGTGTACCTATAGAATAATTGTGGGTACATTTTGTTTAAAGTACAATGAATTTTTTCCCCGCCGAATTACGCGGAAGTAGAAATGTTTAAGTTGTAAAAATGTCAAGGTACTGGGCACATTTCCCCAAACAAATACCCATTGGGAATAACATTTATCAATGGGTTGTTCCCAATCGTTAGTTGTCGTCTCATTGCTCTGGGTATGGTTTTGAATTACACTCTGTAAATTACTCTTTTTTGGTTATTTCTGCAAGTCGGCTAATTGGGAATAAAGCTGTGAGAAATTGCGGATTCAGTAAAAGAGGCAACCACAGCCCTAAAAGCCGTTTGGTAGTGGTCTAAAGAAAATAACTAATCAATGAAAATTAATTAAAGACCGCTGCCATAACTATTTCCCCATTTGGTGGACGTAAGAATTACTCAGACCAATCGGAAACTTTTTTTTACCGCTGGACGTCAATGAAAAGAACGCTGATATTGATTTTAAATCTTTAATTCCTAATCGGACTCGTCTCAATCAAAAGCATCCGACGTCCGAAGAATCTGAAGAAATTAAATAATTGGAGGAATTAAATAACCTAATAGATCAAGGAGAACAATTGAAAATTTCGTAGAAACAGATGAATTCAACCAAATTCTTCGAATACTTAGGAACATAAAGGTGCGTCTAAATGATAAAAATCGACTAGTACATTTTTATAATAGATTATAGTATAAAATTAATAAATAATATAGGTAATTTCTTGCTTAAGGGTCACTTAAAATCCAAAATTTGAAAATTATAGTTACGCCACTGCTTAATGACTTGGATTTTTATAGCAGTGTTACTACTACGCGCAATGAAAATAATCCTGCACATTGATCGAAAAACGGAGCGAAAATCCATAAAACGCCGACTTTGCAATTTCAATTGTTTTACCGTTTTAAGTAAACTATTGTCATATTTATTTTGAAGTTCCTTTTTGTTGTTAATCTATTTCAAGAATTTCCCAAAAGAAGGTATTTTCCTTTTCGTTAAATTTACTTATGTTTGTAAATCATAACCCTAAACCTCTTCCTCCTCCTCTGTGTCGACTTTATTCCCTTTCAATTTGTTTGAAACTTTAATTTTTAAATAGGTGAAACAAAATGGATGTTAGTCAATGGTCGCCTAATATCGAAGAACTAAATCTGGTTGTCGAGCTGTTGCAAGATTCCATAATACCTGATAACGAAATCCAAAAAAAAGTGCAGGGGCACCTGTTAGCGATGTACAAAGATCCCAAATTTCCCAACTACCTCCTCTACATCCTTCAAAACAGCCAGCTCTACGAAGACTACATACGTTCACTAAGCGCAATCATTCTCAAAAATAACATTCTAACCAGTTTCGAGACTTTCTCTGAAACGGTCTTAACTAGCCTTCAAGAGGAGTGCTTTAAATTATTGCTCGACTCATCTTGCGAGGTACGTTCAAGTGTCACGACGTTAATGGGCATCTTATTCACAAAAATTGACTTGACCAAATCGTCCGACTTACTGCCGAAACTTTGCAACCTGCTGGAATGTGGAAATGTTCAGGTGGCCGAAACGGCTCTAATCGCCCTATTCAAAATATGCGAGGAGTATTGCGCCAAACACGGCTACAAGGATCCATCTATTACCCTCTTGATTGACAAGTTTATTGCATTAATACTTTGCGAGAATACGCGAATTCGTGCGGGCTGCTTGAAATTTGTCAATCACCTGCTCGAGGAGAATGTGTATTTCGATTCGAAGACGCTTGTCATTAACATGCTTTGTATTTTGCCCGATGGTGACGTTCAGGTGCAGATCTCGCTTTGCCGCGCGTTTGTGTCGCTTGTCGAATTGCAGTGTGTCGATATTTTTCCTCACATTAGCCCCGTGATTGAATTCATCGTGGATAAGGTGAACAGTGCGAATGTGGAAATTGCACTGCAAGCGTGCGAGTTTTGGCTTGCGCTCGTGAAGGTTGACATTTGCAAGGAGGTCTTGGGGCCATACCTGCATTTGATATTGCCAATTTTGTTGAAAAACATGCAGTATACGGCGGAGGAGTTGATCACCTTAAAGAATTATATTGGAATTGACGAGGACTTGGAGGATCTGCCTGAAGATATGCAACCGTTCCATGGCTTTAATGAAGAGCAGAATGATGCCGCTAATGAGCCATATACAGGGTGGACGTTAAGGAAGTGCAGTGCAGCTTCTCTCGATGCATTGGCCGGTGTATTTGGTGATAGCTTACTGCAGGGAATTCTCCCATTAATAGCCGAGGCTCTCAACAGTTCAGACTTTATCGTGCGAGAGTCAGGAATTTTGGCATTAGGGGCGATTGCGGAAGGCTGTTGTCATGATTTGCACCCTCACCTACCCGAGCTATTCCAATATTTATTTCAATCGTTGGACAGCGAGTATTCGTTGATTCGTGTAATCACCTGTTGGACAATGAGCCGGTACATAGTTTGGCTAATGAAAGACGAGGAGCTGATTCGAAATTACTTCGTTCCCATGAGGACCATTTTGCTAAACCACTTCTTGGACGGAAACAAGCGTGTTCAAAGAGCTTGTCTGTCCGCTTTTTGTGTCTTTCAAGAGGAGGCCAAGCTACGACTAATACCTCATATTTATGTAATCTTGCACGCATTTTCAGAATGTTTCGGCAAATTTAAATTTGCCAGTTATTTGCTTCTCTACGATGCAATTGGGGTTCTGGCCCGCACAGTTGGCATATACCTGTGTCAACCCGACTATATCAATCTACTTCTTCCTCCTCTAATGCAAAAACTCGAACATGCCAAAGACTATAAAGACTACCAGTTCATGGGACTAATGGACTGCCTATCAAACATTGCTGTTGCTATCGAGTCTGGTTTCATACCTTACGCCAAAACTGTATTCGATCGATGCATGTGGATCATCAATGACTCGCTGTCTGGCGTCGACGATGCACTGAACTGCGAGTTACCCGATTGGGAACCCGCATGCGTCGCGCACGAAACCTTGTTAGGCCTCGCCTTGGCGCTTAAATCGCATTTCCCGAGTATCATCGCGAATTCCAATTTGATCTCTAAGCTATATTTTTCATTGCAAAAGCACTCGCCGCAAGTTCGCCAACCAGCCCTCGCCCTCTATGGCGAACTCGTGAAACACTGCTTTCATCTACTAGAGCCCACAATCTCCGACTATCTTCCGATAATTATCAATAACTTAGACATTCGTTACGAACCCGTCTGTAACAACGCCGCCTGGGTCATTGGAAAGTTGGCCTTAGTGATGGGAGACAAAATCGCTCCTTATGCCGATTCGATTATGGGCCCCTTTTTGAAAATTATGGTCGACGTTAACGGTAGAAAAACGGTTTATCAAACGGTCGCACTAGCTCTGTGTACCATCGGATTAATTTCCACCGATTCAGTGTTGCCATACTTACCAATGATCTTGCGCCCTTGCTGCCTAGCCATGCGCAACGTCGCGGACTGTGAGGAAAAGTACATTGGATTTCGGGGACTGTGTGAACTAATTGTCAGAAATCCGCAGTCGGTCATCGACAATTTGGTTTACTTTTGCGACGCGGTCGCATCATTTGAGAACGTGAAATTGGACGTCAAGGAAGCCGTCTCCAACATACTCGTATCTTACAGATTCCATTTTAATGCGGAATTTGCGATTCGCTACGAGCAATTTCCGTCGGTTTTAAAAGCGCGCCTCAACAAATTGTATGGGTTTTGAATTCGCAGTTGAAATGGGGGTGGGAAAGCTTGAGTGCACCTACCTTAAGTATATGCACATCACATGGTAAATATCGCGCGAGGGGGGGGTGGGCTCGTTTAATTCAGAATATAAAACGTCGTCGATTACGTATTAACCACCCTGGCAAAGAACAGTATTGTATTTCTTTGTAAATCTTACGTATTTTTTTGTACCTGTTTTGTTTACTTTCGGCAAAGGATCGCCGGTTTTGTTCGTTTATTTTTAGTATTTCTGTTTCTATTCGAATAAAATAATTTGTTGTAAACAATATTTATTTTTTATTTTAATGCGAGTGACCGAACTGAACTGGAAAAACAATTGATTTACGTTTCAGATTTGCATCAGACACCTTCAGAACGTTCTATCACTTTTTGCGCAAAACATGTACACTATTGCGTCAAGTGCGACCAAATTTTTGCGCTAATTACACTGTCTGCGCAATTAATGCTCATAGTTTTAGCGCCTACTTTAGCTAAACGTCCAAATAATAGTTACATAATTGCCTGCCTTAATTGTTGAATCAATTTCTTCTCTAACAAATTCAAGGTTTAAAACTTTTCCAACTTGTGCGCCAAAGTAGGTTAATATGCAGTAGGGCTTCGGAGGTAACAGTACAAGCTGTCAAGGTCATAATGCCCATAGTCCATGCCTCCAGACTAGACATGGTGAACGCAGATATGTGTATGGTGAACATTGGTAACGTTTTTAACAGGATACAGTGGTAGAGGCGAGGGTAGAGGTAATTTTGGAACAGTCCAGAAAAAGGATAATACAGAATACTTATCTGAACATAAATAAAACCGTATGAAAATACAAAAATCATTGATTTGAAATATAAAAGGCGGGCCCTGCTTGCTGTGGCCTCACGTTGGGCGCTAAATAAATAATCCTGTGGCCCCACGTTGGGCGCCAAATAATAATGCTGCGTGCGGTCACTATACCACCCAACAAACACCTATCTAGCTACCTCAAATTACACAATTGTTCCTTTTTCTTTCCAAAATTACCCCTGGATTTCGAATGGGATTCAAATTGACACATTAGTTGATAAAAAAATGGTTGCTCATCTCGCACGTGGCATTGTTTGTCGCAAAACCAATTAATTTTTGTCCGATATAATGACTTTTTACTAACACGGGATTAGATATAACTTTAAATGTTCCCTTATTTATGCGTTTTTCAATTTATCATATAAATTGAATTTATCAAAAAATTGAATTAAGTAAATAAAACAATTTCCGACTGAATTCACAATTACGCTACATAACAGATGTTCCGACTACCATTTCCAATATTCCGACCGAAATTACGTTAACAACACGTATTTTTACTCTACAAGGTGACTCGCTCTCATCTTCCGCATTATTTCAACCTAACTAAACGACACCTCCATGTTATTGACTCTTGTTCAGTAAAATTACGCTTATGTATTTACGCATTAGATGTCGCTGCAAATATTTAAAGCGTCAAAGTTTACACTCCTGTTTAATTGAACAATGGTAATAATATCAATAATAAGAAATTCGAATTGTACAAACTTTAACGTTTTAAAATGGTTTTAAATTATTTGCAACGACATCTAATGCATAAGCATAATCTTACTGAACATGTTTATACTGCTGCTCAATAGCGGGCTCTGTTAAGTATACCCTATACCGGCCGGCGTATTCCGTTAATACGTCCAAAAACCACAACTTCTTTAATTAATTGTGCGACCTGCCGACACATTTATTTAGTTAATTTCACTTAATTGACCTGATTGAAATTTCTAAAATCGGTAGTCCAGTAAGTGTTAATCGAAATTTTTTGGATCGGCATAAAAGTCGCTTATCAACCTGATAACGGCGCAAATCTGCACGGTCTTGCAGTTCAAATTTATTTATTTATTTACGTTTATTGATCTCATACACGAAAACAAAAGTAAGAGATACGTCGATTAAATTATTGGAAAAAGCTAGCTATTGATACAGAAAATCAGATATATTATAGTAACAATTTTGGATTAACATGTGCTTTAATCTATCTTTGAAACTCGCTTTTGTTGGTGCGTCTATTATCTCCTTGGGCAGTTTGTTATAGATCCTAATCGTCATACACTTAAAACTGGCATTAGTCAGCCTTAATCGATGTTGTGGTAATAGTAACTTCTTGCCGAATCTTGTACATCTCCCGTGAATGGCTAGGTTTGTACGAAATTTGTTGAGGTTCCCTTTGACATAGTTAGCCGCCTCATATATATACAGAGAGGGTAATGTCATTATGCATAGCACTTGAAATAATGGTTTGCAGGATACCCCACTTTTGGCACCCACCAAGCATCTTATAATTTGTTTTTGACTAACAAAGACACCCTTTGCATAGTTTGAGTTACCCCATAGCAGTATACCATATTGCAGCGTGGACTGAACTTCAGCATAGTAAAAACTCTTAAGAGTGCTGATATATAAGCAGGTACGAAGAAACCTGACCTGGTAGCAGACAGAGCTTAATTTATGTATAATATTATTGCAGTGGCTTTCCCATGTTGTAGAACTGTCTATATCAATTCCTAGAAATTTTGCATTGGTCACTTGGTGTATGATATTATTGTTTGTCCGTAACAAGGCAGTATCTTCGTTATAGATTCTACCCGCATAGAATAACATAAAATTTTTTATCAGTATTCAGGTATAACTTATTTGAGCAGAACCATTTAAAGAGCGGCTCCAGTACCTCTGTGGCATGACTGATGACATCTTCCAGTGCAACTTCTCCTAGCAAAATCGATGTGTCATCTGCATACATGGTAATTGCTGCATCAGCAATATATCGAACTAAATCGTTTAAATGCTCGTTTTAGATTAGCATAGGAAACAAAAACCTGCTAATAATGGCTGAAATTCTAAAATATTAATTTGCCTCGTCTTCTAAACGACAAGAGCTTTCGGACGCAATACAGACAATTGAAATATCCGGACTGGAACGGTTACAAACGGCGAATTAACTGTAGCGTTATTTACGGTAGCGGTGGCCGAAACACAGCTCTAGACATTTAGCGTTTATCTTCAACGCAGACACTTCGTAACGAAGCGCCCAACTTAAAACGTTCTAGATACAGAGTGGTAACCAAAAACCGGAAAACGTTAAAACTAAAAACGAGTGCTTCATTACAGTAGGATCTTAGATGACCTACAAACTACTTACGAACAAGAACCAATGATACCTATGTAAAAGATCGTAGGAATGTTAGGTGTCTTGGAGAGTATCAGTATAATATAAGGAAGTTTTCGGCAACATGGGAATAATAAAAATTTGAACCATTGAAACTTTTGGGAATCGTTCGGAATATCAGTGGTCTCCGGAATCTTCCTGTATTTAGGATTGCGATGCATAGGAATCTCAGGATTAATGATAAATCTTCGTAATCTTTGCAGTCCTAGGAATGCTAAGAGCCTAAGCAATTTTAGACGGCTTAGAAACCTTGTGGAATCTTGGAGATCATAAACATCTTAAAATCGGATATAGGAAAGCATTAGGAGGGACCTTGAAAACCTTGGGAATCTCCAGTACGCACATTTCTATAATTTCTGCGATCTCAGTATAAGATTATGAGATGGATGACTCAATTTCTTCTCTAAGAAATCAGGAAAAGCAAAACACTTGGCCATCTTATGGAGGGAAAGACGGTTTTTCCAGCCGGCACAGCGTATTCGACTGTTTATATCAAAAAATTAAAATTTCTTTATTTAATCATGGCCTACGTCCCTACGATAAACATAAATATATGTAATTGGCTCAACTCTTTTAATTAGCTACTGTTAATTATACTTCTTAATTTGCCGGATTAAATTTTCTAGAATGTTCTCGAACAAACACGTCATATTTCTAGGAAAGATTACATCACATCCGTCTTCGTTCTTTATCGCCGATTACTAATCTTTCATGGCGCCTCGATGTCTATTGGGATTTCTGGAATATTCGTTACAATAATACCCCAAAATGGTAGTGGGTATGAAAATTATTTCTAGGCCATTTATTTCTACGTAAAAATGCACCAAACTTCCTCCTATGTTATTTTTATGTCTTAAAATGTCAAAACTATCAGATTTTGAAAAACGCTTTCTTGTTTCCCCGCATCATTCGTTACGATACTTTGACGTTTTGTAGTTGGATGAGATAAACCGTGTTCTCGTAAACCAAAATACTGTATTAATGGACAGCCAATGCTATCGATATGGATGTGAATAGCGGGGGGTATTCCATACCCCCTGGATCTACTACACGTAACTATTATGCAAAACATGCTGCACTGTTGCATTAGTGACGGGTTAAAGTTGTTGATCTTAACGCCACCACTATTACATCATTCACTAACAATATTTAATTGTTTCTAGAAAATGCCCCCAGCCCTTATTAGCGCCCCTCATAAAAATAATAATACAAGAAGTGAGAAGTACATGCAAAAAAGAGCCCACATTATGCGGATTCAATCCATTAGATAAAGGTGAGAGCTGGTTTATTGGCGAATTACTGATGATTGTTGTAGCGTACGAGCCACTTCGTTTTATGCAGAGCGTCATCGGCAAAACAAATGAAGTCTGTCGGCGATATTTAGACAACAGCAAACTTTGCAGTCTTCCAGCTCCAGGGCCTCCATATAATGTAGTAAGCGCATGCGCAATCAAAAACAGTCGAAGGCGAATGGAGGATCGCCACGTAATCGTGCACGATTTAAGCACTCTGTTTTCGAATAAGGTTTGTTCGCCAAGCTTTTGCCTATTTGCATTTGTAAGGGAAGATTGCAGGAAGTTAGTCCGTCCAGTTATTATGCAATATTCGATGGTCATGCAGGACACGACGCTGCGGCGTACAGCTGTGCTCATTTACACCAATTTTTGGGTGAAAACAAACAGTTTTGCACCAACCCCAAGTTGGCATTACGAGAAGCTTTTCTAAAAACTGATACCTTGTTCAACGACAAATGTAAAGTTGAGGTAAGTCTTTGCGTTGGACGAGACGTTGTTAGTGACGTGGGATTTTTAGAATTTTCGTAGCGGTACCACCGCAATTTGCGCTTTGCTCAAACATAAGGAGAAAACGTTGTACATCGCATGGGTCGGCGATTCACAGGCGGTTTTGGTAGGCCAAGGGCATTCTTTGCAATGCGTCCAACCTCACAAGCCTTGCAGGGAGGACGAGAAGCAACGCATCGAAGAGCTAGGGGGCACGATCATATTTTGGGGCTCTTGGCGAGTAAATGGTCAGCTGGCGGTTTCGCGAGCGATAGGTGACCGGCATTCCGCTGCAGCAAAGATTTAATGGTGATACTTTTAGGCGATTTGGAGTACAAACCTTATGTAACTGCCGTGCCCGATATTCGGGAGATACCTCTGAATGGAAGTGAAGATTTTTTGATTTTGGCTTGCGATGGATTGTGGGATGTTATTTCGGAGAAAGAGGCCGCTCAGTGTGTGTACGAGGAACTTGCTCATAACCAAGGTTAGTTCTCGATTATTATTTTTTTATACTGCGCTGTATAAAATGTATACAGTATGCGCAGTGAGATTGCGATGCTTTGAATTAAGTGCTTCGTGGTGGGAATCAGAGGATCTCATCCTTGGTGTGGACCATACAGGATGTCTGGTAGATATATGAACGACTTAAAAGAAAAACGAAAAATGTGCTGCGTCCCAAAAAGCCCCTTTAATTTTTTCCTCCCATTAACCACAACAAAAAATCGATCATCTCCGTTATTGAGGAAGCAATTTTTTCATAATTGGTATGCTTATATAAGTTTAGGTTCTCCCATCATTTCCATTGAAACAATATTGTATGTTTTGAACTTCATTTTATTTTGTGCTACGCGTCCCATTTTTAATAAGAATGACAGATATCATTGTAATGCACAATGGTTTGTTTCACGTTATCTACTTTTGCCGTTAAAGTGACCACTTTATCTACCCAAACCGTTAAAGAAATTCATTCAAAGGTATTAAAATGCCAATTCAACATCTGCTATATAAAATAAATAAAAATGAATCGCTGAAATATATGTACGAGAACGCGCATAACTTCAGAACGACTGCACCAAATTAGATAATCCTTTTTTTGCTGTGTTTGTTATTATCAAGACAAGGTTTGTATAAAAGATAATTTCCAAAAAATTGTATGGAAAAACAAAAAAAAAATTTCTGTCAAAGCTTGTTAGACCTTTTCTTATACTCCTACTCTTTCACACTAGCAGAGTCTTTTAAGTATTTCCCAGAGCATTATTGGACTTTTTCAGAGCTTAAGGAACGGCTCCCAAAAGTGCAAAAGGAGTTTCTGGGAAGCACTATAAGGAACCTCTCAAAGCCTATTAGATCTTTTCTTCGAGTGTCCGCTTCCTTCAAGTGATTGCCATAGACATCTTTCTAGAATCTTTTATACGCTTGATTGTGCATTCTAGCGCTCTTTATGCCTTTTGCAGATCATCTCTACCCTTTGCACAATGTAGGAGTGCTTATTCAGTTCTAGGAAGAACCTACTTTTTTTTAAGGGTCTCGAATGCTTTGGAAGGGGCCACTCAGGAAGAGATTTAGAAAGCTGGGAAATTATAAAATTCTGGAAAGAGGTCACACCAAAGCAGTACTTTTGCAACATGTTTTGGTTGCAGCATTTCTTGCAGTTTCAGCCTCGCAATTTATTCGCGTACGTTGAGGGAAACGTTTGTTTATAGAGTGAATGACGCAATAGTTGTAGGGGCAGCATATTATATTTATATAAGACTGTTGGAGAAGCAAAAACGGCGAAAGAAAAAGTTACAGTGTGGGTCAGGAAGCGGGTAAAAAGGTGTGAACAGTTGAGTGCTTTTATTTAATTACTGAATTGCGCGATCAAGACGAGAGGCATTAACAAATTTCTCTTGGACATTAAAACAATATTGAATACTGCACCGGGCTGCCGCAGTAAAAGTTTCATCTGATTTAACTTTTGACAAAAAATGAACCATGGTGCAATCGCAACTTCACGCGGGTGTTCACACTTGCTGCAGTTTGAGTTGCGGTGTCCATAATTAAATCCTCTAGGCGACGCGAATAGATCCTACGGTATGTTATCAGTTCTTTTTATGTGAGATTTAATCGGCAAGGGAATTGAATACAGAATTTTGTGCGCCAGAAAAGATAAGAGCAAATAAATATACTACCCATACAAGACGATACCATGAAACTCGTAAAATGATAAATTGCATGTACATAAAAAACATCAAATACATCGCTTTGCTTCAACGTCCACAATTTAACATTTATGTCGTCCATTATTGCCCAAGCAAAACATTTTAAATACAGGCAATGATAAATGATTATGCGAAATACAAATTTTAAAGAATTTTTTAGAAAAAACTCCAAATGAATACCAAAGAAACGAAGTTATTAAAAAAATTGCAAACGTTCCAAGCAAATTAAGTAACGATTCTGGTTTAAGACAAAGAAAGGTTAAAGATACTTTTGAAACAGTTCAAAAGAAACATCAAAACAGCCACTTTTGTTTGGAGAGTGCCATTGAAATCAAATGTTGATAATAAACTCATTACATCTTGCATATGCCAATAAGGAGAACTAGGGTCGGTTATTATTTTAGGTAGGGAAGTTATCAAAATATCGGCTAATGTCTTTAGGATAATTTAGCAAATGAGTTTCCATCCCAAGGTAGATCCCCATTCAGAGTTTAAGTGATTGATTGATTTCCGTTTGAGAGACAAGAGGCATACATGTCATTCTGAACGTTATGAAGTTGTGAAAGAAGATTTTGTAATCATTTTGTTAAATTACATGACATTGTAAACAACGATTTCACTTCTTGTAATGGATGTAGCACGTTCCCCATTTAACTAGGTACATGTAAAGGGTTTAGCGCCCCCTGTATAGCTCGTTCCCCTCTCATGAAATGTGTTAATTATGACGTTACAGGCTTATATTTCTCAACAAGTTGCAGATATATGCAATCGCCTGAATGTTAGGCAACAAAGCAGACACAGCAGTATAAACAAATATTACACTTTCCGCGTTCCATTGGGCGCGTGTGGTACAAAACTACTTACATTAATAATAACGCAATTAGACGTCATATTAAATTTAATTAACGATAAACAAACCCTGCGGCCCAACCCTAGCTGTCTAAAATTGAAAATGATGACCGGGCGCGTGGATGATGTAAGCCTCTGCTATACCTTTTATTGTCATTTGTAAGCTTCCTAAATCCCGTCGGCGGGCGGTGAACGCTCCACTGTTCTACGTTTAAATTTGTTATCTTTTCGACAAATGTTTACTTTAGTGAAACGCGGAATGCGGGAACAAACGGCGCTGGTGAAGGATCGATAATGTCTGGCCGATGTTCGAGTACCTACAGTAGATGCCATCGGCAATGAGAAAAATGCCATTTCAAATAAGCTAATTCTAACACCCTAATTATTTTTGTTTGGGGCAGCTTTCTCTGGTTGGTATTTATTTACTTCTGTGTCTTATTGTTTTTGGCACACTGAAATAGTGCTGTTACGTTGCCCTGGAGATTGACTGTAGGCTCTCTTTGTGTGTTCAGCGTGCAACTAAGATTTTGTCTACTCAAAAACTAGGCGTGGTGTATGGGAAACATCCAGATCTTTAGTTGATTAATTGGAAGTTTATTAACCGTGGTCCGTTTTTCATTGAGCTTGACCCGATCGCGCTGTTATCCCTCAAATTACTTGTTTTTACGGCGATTTAAAAATAGCGTGATAAGCCAGTATCCATCAATTAATTGGCGGCTTTGTTGATTACTTGGACGAGGTTCTTGATCTCTGCCGATTTCCGTCCAAAAGAATGGTACAAGTCTTGTGGGGAAATTAATAACTATACGCATAGCTAAATTACAATTATAATAAAGTAGTAATATTTTTAGCTTATGTAGACCATTAAACTTCTTTTCGTCTACCGTTTTATTTATTAGTGCGTGTTAACTTTCTTCGGTCCGCTGTTGCTTAGTCGAGGATTATTTAGTTCATCTATTCAAATTGTTACTATGTATTTTGTTTATTCGACGCACGCTACAATTTCGGTAACGCGCTGGAACATAAAATGATCCGTTTTTGAGCTATTTAGGAGCGAACTTGCCAAATTCGAAATCGGAAGCGTTATAAAAGGAGAGGTGGATAGTAGGATTGGGGGCTACGAGAATTGTGTGAATGATGTAAATAATTCTTATTCTTATTTTAAATGGGACACAGAGCACGATATAAAATGCCGTTTAGAATATATAGTAATGCTGTTTTTATGGAAAATCAGAATTGTCAGAAGCTTTAGAATGATTTATATGGCTTCTGCTATAAAATAATGTTTTGTATTACACACGACAATCAAGGGAAACCAATCATCTCGTGAAAGTTAACTCACTCAATGGTTAAACTACCCCATTATCGTCTTAAATAATAAATAACAATTATTGCTATCTATGTATGTGCACTGCTAGTGTATTTGAAGTCGCGTTGGTAACTGCTGCCTACACAGATTTAAATGGACCTGAACTGAACTGAAAAGAACTTTGGCGACGCCAGGAAAGAGCGCGTACTATTCTTATTTTCAATGTGTATAGTGGGATGGGCTGACTGAAATCTCGCCCACTTAAAAATAAAACTAAACACCATACCATTTCATAACGCTCGTGGAAACTGAAAGATTATTATTTTACGTGCATGTAGTTCTGCAAACATTCAATTACATTACATTAATTGAAACGCCAATTAACGAGAGTAGCGCCTACGCATTGCATTACAGAGGCACCGATCAATAATTAATTAATGTTTATAATGGGGTTCATTTTTACAGGATTTTAAATGAACGTGACTGTAGAAGTTTAGAAACAATTGGCAGGTTCTTAAGCAACATGGAACAGCCTGTACACATATTTCTGATATTTCACATAGATTTTTCAGCCTGGCATGTTAATTCATTTTGTTTAATTACTTTATTATATTAAGTAGCAGTAATGTATTACTGGTGGTGTGGTTGAAATTTAATTGTTTTTTCATTCGTTATTTTTTTATTTAAGGATCCCCAGATTTTTACCCCTTTTTTAAGTGTACACCATCAATTTTCGAATAATTTTTACAAAATTGAAAAGAGCATAGCGAAAATTTTTTACAAAGCTGTTAGTTGCACGCTTCTATATCTGAAAAAAAGAAGAAACGCAAATTTGAGGTTTTTTGGAGTGTAACTTTCAAACTATATAGTATTTTGTGTTCTTGGTTCATTTGGAAAAAATGTTTGTTTTGGTGCAAAGTGCTATTGTTTGCTTTTTGATTCCCTGTCCGTCGAGACCCACATCCGTTTTGAAATTTTTTTGAAATGAATAGGTTTGAGCTGTTTCCTGCGATGCCGTTTTTGAAAGTAAATAGCGTATAACTTTTACATGCAACTACCAATTTGTGTTAGTGGTGCAAAATTATGGCTGTTGTAACGGAATTTGAATTTTTGAAACTGGGAGGGGGAGGGGAGGAGATTTCAATTCAACATTCTTTACTCACCGAAAGGGGTGGCGTCCAATCCCAGGTTACCAACAACCTTCAGAACAAGGTCAACTTTGTAGAAAATATGGCCCCTCCTCCTTACTTCATTTATTTACCTCCGAAGAAATGTTTCAAAACATTCAAAAACTTTTGCATGCAACTAAATATTAATTTGCGACTCGACCTTTGCTTCCACTGCTGCCCAATAAATTTACTGTACCATTTAGATTTGTGCAATTTATATACTTGTTGCTTTTGTCTAGGCAAGGTATACAGGGTGTAATAATTAAGTACGGCAAAAGAAATCGGTGCTAGGTAGGTAACTTTTTTTAAAATAAACCAATTGTTCTAAATAATTCATTTGGGAGTTACGTTCCCGTAAGATCTCCAAAATGTTCGCTTCTTTTTTCTGGCATTCATTTCTCAACAAAACATCCACGGGTAACTAGATCTTGCTGAATCAAAATTGTTCTGATGGCAATGCATTTAAATGAGTTTCTTTTTTTGTCTTCTTCTATCTCATTTCGTAAAAGCCAATATGGAGTCTGTAAGAAATAAGAAAGTAGTTTGTAGCTTATCCATTTAGTCTCTAGCCGACAACAGATGCATATTTTCCGAAAAAAGTGACTATAGGCCGTTTAAGTTAGGGAAAGTGAAAACCAAATTTGACATTTTCAGTTTTTCGGTGATACCTCAGTTAATTTCAACGATTTTTCAAAAATGTCAAATGAGTTTTTTTAATCGGTTTAAACTATCTCTCTCAGTTACGAAGATCCAAATGGTGAGCCACGAATTTGAACCACCCTGTACATAAACCTCTCATGTTTTGATAAGTACCGCCATATCGATACATAAAATACAGGGTAAGTAAAAAGTCTCGGAACAATCGATTATCTCCGTTATTTTTGAAGCAATTTTTTGGAATTGGTGCGCTTAAGGTGAGCGTAATAGTGTGTGGAGTGTGCACTGAACGTTATGGTTAACATTTGTGAAGTTCGCCGTTACAGCATGGTGAGGAACCCTTAAGGTTACAAACCTAAAACATTTTCACTTTCATCGAAACCCATATACAGGGTGATTCATGTCAAAACTAAATTTTTTAATGGTACCAACTGTATATTATTGCATATTTGGATTCCTCCGGTAATTTTAGTTCGACTTTATGTATCACACTTGCTGTCTAAAACGAACTGTTTAGCGGCAAATTTATATAAAAAAAAAGTATATTGTAATGATCCTAGGGGTCCTCCAAGCCGGCACTGCTGTGGTGACTTACCCTATGCACCTATACTTACAGTTGGCAATTTTGGGAAAATACTACGAGCAGAGTCGCCTTACTTTCAAGTCGAAACGACGGACGTTTCGCGGCACTTTTGAATCTCGTTAGTAATGAACTATGGCACAAATGAACTCCTACGTTGGTAATTGGTTCTTTTATGAGTTGGGACGTGAGACATAATCGCGAAGGGATTGAATAAAGTGCATAATTTTGTGCGTAAGAATAGACAAGAACAATTAAATATATTACGCAGACAACAAGGCGATACCAGGGAGGGAAACCTTCTTCGAGACAAAATCCCCGGCATAGTCTACAGAAATACATAAAATAAATCAATTACGGCAACAAAATGCAAGAGAACATTCACGAATAAAACTTCTCAAATTGTACGATAAAATCGAATCAAATGCAGTTAAACAATAATAAGAAAGGTAGCGGGCCCAAAGCAGCACCCTGAGGAATACCTGATGTTGCTTTGTATTCTTTTGACATACTACCGTAATACGCTACCACTTGCCATCGGTTCGTAAGGTATGATTCTCATAGTTGATCCAATAAAATTTGACGATGGACTCTGTAATAGAAGAAAGGTTAATTAGTGGACCCCCTTCTCGTATTGCTAATACACAAGAGCTGCGATCCGCACGAGATTGAGGAAGCCATATAATTAAACTGTATGAGGTACTACCTCCACGGAATATAAATAACAACTCGTACAGAAAGAGGACCTACGCAAGAACTGCGGTCCACACGAGAAAGTAACAGAGACAGCGAACAATCAGATTGCATTAGATACTTCCGTCACGGAGTATTTAAATCTTGCAGAGCAACATCACACTGAACTTCCTCGCGACAACATAAATAAATACTTAATTAAATAATGTAACGGCATAATGACCTGCACTTTAGGCATAACAAACAAACATGATTCAGTAACGGTACATAAACGAAAATTTGAAGTACGCCATGCTTCAATATCAGTATTTTACGCAAATTTTTCCCCAGTCTTCGTTATGAAAATCCCCTGATCTTCGGAACGGTTGAAATTTAATGTTTTTTAAATTTTTGTATTCATAAGTAGGCCGTGGAAAATAAATAAATATCAAACTAGCCCGTAAGCAATAAACAAATGTCAAAATTGACTTTGGCATTTGTAATTATTAGTTCCTACCGGCAAAATAAATTAGGAACAGTGAGTAATGTTCCCCATGATAGATTTTTATTCTTGGAGAGTAGGTACTCTATAAATTCGCACCATGTGTGTGGGTTCCGATCAAAGTGAAGATATTTTATGTTTGTACTCTTAAGGGCTGCACCATGCCCAAGCGGCGAACTTAAAAAATGTACGTTAATAAACCCACAAGGTACCCAAAATATTTATTGCCCCGCCCTAAGCACACCAATGAACCTGCTCTTAAACCGAGTTCATGATTATCTGCCCGTTCGTCCATCCGTCCGTCCATCTGTGTACATGATAACTCGCGAACGGTGTAGAATTTTCCAATTCTGTTTTGAGTAGGTACTATGTTTATCATCGCCCAAGGAAGAACCGCTTAAATTTTCAGGAGCTCGTTTGCGTTTGTTGTTTGTACAAGTTTACGATAAGGAGGAGTTTGGGGGGAGGGGGGCTTAGACGGGATGAGGATATTTTTAGGAAATCTCTAAAAACCTTCGCGCTCACCAGAAAGAGATGTTTGAGCTTCACCTCCCCGTAACACAATAATTTGGGGGTTGTCAACAGTGGCGTGCCTCCTCTGACCGAGAGAGGAAGATATGAAAGGCAAGTAAATCGGAACATTTTTTAATCCGGTTGTACTTGATGCCATGTCGATATCAAATGAACAACCGCAGTTTTATGTTGCATTCAAACCGAATTGCATCTGTCGTATCGTCTTTCATGTTAGTCGAAGCATATGTACAAGGTAAGAAGAAATAAAAGGCGCCGGAATAGAAATTTGTTCAACATGCCGTCTGTATCTAATTAGGTCTTGCGGATACAGTTAGGAATCGTTTTTTCGTCGATGTGCTTTGGGAACGATGGTTTTGTTGGCAAGTTCAAGGTCAAGTTATGATCATTTATTCAGAGAGCTACTATGATAGATGATATACCGACGAATGAATCAGCCTTGTTTTCTTCGTATCGTATTTTAGTTGTTGGAGGCAATTTTGCTCATTGCCAATATGTGACGTCACGAATTTGGCTTAAGTAGGAAGGATGAGCACCCCCTCGTCCCGAGCGTTGTCAACCGATTTCAATTGCGAAACTCATAAGCGTGACGCTCGCGATTAATTGTTTTCGCCACTTTTTCGCAAGTTTTACCTTTCCTGCTCCAGCTGGTGCTGCCTTCGCCGATGACACCGCCGCCGCCGCCTGCTTCACATGCACCGAAGTGTACTATTCATTAACCGCAACTCTACCGCAACGATCGTACGATTACGTTTCCATTTTTGCGCAACTCGAGTGCCTTTTTTACATTTCGAAGTGATTTGAGTGACATTTGTGGCGTGTCCCTTTTTCAGCTTGAAATCCGGGTAAGTTAGAGTTCAATTATTGCGCTTCGCCGGGGTGAAAAATAAATGTGGAATTAAGAAGAACCCCTATGGGGGAGTCGAAGGGAACGTAAACATTTTTTGAGATCATTAAAATTTCTAATAACGACAAAGTAATTCATGTAAAAATATACGGCACTTCAATAGTAATTGAGCCGTCAATTCATCCCCTAGTCACGTGTACGCGTATGCAAGTACCCCCCAAGTATCGGCTGAAGTACATACGTACACGTACGCTCGAATGGCAAAAAACTTACCCTTACGCAATACGCGCGCTTGCGTATCTTTGTAAATAGTTTTGCTCTCTATATAATAAAAATACTGTCACGACGTTGGGGTGTACCAGTTTGGGCTCGGTCTGGATGTAAGATGGGCAATAAAACTTGGGGTGAATCACACCCCTCAGATTTATAGTGTGTACACGGTCCCCTATTTTTTTTGTTCGAGATAGCAAATCTCATCTATTGCCTTGTCAATTTGAGATGCCGCATGATGAGGTGCATTTTGCTAAATTACCCGGAAGTGGAGCTTAATTTGTTCTTGATAATCTAAGGGCGAAAATTCGCAACAGTTGTTAAAGCCTTTATGGCGAACGCATAATCTTTTATGTATTTCAATGCAATTCTTAAATTAAAAGGGATCACATACTCGTTTCGTATACAAAAGTGGCACCCCCACCAAGGCATAATGTAAACATTTTATAATTGGAAAATAATTTGGAGTAGCCACAGAAGGTATGTATTGTATAGTCAGAAAACGAACTTCTTCAATGGGGGCGATCGCTTAACCCCATTCCATTTTAACAGGAACAATCAACTTTAACTAAGAAATTTTTGAAAGACAGCGGAAATTAATGTTTGGTGTGGGGATGCCAGTTTGGTGTCAAAGCAGGGGGTACCCAACTCAACACTATATGTCTTTATCCTAAGCTTTGTTGTTACCCTATATCAACCCTACTTATTCGGTCGCAAAAGTTAATTGTGTGTCAAGCTTGGAATGGTAAAATTAAAATTTGAAAATATTCGCTGGCTTAAGCGATACGGGGGAAAATCATAAAATGTCAATTTCAGAATGACCCTGTATTTTCTTAGTTAAAAGAGAGACAGAAAAATATTTATTACAAAACCTTCTGAAAATTCTTGTTAATAATCTGCTCATTTTTTAAAAAACGGATTACCTACTGTATATTTTCATCTAAAAAATGGCATATAAAATTGTCTTTTCAAAAATATGACTGAAAAATTCAACATTGATTCAAAAAGGATTTTCAAAAATTTAAAAATCTTTTTGAAAAATATCCCTGGTGTGTGATATTTTTGAAAAGAGAATTTAATATACTTACTATCTTTAGATTAAAATATCTTGGGAGTTCCATTAAAAAAAATTAGGTTAGGTTCGACAACTTCTTTATCTAGCACCGTATATTTATTTTGAAAACGACAGATCATTCAACAATCATAACAAAGAAACTTTTGTAGTAACATATTTCTGTATCTCTTTTAATTTTGTTAATTTTTCATTCTGAAACTGACATTTTATTGATTTTACCATCTTAAGTATGGCCCCTATATTACTTTTCTTTAACTAACAGTGTAAATTGACCCCCGTATACTCGTCGCTAGGTAGATTCATACGTGGAACATTACCGACTCTTAGAAAACCTGCGTACGGAATTTTCGTTCCCAAAACATCTCGCTCCCGAATATTTACTCCCAGGTTTGCCGAAAAATCCCCTCCCAAGAACTCCATATCATCTTACAGTTCCGAAAAGTTACGTCACTATTGTCGATGCCACGCCAGTTCTCGTAAGAAATGTACTGCATTACTCAACTAACCCACACCCCTGCTCATTTTGGATATGTATTCCCGTGTACAATGGCGGGCGGTCACTACGCCACCCACAAAACAAATCTAAATTGAAACTTGGGATTTTTCTAATCTCTCCTCGTACACTTCCTGAACTGCCTCAATATTGACCTAAAATACTGATTTGGTAGACTCAGTAGCTTCAATCAACTTCCGAAAGTCCCAAAGGATCAATTACACAAAATTTTCATTAACACAGGACCCAATTCTTGGAATACTAGAAGAGGAATCTGACCAGAGAACTCTAATCCGAGTCCCACAATGGGTTCGAATAGACACACAATTGATAGAGAATGACAAAATTTTATTCCAAAACACAAATTCGTGAAGAAAGAAAGAGAAGCGTGCAAAGCTTGTTTGGACATAATACCCTGCACGCGCAGGCTGTCGAAATAAAATAAAAAAATCTTAAAGGTTTTAAAAATTTTTCAGAAACATTTACTACTTCACTTGACGTAACTTAAATCATTTAAGATTGTTTAACATTTCACACTTAAATTCGAAATACCACTTCCGCCATAAAAACATCTTTAGGCTTTTTAGAAACACAACGCCAATCGGAATTCGACTTGAAAACGCCAGCTTCGAAGGAACGCGTCCCCACTTACGCCGAAAATAATGCGCACAATGTAAAACACCTGCACTCTTAACAGCGATAAGAACACGTGCGCTAATTAATTTTCGTCCGATAACATCTATCGCAAACGACCAGATGTCTCTACATTTTAACACGAAATTTCACGTTTTACAATTAAATACACAAATTTAAATAAACAATTTACAAACACGATAGAATTTAAACAATTACAAACAATTCTAAAAGGAAAAATAGACACTGAGACAACAAATTCAAATAAAATAAACCAACTCTGTGCTTATTTCGCAAATAATCCACCAGACTTACACTTAATAAATTAAAATATTCTCATATACAGGGTGTCACGTCATTATTTTTGGTGTTAATAACAGGTAAGGCATTTTTGAGAACGTCCACTTAAAATCGTCAAGCCAGTGACAAACCTGCCTTACCTGTTGCTATTGTTATCCCTTTTTAGCGCTGCAACTTCCATTCAAAACGTCTATAACGTAGAGCACCATTCTTAGTTCACCGTCTGCCGTTCGTAAAACTAGATACTCACTTGCTCTCTAATCCGTAATGCCATGTGTTAGAACGGCAAAGATGTATAACCTCATACGCGATATTAATATAAGCTCTAATCCGATATATAAACTTTCTTTTTTTTGCCCTCATTTTTGAGTGGGTGGGGTTTCAGCCAAGGCTGCTCTACCAACCTAACCCACTATACATTTACAAATATCCATGCCCGAACCCGGATTCGATTCGAATCAGGGACTCTTAGCACCACAGTCCAGCTTTAACTAAACTGCGCCACACGGGACGGCTGACCATTCTTTCTTTCACCGCAATCGGTCCACACGTTGTCTTTTAAGCGAGCAATCTTTTCGGGAAATATGACGTGTTCTAGAATGTTTGAGAACATTCGCGAGCACTCGAGAACATTCGAGTTTGCAATATCAGAAAATCAAATTGCGTTTCAGGAGAGTTCCAATTTCAACGCCGAAGTAATAAGTAGTTCGCACTGTTATAAATTGTGCATATATTGACGCTAGGAAGTCTGAGAATCCTAGAAATCGCATAAATCTCACAGCCCATTTTAGTAAAATAATCGCTTCATCAAGTAATCAATTTAAAAAGTAATTAATGTACAGAGTGAGTTTTTTTCATTGTCACTATGACGGAGGTCGCAAACCGTAAGAGATACACAGTCGCTTAAATGGGCAAAGTTATGTATAATTTTATTTTAGCACCCTCTGAAAGCTGAGAAAAAATCACTAAGAGGTTTATTAAAACAGTTTTTGAAATCAAATTCTCGAAAATGACATTTTTGGTTTTTGGCCATAACTTTGCTATTTACAGAACTATATACAAGAAACTTAGAAAGGGAAAATTAATCAGCATACAATAATTATGCATAACTGCCCATTTGAATCTCATACGGTTTACGAGATCCCCATAGTTAAAAAAAATAAACTCACCCTGTATACAGGGCGAAAATTTTTGTCTGGAACACTGAATATAACATATTTTGTAAAGAAACGTTTTATGGTATTCATAATAAAAAAAAAGTTTGCTAGCAATTCTACATACCTTAAATTTGTGGCCAGTGGCGTACTTCTACATGGCCAAAGGGGGCCATTACATATTCTTAAAGAGTAAAGAGCAACATAAAAAAACGTTTTATAATACATAATCAACTTTAAGAGAAAAGTTTGTTAATGAATTTCATAATTTTACTAGTGTGATCATGTTTTTATGTAGTCATATAAAAAGTTCATTTTTTAATAATACATCACGAAAAATAGTGCTTCTTTACATACAAAAAAGTGACGCTCTTAGTTCTCGGTAGACGCATAGCTTCACATAACTAACAAAAGAATAACTTTTCTTTTCAACGCAAACTAGTGAATTTATTAAATTTTTCTTAATTTGAGTTTTTTTCTTAAATTTGATTTGCAATATGTTTTTTATGCTGCTGTGTACTCTTTAAGAATATGTAGTGAGAACTAGTGGTTACCATTAAAAAAAAATAAGCCTCCCCTTGACCATGCGAAAGTACGCCACTGGTCACAAATTTACAGTACGGAGATTGGCAGCAAACTTCTATCTAATTTTGGATACCATAAAAAGCATCTTTCAAAAAACGTTGTTTTGAAGATAAGGAGTATATTCAATGTTCCAGACAACATTTTCACCCTGTAAAAATCGCTTCCGTTACCGGCTGCTACAGAGACACATACAAAAGCTGAAATTTGGCATGTAGATTCCTTGGGGATTTCTACGGGTTTCACAATCAAAACTGTGGAAGGTACTTGACATATTAAGGCGCATTGCGAAAGCTCTTCCCGAAATTCCCACGGGAACGGGGAAATACTGAATGAAAAATAATTTATTAACCAACTAAACGATTATGTGTTGATCGATATCGATTTATTGTGACAAATTGTGGTAAATAAGGTGTTAGAGATTAAAATTTGCTCGACTGATCTTTGTGATTACCTATTTCGTAATACACCATTGCTGTGGCTGTGTGTGAAAGGTGCATTAACAAAACACCGTAATGCTAATACAGCATACAAGCAACGATCTTATTTTTGACAAGGGACAGCTAGCGATTTACTAATTAGATCCGTTTTGATGACCAAGCCATCCAGCAATAATTTTGTCAATTAATCACACATGCATTGTTCACGCCATTTAAAAAACGGTACTTCAAATGATGTGGACTGTTAAACTTTTGCGAAGAAATGCACAATTTGCTTTTATGGCACCCCTAAACTTCGAGGTTACCATTTTCTGGTGTATGATGGGAAGTGCTATAAAATAAATACGCATCTGTTTTAATAGACTCCTGTAATTCAAAAAAAAAGATAGCTCTAAAATCGCCACCGCAAATCCTAATGGACATTTCGCAATAAGGAAATGAGTAAAATTTATGCAGATGCAAATAAAATCAGCATGCAAGTTGCAAGTGCACGTACTTTTACCGATTACGTAAAGCTGATGAATCACGAGCGCAAGATACCAAATATAGACTTAACAAGATACAGGGGGTGCCAAAATGAAAGTTTAGATTTCTTTTTTTCATCCAGTCCGAATCGCAATGAAGCTGATGACACATATGACTTTCATTTCGGCGAAAGGTGGCGCTGATTGATCGATTAAATTCTATTGTTTTGAGCGTGGATACCATTTTGGGATTACAATGTCGACACCCACGCCGATCTCAATTTAATCCCGCATCGTTTTGCGTCTCCTCAAGATGATTCAGTAATTATTGTCTGTAAAGTGAGGGTGTGGCGGATGATTGCGCTTTTTAACTAAGTAAACGCCTGATGGGGACGGGTGCCAGTATATCATTTTATTTGCTTTTCTACTTCGTGTTGTTTTCTGACCTCCCTTGTCAAAGTTTAATACATCCATTAGATTCGCATTTGGAGGCTATGATCGTTGTGTTTCGCAACGGCAATTAGAAAATTATGACTCAATTCTCTGCCGCAAATTTTTTAATGACCTGTTGGAGGTCAGAAACATCCAGAATTTTGAAGGGGTTCTATTAATGCATACGCGAACGTTATCGATTGAAATACAAAAAGTTCACACTGAGGGGCAAGTACGACGATGATGTAATGTAACCGGAACTTGCAGTTTCTGTCCCAAAGTACTTCCTGCTTAACATTGTCGTTACTAACAGGAAGACTTACCAATGCGGCCAACTTTTTTCTTGAACGCCTTACCCGTGGGTGTACTCATAACAGTACACCATACAATTATCTTATAATCAATGATCGATGATTCACACGTAACGGGACCAAATCTACAGGGTGTATGAATGTTGTGGACGACCCGAAATGATTGCTTTCGATTCCATTTCTGTGGGAAATTACGACCGGAAGCCCCAACGTATCCATCATTGATCGGTGCGAATATCAGACAGGAAATCATAGATCTCTACACGTGTAAAAGCGTCGTAAGGTAGCGAAGAATGGCTAACTGTAACCGAAATAACAATTGTGTGAGTTCTTCCATTTTACGTTTTTAAGTAGATGGCTTAATAAACTGTACTTAAGTAAAATACGGTAATTTAAACAATAAAACGAATACGTGATGTCGTACTGATGTCCCATTTTAAATGTGCGACTGTTCGTGACCGTAATGGCAACCGCATTTTTGAGTTTAATCGAAAAATTCCGAGACACTTTCACCTTTCCTCTGCATTTGCATCAATTAGCATTAAAAGAATTTCAATTTCCAGCAGACGATATTGTGCAATGGTTAATTTATTATTCGACAACAAGATAAAGTCCATTATTTTTAATGATTTTAAAGTTTATTTTTCAAAATTTTTTAATCAGCCCCTCGATTGTGAAAGTGAAAAATCACATGTAATCTTTTTCTCCCCCTTACTGGTTTTGTAAGTTGTAACAGCAGTTTATTACACAAAACTTGAATGTAGTACCTACATCAATGTCGTAATTATAAAATTTTAAAAAAAGCAGTTTGCAAGGGCGTAATGTTTGATAGAGATAGCGATTCCCAAAATGGATTGCCTGATTTTTTACATGGTGTCTTTAGAGCGAGTTTTCTTGAGTTATCGAAAGAATCTGTTTTATTAGTAATGAAATGACAAGACACCGTTGAGAGATTTTCAATACAACTTTTCGTTTAGGAGAAATCATCATCAACTTTATTTTTTATATGGCCCGCAAAAAAAGTACAACTGTATTGAGTAGCATTTTTTTATTACGAATTCAACGATGTATGGCACAAAAATTGGACACTGTTGGTTTCAAGCTTTCAACATGATGGTGCACCCACGCACAACGCCCTAATTGTGTGACAGATAATACCTTTCGGCATTGAATAACGAAGTCGGATGGTTCCTTAGCGTTAGCGTTGTTTGAGATTCAATGTCATATTTAACCTTAAATTTTTCTACCACCAAAAATGTTGTCTTGAACTGTTTAAAAAAAAACGTGACTTTTGTGTGCAAAATATCCGACCACATAGAACATGATTAGCACGCTGTGCCAAGAACCATGAATCACCTTTCTTTTATATTCTGAAAGAAATCCTGAAATTTTATTACCTGTGCCATGAGTAGGGATGGGCGATAACTGTTTTATTTTATTTTATTTTATTTTATTATCCCTCTCTTGTTTTGGGCCCTCAACAGGCATGCGCCCAATTACAGAGTGACCCGCATAATGCTATTTAGAGGTGCCTCTGCAGAAGGTCTTAAGATGGTCTATACTACTCCGGTATTTACCTTACGAATTAGGAACACTGCAGGAAAACCTAATTCGGAGTAGCCGGTAGAATGCTCGAAACTGGTCTAAGGTAATTTCCATCTCCGCCACAGATGAAAAATTCACCTCAACCCAGGTTCGAACACCCGACCTCCGGATTTATAACCCAATGCTCTTACCACTGAGCCATAAATCCGTTATCATCACCTATCGATAAGTATCGGGTACTTACCTATCGATATATTTTACTTATCGATATGCCGATAATTATCGAAATATCGATGGTTATCGATATATCGATACCTATCGATAACTATCGAAATATCGATAACTATCGATATGTCGATAGTTATCGATATATCGATAGTTATCGATATGTCGATAGTTATCGACATATCGATAGTTATCGATATTTCGATAGTTATCGATATATCGATAGTTATCGATATATGAATACTATCGATAGGTATCGATATGTCGATAGTTATCGATATATCGATATGTCGATAGTTATCGCTAGGGATGGGCGATAACTGTTTTCACCTATCGATATAAGTATCGGGTACTTACCTATCGATATATTTTACTTATCGATATGCCGATAATTATCGAAATATCGATGGTTATCGATACACCGATAACTATCGAAAGATCGATAACTGTCGCTATATCGATAAGTATCGGTATATCGATAGTTCTCGTTATGGCGATAGTTTTTAATATATAGGTATCGATATAATATTACCGATAATTTTTTTGAAAGCGTGTCTAAAAACTGCATGAGTTTACTTTTATATTTTGGCGAAAGAGCCCGACAAGACAAGAGGGCTCTTTTAACAAAATATGAAAATAACCCAATGCAGTTCTTGCAACTTTAATGGAGTTACCATATTAAATGTGCAATTATCGCAGGGCTCTTTAGCTTTCTACAATGCAATTACCGCTGTAATTAAGCGGTAATTGCACGCCTCATTTGAGAGAAATATTCGACGTATCGATAGTTATCGACAGGGATAGTTATCTTATCGAGTTTTATTAATAAAATCCATTTTCCGGTTTATTCTGGTGTAAAGTGACTATTAATAGTTACTCGACGTTTCTTTGCTACCTTTATCAAGAGTTTTTTTGTTAGATTTCGTAAATGTCAATCAATTGAAACTGTATATCTAAATTTGAAGTGTTCTTAGCTTTTTCTGTTTTTTTGTGACTGGTCCTCTGTAACCATCAATCAGATACCGATACATAGACCATGATTACACCCTTTGATTGTCTTCTTTATTTTATCTAAAGAGTAGCCATTTTGATGCAACATTTTGTTCAAGTTTTTGAAGTGCTTCTTTTTTTGAGCAATCGTCAGTAAGACGAAAAGATCTATTTTCTAAAGATTGTATTACTGCGTTTATTTGGCATGGATGATGATGTGACGTAGCGCTTCTCTTGAGAAAGGGAGCAAAGTTAAGTTTCCGAAACGTCGAGCAACTAAAAATAGTAAATTTACACGAGAGTAAACCGAAAATGGATTTTATTAATAAAAATAGTAGCGCTCGTTGAAATCTCAACAATAACATAATTTTATCGTACCAATAGTTATCGACATATCGATATATCAATAGTTATCAATATATCGATACATCGATAATTATCGACATATCGATATATCGATAGTTATCGACATATCGATATAGTCGATAATTATCGACATATCGGTATATCAATAGTTATCGACATATCGATATATCGATAGTTATCGACATATCGATATATCAATAGTTATCGACATATCGATATATCAATAGTTATCGACATATCGATATATCAATCGTTATCGACATATCGATATATCAATAGTTATCGACATATCGATATATCAATAGTTATCGACATATCGATAGGTATCGATATATCGATACTTATCGATAAGTATCGATATATCGATAGTTATCGATATATCGATATATCGATTTTTTTAGCTGTACCTATTGTTATTCGATATATCGATAACTATCGATACCTATCGATATATCGAAAAAAATTCCCATGCCTAGCCATGAGATGTTTTGGAAAATCTCTTATTTTTACGTAGCGCATCCAAAAAGTAAGTTATTTATTTTAATATCGGCAACTGATTTTGGAATTTTACGTTTTTGAGAACCTTCGTCAATACCTGCCCTATTTTTTTACATTTGTAAGATTGATAATAAAATTAAGTTAACTTACTGCATAATTCAATGAATATGTTCGGATTACAGAGGTAAATATTTTAAAACTGGCCGAATAGGGGAAGAAATCGGATTATTGAAGTGACCGCATTAACGTGTGTCCGAATTGTACGATTTTTTCAAAATATACGGTTAAATTTTCCAAAAGTGTAGTACATACGAGTAGAAGACTGACACCTCACTCTGCCACTTTTTGTGACGTGACCAGGTCGGGGTCATGGTGATTCCCCGGGTTACATAACTAAGGAGTGACCTTGTTTTATGGTGCGTTGGGATACCAAAATATAATCCGAGTGAAGAGAGAGCGGTAGAGAAAAAGAGCGGGATAGCATATTCTAAACCTAAGTTATTTTTCAAAGCGTTCACTACGTTATGAGCTTTTTCTATTATTCACCCCCGCAACAAGTGTCGCCCAACTAGTGACGTGTGGTTCAAAGAAACCGGCGCACCAGCTCTTCTGACACCTCTTCCACGTGGAACAAGGCGGAAGTGTTCATCGCCCAGAAACGTGCCATCCTCGCAAGGATTGACGAGTACAACAGAGAGATATTACATGGCTTAAGGACTGCCACATCCGCAAAAAAGTGTTACGAACCTACCGCTTTAAAAGGATGCCATTTGGGTTCAGGAATGCGCCCTCCACATTTTAACGCCTTATCGATAGATAATAATATCCGTATAATCGCTTAAACTTTAGGAGATGTTGAGAGGTTAATAAGACGTTAACGCTTTTCGTAGATGGCCGAATACTTACGGGAATTCGGAAGTATTTCTTTTACAGTGCAATTAGGAAAAAAACAAGGGTCTTGATTGGTTCCAGCCGCTTCACTATTTGTGTAACACAGATGAGTGACTAAATAACTTCTCAAAACTCATTTCTCTTATGCGATAAAATGAAACTAAAATTCTTACCAAAAAACCACCCGAAATAACGCACAACGACCGAGTTCTTGACCAGGGTTTTTTAGCCGGCGAAATCCCAGAGCAAGTTATATAACCCGGGGAATCCTCTTCACCAAGACTACAACCGTGTGACGTCTCAAAAAGTGGTGGGGTGAGGTGTCGCCCTTCTACTCATACGTAAGTTCAATAAACGTGTAAACAACAAACGGGCTCTTGGGTATGGCTATAACAACCGCACAACTAAATTTTGAAACTGGGGCTACATTTGCTTTTATTCCAAGTGCCCATGCATCAAATTTCATTCAAATACCTTCATAAATAAAAACAAGTATAAATTGTGCACATAAAGCGCATTTTTTTTTAAAGCGAAATAGCTTTTGTTTTGACATCACCAATGGATATATTTCTTGCAGACGTCTCAATCGCCCTTTGTGAGTACGCTCTTCCGACAATCCGTTCTTGAGGTATAAGAGAATATACCCGATCACGATAAGAGGTCGAGGAGGAGGGTAATGGTTGGTAGAAATTAATTCCTTTCGTTGAGACCTTTTATTAGAGTACCATGAAGGATAAAACTAGTTCCCCCCCCCCCCCCCTTCCACCCCGTGCTTTGATAACAGGACAGAAAGAAGAGCAGTAGTTGGTAGAAAACGGTTCCTTTCGTTGAGACCTTTAACTAGAATACAATGAGAGATAAAATAAATTTTTAACCTCCCCCCCCCCTTTTTAGGGCATTTTTTAATAATTAAAAAAAATGTGCTATTGTTTGCGTTTTGTCGGTCTGTCCGGACCCACTTCTACCGTTTTGAAGTACTTCTAGGGGAATGGTCCTAGAGTCCTGGAATTGTTTGCACTAGGTAGTCTATATACCTTAAAGGTGTGCCAGACGGCCATCAAATTTCGCTGTCTAAAAGGCCCCCCCCCCTTCGCCCCACGAATTAGTTCCTGAATGCTGTTTTTGAAAGTAAAACGTGCCTTAACTTTTGAACTAGTAGCCCAATCTTGGAACTGTTTGAAATTATGGATTCTACAGGCCACATTCTATAAGAAAATCTTTTTTCCCGGCCAATCTGAGAAAATTTTTTTTTCGGGGCTCAAAAAAGGCAGTCAATAACCTTCCTTTTTTACCAAAAATCGACTGCACCAAAATTTCTCGAGAAAACACTTTTTCTTACTAATTTTGGTGCGTAGAATCCAAAACAATTCGTACTTTTTCGATTAGACTTCTCAATCAAAAGTTATGAACTAGAAACCAATTTCGAAAGAAAATTCAAAGGGTTGTAACGTTTGAACTAGTAGCCCAGTCTTGGAACTGTTTGAAATTATGGATTCTACAGGCCTCATTCTATAAGAAAATCTTTTTTCCCGGTCGATCTGAGACAATTTTTTTTTCGGAGCTCAAAAAAAGGCAGTGTATATCAACCTTCCTTTTTTACCAAAAATCGACTGCACCAACATTTCTCGGGAAAACACTTTTTCTTATTAATTTTGGGGCGTAGAATCCAAAACGATTGGTATTTTTTCGATTAGACTTCTCAATCAAAAGTTATGGACTAGAAACCAATTTCGAAAGAAAAGTCAAAGGGCTGTAACTTTTGAACAAGTAGCCCAATCTTGGAACTGTTTGAAATTATGGATTCTACAGGCCACGTTCTATAAGAAAATCCTTTTTCTCGGTCGATCTGAGACAATTTTTTTTTCGGGGCTCAAAAAAAGGTCTCAACGAAAGGAACCGTTTTCGACCAACTACTGCCATTTTTTCTGTCCTCTTATGAAAGTACTGGGTGGACGTGGAGGGGGGAAGGGGTGGAACTAGTTTTATCCTTCATGGTACTCTAATGAAAGGTCTCAACGAAAGGAATTAATTGCTACCAACTATAGCCTTCCTCCTCGTGATCGGGTATATTCCCTTATACCTCAAGAACGGATTGTCGGAAGAGGGTACTCACAAAGGGCGATTGAGACGTCTGCAAGAAATATATCCATTGGTGATTTCAAAACAAAAGCTATTTCGGTTTTAAAAAAATGCGCTTTATTTGCACAAGTGTTGTGCACAATTTATACTTGTTTCGGCTTTCTTACAAAAAATCAAAGTAGGCTTGGATTTTGAAATCCTGCACGTTTACTCATTCTGAACAACCTTTCTTAATTGTGCGTATCCACAAAGAGCACTTTACTGATATGCAAAATGAATATTGAAAACTTCAAAGACACTCTTGATTTCTACTAAAATTGGTTCGCAAATTAGTTTCCAACCAAGCAGGGTTGATTCCCAGATCTTTTAAAAGATACGACCGAACAATCGGGGTAGTGTAGATAGCCGGCATTCGTCGTGGAACACCCTGTATGTTGCTCCAGATATCAAAAACGATTTTTTTTACTTGGCGTCAGTGGCGTGCGCAAACAGTGCATATTTTGGATGCTATTTTCGTCGTCGGTGTGAATACCCCCAATACAAGAGTAGGGGTGATATTTAATTCACCCGGAGGTCTATGCGATGCGTATTTATTTGTTGCAAATTTCCAGTTCTGTATTGTGTTTCTGAGTCAAGGAGGTCAGAGGTGACATTCTAGAGGAATTGGCGCCCCGATAAGTTGTGCCGTTTGCGATTTAAGGGGCGAATAGCAGAACAAACAGGTGGGATTGCCATATTTTCCAACTGTCGTGTTCAATTCTGTCTAACGATAGGTCGATTACGTAGAACTTTGCCCTCGTAGCCGAACTCTTGTAAGTGCATGTAAGGGGCGAGGCGATTATCTCAAAATCTCATTGCTATATCCATAATCCAGTCTGTTTTTATATCTGTAGGTACTAAATTCAAAATCACCGGTTCCATGTTGCAACGCAGAAAACGGTCACGTGAAAGTAGCCTCCCGAATTTTTTAACGGAATTTGATAAAAATAGATTATTTGTAACGGTTGCGAGATAAGGCAGAAACGCCCGCCTAAGAGAAAGAAGTTTCATGTAGAAAACGAGTGATCTATTCTCGGGCGTGTTTTTATTATCCACAGTCTGTAAATGAAAACGTGAGTCATTCTCGAACCACGACCTGCTCATGTAATTCCAAGCCGCCGGCACCGGCTTCGCATTCTACCATTCGGTTCGGTTTCGGTCAGTTGCACTACGTTCTTCGCGCTCGTGCAATTGTGATCTTTTACGGTGTTCTACACGTATTAAGGAATATCTTCATCCCTCGGTACGTAGCCGCACTCATTTGTTTTTCAATCGCAAACTAAAACAATAAAAATGCACCAACTTGATAAAAGGGATAAACATATTTTTGAAAGTTGCCCGTTTTATCTAAGATCGGCCGGTTACAGATCACTTATTATACGTTTTTCGTTTCACAATGGCGAGAGAAGTAATTATAATCAAGGCCAAACGTAATTGAAATTGCTCGACCGAATCTCTTTTTTGCATATTTATTAGAAATTGTTTTCTTAAAAAAAACGTCTTTAATTAGATGCACAGACCATGATTAGATGTCTGTGGAAAATCTATGGCCTAAAAAATAAAAATGACCCCAGTGTAATGTGTATGATGATTCAGTCCGCCGTTTTTATGACTACACGTACGCGATCTAAATTCATTCCGGTGATGGCGCAATTTCTATGTACGTGTCCGGTAAACAATAAATAATATTGAGGAAATTTCCTGTACTCTCAGAAGTAGAGCTTTGCGGTACCTTCATCACCGAAGTTGGCCCCAATTTTCTTATTTCTCTTGATGGCTGGCGTTTTAAATGCGACAACTGAAAATTGTCAAGTTCAAAGTAATAAGATCCAAAATTTTATCTTTCAAAAGTCGTTTACGTCCAGATCGGAAGATCATGTGTACAGAGCCAGCTGTCTCACTTCTCTGTAATTGTGGCTTGCCAACCCCAGCGTCTCGACGACAAATGACTATAAAGATATTTAATCGATAGTCAATTATTCTACATCACGGGAATGGTGCAGTAAAGATAAAATTATGTACCTCTCATACCTCTGTACCTTTGGAGGTGATCTCAATCATATGTTTTGTATTTCTGTTTGGGTGCTGCATGTTATGTTAGTTAGAACAATTTTTTGGAAGGATATAATGATAATCAATAATCTTTACAAAGTTTGTTCGGATGAAGTACCTTTACCTACTGCACGAAACCGCTTTTTCACATGTTTTGAATATTCCACGACATGCGAAGATCCAGGTAAAATTCCGGTGCGTAGTCTCTTGGAAGTTTCCGTGAAACCATTACGTCTTTATGATAAAATTCTCGGTTTCTTGAATTTGCTTGGAAATTTTAGGGCAGTAGGTACCATAAATTGAAAACCCTCTCGAGATGGAAACCATCCTGGAATTGTGGCATACAATCAGGTGTAACAAAAAGCGCCCTCTACCGCCGAAACCGTAAATTTTTTATGAGAATTTTTTTTCGTTTTTGCAATCACCGCACCAAAACGCATAAAATGACGTCGAAAGAGCGACGATTTTTGACAATTTTTTTTTTCGATTTTTTCGAAGGAAGGGGATAGTATGGAAATTTTTTCGTTTTAAATTTTTTCGAATAACTTTCGAAGCGGGCCTCGTATTTTGACGATACCTTTTGTAACGTGTCCTTTGAGGTAAAATGCGACGTCCGACGCGTCGATCGATCGAATCGGCGGCGTTTTTGAATTTTCGAGATTCGTACTTACTTACAGCAGGTGAGGCTAGGCTTCATTGCCAAAATTAGAGCCTTTGAATTTTACAGACCCTACCTTCCGAAATTTTTCAGATCGTTTTGGGGATTTACAGATCTTTTTAGTAATTGCAGGTCTTTCGGGAGTTTCGCAGTATTTTGTAATAGTGTAATTTGATTTAATATTCAGATAACACGTAAAAGGGATTAGCCAGAGGATTAGTGTACCGTGTGTCCTATTTTGGTTAAGACTTAATATCACACACAGAATCAATATAGCTACTTACGTTTGTTTTTGAGATACAGGGTGAAAACCAAAAGTTAGACTTTTTGGGATGTTATCATATCTTACAACCCATGTAAGATAGAAAAAGGTAAAAACTGTTTCTCTTAGATATTTTACGTAGAATCCAGTGGCGTAGTCAAAACATTTTTTGGCCCACCGTTTCTGAGATTTGGCCCCATGCTGGTATTTTTAGCGCATTTTTGCAAAAAATTTTTTTTGTAAAAAGTAGCTTTTAATCTCACTTTGGCTGGCTGGCTGGCTGGCTGGCAGTAAATGCGCGCCCGTAGAAAAACGCTTGTAAAAAGACAAGGAGTGTACATGTAACTATCGGGGCCGTGTAATTAAGAACGTTAGGGATGGGGCTACAAGATTTGGAGTCGACGACATCTGGACGCCATCCCCGAGCGTATTATACTAACCTGGAGATTTTTCAGTTTTTATCTATCTTCTTCTACATTTTTTCTCCGATTGTTTTGAAATTGGTGTCGTCGGGAAGATCTTGTCAACGCGCACAACTCCTGCGTCGCGGAATTTCGTTTTTTTTCCTAGGGGCGACATAAACCACCTTTTGCGCGGCGCGCTTCGAGGGGTAGACGACTTTGGGCGCCCAAAAGTTTCTTACAGCGCGAATCGCGGTCTCTCTTTCTCGTGTCACTAATAGAAGGTCGAGCTATGTGAAGTACCCAAAAGTTGAATACGATTTTATGCCGGGATTTTAGCGAAATCTACCAAAATGTGAATTACGAATGAACGGGACGTCGGAACTGTGTATCGACAAAGGGAATGTGGTAACCCCCGACGAGATCTTACTGATGGTGGAGTCGAAACTTCAAATCCGAATTGTTGCGGGTGATCAGAAGTGGGTGTCGACAAAGGGAATATGGTAACCCCCAAAGGATTTTAATGATGGTGGAGTCAAAACTTCAAACGCGAATTGCGAGTGCACGGTAAGTGAGAAAATGGTACCGACAAAGTGAACGGGGTAGCTTTCGGCAAGATCTTATTGATGGTGGAGTCAATATTGGCTAATAAAACACTGATCTGCCACACAAAAATGTGCTGAAGTCCCTTCGATCTCACACGAGGACTTTGATCATTTTTTAAATACAACATCCTATATGTCTTAACGTCAATTATTTGGATTTGTTTTCATGATTACATTGATGTACCACAACCTATACTTTTTTCTATAATTATACAGGGTGGTGACTTGCGTAACGCATCATAGGGATTTAAATGTAAAATTCATAACATGCGATTATTGGCTCCCCAAATTATTTTAGAGCAAAAATGTATTTAGGTTTTTTGTAGAAAAAAAATTTTTGCGTCAATCAACCGTATTAGTTTTCAATTTTTTGCATAATAAAGACGGAAAATTGGAAAAATAATCTGCGATGCCATGGAATTTTTTAACACAAAAATATATCCAGTTATCAATTAGCAGCAGTTCGAAATAGATTTTATGATCGACTTGCAGTCTGCAGTTAAGACTTATTCGAACATTTATTGTAAATTGTTACATTAGGAAACCGTTTTTAGTAATTTGGTCTTTCTTTAGGTTGAATTCGCTGTTCTAAATAAATACTGTTTGATCGAATTTGATTTGTTTTATAGCAGACATTCCATGGCATGACGGATATTGGCGTAGTTTTTGTATTATAAAATTCCATGGCATCACAGATTATTGAAAAAGATGGGGGTTTTATTTTTCCAATTTTCCGTCTTTATTATGCAAAAAATTGAAACTAATACGGTTGATTGACGTAAAAAAATTTTTTCACACAAAAAACCTCAATACATTTTTGCTCTAAAATAATTTGGGGAGCCGATAATCGCATGTTATGAATTTTACATTGAAATCCCTATGATGCGTTACGCAAGTCACCACCCTGTATATTATATTATATTTTGAAATCTCATGTTTCTAACGCCACCCATGTTTATTGATTGGTATCGGCTGCCATGAATACAATAAACAAAACTTCCATGAATCCATTGACGTTAAAATATACAGGGTGGTGCATTTAAAAAATGCCAACTTTGGGCTCGACTTTGGGTCAGAACTCGCACACGTTGCTCCAAAAATTTATTTTTGCTACGCGGCTACGCCACTGGGTTCTACGTAAACATATCTAGAATGGCGCCTAGTTTCAATCAACGGCCATCCAACGGCTTATGGAGATTATATATTAAAACGGAAAATTCTAGAGGTTACAACTATTTTAAAACGGGCATGGGGAAAAGAATTATGCTGAAAAGTTTAACTATAATACGAGCTATAATATTATAGACAATATTTTTTTTCATGATCTTAAGTCACATTTTGTAAAATTTCATTCTTAGGTAAAAAGTGCGGCGTGGGTGGACGACGCCATCGAAACCGAAAAAACAATAGGCATATTTCTTTAGGGTATTTTAAGGTTTTTAAAGCACGTCCAACCCAGAAATTTGTCTATGAAGTGCTAGGGGGCTCTAAACACATTATGTAATCCCAGAAAAGGCTTTGGAGTACCCTAAAATATCTTTATTATTATCTTTTTGGGGCGAGTAGGAGGTCCATGCTATAACTTGTTAGATCCTTTAGGGATCTGCTTGGCTTTTCCTGTACCTTTTGGACTATTTCTTGAGCATTTGGTCCTGCTAGAGCTTTCGATGCTGACATCGTTCTAGGTCGTGAACATAGGGTTTTTGGCGACTTTAGAAAAAGTTTGCGCATTAACTTTCGGGAAAGCGCAAAAAAGGCTTTGGTGAACTACATAAACGCATTATGGCTTTATCAGTATACATTGCGAACATTTTGTCTGGAGCACTGGATATATCTCCAAAGCAAAATTGTTTAAAAAGAAGCATTTTATGGTATCCAAAATTATAAAAAGTTTGCTACCAATCTACGTACTTTAGATTTGTGATCAGTGGCGTAGGCACTTCTGCATGATCATTTTAATGGGAACTATTATGTGACATATTTAGTTTTTATTTAAGCAAAAAAAGTGTGCTTTTTAATATTCCCCCTGCACCATGCATAAATACGTAGAATGTTACTAAACTTTCTATAATTTTGGGTACCATAAAAAGTTTCTTTAAAAAAATCTTGTGTTCCAGATAAAATGTCCGTCATGTATATTTTCGAAATGGCTTTGTAACGCCCTCTATTGTCCTCGAGCTTTATAGAATTTCTACGCCTTGCCAGGCCACCTTCCTAATAATTAACCCCTGGCTGAAATGTTTGCAGAAATATTCGTACAATCGCAGCATCTAATCTAATCTTTTTTAATCGTTTGAACCTTTTTTTAATTTTGTAAATATTTTTTTAATCTTATTCAGTATTTTTGGAATTTTTTGACTCACTTGAATCCTTTTTGAATATCGTCCCTGGTGTATTATATTTTTGAAAAGAGAATTTAACATTCTATCTCTTTAGATACAGGGTGTTAAATTTAAATCATGAGGTTAGGTCGGGGGTTAGGTCCAATAACTTTTTCACTCGCTTTTTCACATTTTGCAAACAGAAAATTATTCAACGATAATTAATAAAATAGTTTTGTGATATACATTTTTCTGGATTTCTGATAACTAAGAAAATAGGGTCATTCAGGAATTGACAATTTGTTGATTTTCCCCGTAAGTTTAAAATATTCGTGAGAAAAATCTCAGACGCCCCAGCACCCCACCACATGTAGAGCGTTTAGAATTAATTTTTAACGATAGTTACATTTTCCTTTGCATTTTCCTCTTTGTGAATACTCTGCCTCGACACTTTGTTCATGAAATATGACGAATTATAACCGATCTCAATAAGCGATCTGAGAAGATGGCGTCAGTTGCTGAAAATAAATTCCTCTTTCCCCCACTCATTCTAAAATAGAGAAGTAAATTAAAAAAAATTAAAAATTTTATCCTTATCAAGAGAAAAAGATTTTATAAATATAAACATTTCGATATAAAACTACGACATAAACTTTAATTTGAAGGTTAAAATGACTTTCAAAATGATGAATGCCAACTTTTTATTATTAAATGGGCGCACTATTGAATTTCTTCATGATTGTGTTTTTGTTCTCTTTTTACGGGTTTGGTAACCTACGGTACACTAGAGAATGGGTACTAATAAAATGGTGTAGGTATTAAATTGATTATTTAATTTAGTTATGTCTAAAAATAATTAAATTCACTTTCAATTGTTGATTAGCGTACATCGTTGATTGAAAAGAGAATACAATTTTTATCATGTTCAATCCAATATGGCACCGATTTAACTGCCACCTTGAAATAAAATTTTGACATCATTTTTGAGTTTTCTATAGAAATTGGTACCTACATAATATATCATAATTCGTATGACTTTTATAATGAATTTGGTTTGCTAGAAATCATCTGATTCCGGTTTTTGGCGCTTTTTTACAAAATACCTGCCCGCATTCTGCGTCTCTTTTGGTGAGCTTGTTTTAGTATAATACAGACCTGCATTTTCTAGATGTGTATTCATCGGGACAGTGGGTTTTTGCCGTTTTCTCAACAAAATGGATGCATGAATGCCAATTTTTATTAAATTTGAAATTGCATATCTCGAATTTGTTGGGACCATCCAATAATAATTTAAAACAAATCACTAAATGCCTACAGAAGTATACACAATTTACTGCGCTAGGGATGAGAAAAATATTTAATAGTGACCAACTAGCTGGTACTTATAGGCGCCCTTTTTGAAAATATATACCTTGTGTACTGAGGGTCCTTTGCCTTCTAGCGTTTTTTGAAATGCACGTAGTTTTCTTTAACATGCATGCAGTGACGTCAACAGCATGTTTCGGAAAAATATAGCAGTGTTTAAAGGAGTGACAGTCTGTTGACCAAGTCAGATAAGATAGCGCTTTATTACTGGCTTAGTAGTTAGTTATTTTTAAAGCAAAAAATCAGTTAATTGCAGAATATAATTTATCAGAATAAATTTGAGTTAGAGTTTCGAACTTTGAACTGTGGTGGAGTTTGAATATTGAGTAGGGTTGGCGTTTAAAATTTGAGGTTTGACCGGAATGATGTCTTTTGGCATTTGGATGTCCAAAATTAAGGTTTAGCATATTTAAATTTTGCAGTTTTTAACCCGAGTACGTGGGGTTTTAGTTTTGAACGAGGGTCAAAAGCTCAAGATTAAGAAGTAGAAGTCTGATGGTTTAAATTGCGACCTTTGACTGTTGAGTGGATATTGTTACGTTCACTTTGGTCTTTGAGCAAATGTAATAACAAAACAACATTCCGGGTAAAAATGTGATGTCATTCAAGTACTCTGTCGGTAGCGAATATTCTAGAAATGCAAAGACATCGGATCGCATTCAGATTTCAGACGCCATCAAGTCTGTCGTGATTAATCACTGGCGATAAGGATTCTAGACGAATGTGACGTGCTCTTTCCGGGAAATGTGATCTGTTTCAAAAACGTTTCGTGATTTTTTTTTATCTATGCTCGTATGTCATTGGCAGTCATAAGTGAAAAATTGAACCGAACATTTCGAAGTTTTTGAGGTACCAAAAGTTAAGCTCAATCCCTGGTAAAAACTGAGACTTAAGGTTTTAGAACGATCTAGCTTTCCTCAGGTCACTTTTTGGTTCTGTTGCCATAGAACTTTATGTAATAAATTTGAATGACAATGATCGCGATGACGAAAATAAAGATTTTGATGATTGTTAATAATTGATAAAAATTTTATGCACGTATTCCTTAAATGTGTAATTAACACGTGCCGCTTCATAAGAATCATAAGGCACAACGTGTAACCTTGAAGCACACGACTCCCCTTCAGCTGTTTTACTATCTCTTTCCCTCACAATATATTCATTTTTGAGATATTTTATAAGCGATTTTGGTTCATGATATAGTTTTTTAGGGGAAGGTTCAAAAGAAAAAAATCCCTTTAATGTGATGGTTTTGTCCGTCTGTTCCTCGTCTAACTCGAGAACGAAAAGAAACAGCGATGTCAAACCTTCGTCAATCGATTTCTACGACTTCAAAGATCAGTGAGCCGGATTAAAAGTTTGGTTTCCCAATACGAGCGAAGCGAATAAACGCGTTTTTTTCGCTATTACCTTTATGTAAATGTGTTGCCATCTTTTATTCTGAAGATATAAGGCGCAATATGATTCTTTATTATGTCATTTGAACCATCAATGAATTATTTTGACATTTTTCCAACGCTTGCTACACCAAAATGTTTATTGTTTAAGTCAGAAAAAAGGCTTGTCATTAAATTTTTAATATTTTGTTGTATGTAGTAGGCGTGGACAAAATGTCAAAATAATTCATTGATTGTTCGTTAATATGGCATACCTAATAAAGAATCATATTGTGCCATATACAGTGTGTCCCCGGATGGACTGAACAAGAGGGAAAAAATTTTTAATTTTAACTTTACATTTTTTACATTGAATGAAATAAAATGTTTCTCTTTAGCTCTAAGGTGTCTTTTTTAACTTGATTTGCTTATCAGGTTTCCATGGAAGGTACAATGATAGTCTGATTTAATCAAAAACATGCAAATTTCCGCTGTAGATTTTGCATTTTTTGTAATTTTCTCAGCTGCTAAAAGGAATATCTAGATTTTTATTTCAGAATAGGTGGTTTTGAGGCAAGCAAAATTTTTTATAAAGAATGACATTTTTGCGTAGTTAAAATTAAAAATTTTTCCCTCTTGTTCAGTCCATCCGGGGACACACTGTATATCTTTGTATTCGTAATAAAATAATGCTCCTCAATACAGTATGTCCTTTTTTTCCGGTCCATATAAAAATATGTAGTGGATGATAGTTTCTCAAAAACGAAACGTCGCGTTGTACCATCTTTTAGAGCCTTAAAAAGTTCCTCTAAGGAAGTGTTATTTGTTTTTTTGATATCTTGTCAAACAGGGCAAGACAAAAATAAAAACGAATATGGCTAATTTCGTTTTTTTTTTCAAATATCTTCGGAACTGATTGGAATTTCTGAATTTTTAAAACACCATTTTACTAAGCCCTAAATACACAACTTTTTTCTGAGTTTAACAGACTGTGTATCTTTTATGTTTTCCGAATTCACCGTGCTGTTCATTCTTATTTTGGACACACTTACCTTTGGGTATATATTTCTTGTTACCCATAAACATCTAAAGGTTTTTTTTTTATCTACCTACAAATTATTTTTACCCAAAAAGCTTGAACACACTGTATAAACGACTTTTTCGAATATTGAAATATTGAAACCTAGGATTTAGTTAGCTCTAAGCATGCTACAAAAATCGCTATGGCATTTTCATACAAGTCTTCCAGTACCGGAGTAAAAATTGTATGAAAGAAATATGAAAATTGTTATTCCCCTTCGAACATAATTTGAAAGTTAGCGCCAGCTTCATGCGGTAAAATATACTTGATGCGTTTTGCTTGAACAATTACGAGGCTCTCATTCCGTGGCGTTTCCTCCTTTGGGATGTCTGCACACGTACTGTTTTTCAATAACACAATGTATCGGTACATAATTAAGCACGTAGAGGCACTTCTCCTTCTTAAGAGCGCCAGCCACATCCTGTCAAAGTTTTTCAGGGGCGTTCTCTGCCTCTCGTTACCCGTGGTCTTGTTTAGGTAATTCTCTCGCGAAAGGAGTTCGATCACCTTAGGGCGTAGTTAATTAATTTCGAATCCTGTGTGTTGTGCGCTATGTGTATGTAATTATAAGAATAATTATAAATAAAGATCCTTCGCCGTGATCTCTAGAGAGCCATTGACTTCGCGCCTATTAAAAAAATTTACTATTTTAATCACGTAGAGCGCTCGCTCATTTAGAATATTTTGTTTAATAAAATGATCTCTCTGTATATAGTTTTAGTGGTGACATCACGGGAAATTGCGAACTACGTGTCATTACTATTTAGAGGGTTATGACTAAACTTCCACAACCCTCGCGTTTCGACTCTATGCTGCTCTCTTCCCTCTCGCTCCGCGTCGACGAAATTTCACTATTTTCGGAGGAATGTTTTGAATTAAAATTAATGTATGTTGGAAAAAAAGGCAACGATGAAAAATGCGAGCACTTTCCGTCTCACGCGTAATCTGCGAAACATAAATTCTTGGGGCGAGTTATTTTTGCGAGATGCATTCCTGACTGGCCGCGGCGAGAAAGTTGAGCAAACTTTTGCAATTCCCCCAAAATATCATTTTCGCGATTGGTTCATCTAAACACACAGGTTGGAAACCACCATTGGCCATCAATCAATTGAACCGTATGTGAATTTGCCAAATGCAAAATTTATGCCACATTGGGTTTTCTAAATTAAGAAATATGCGATTCTAGATTATTTCTGTCCATGATGTTGCTTACCCACCTTATGTCTTAAAATTTGTGGAAAGTAATTACCGCAAAGTTTATATTTCAGTAATAAGGTAATAACAATTATCGGGTGTCTTGTGTAGTGACATCATCGGGATTTCGCGAATTACTTTTTTCTCGTAAGTTGCGATTTATGAATCACATTTCGTAATTGTTTAGTGTTCCACTTTTCTTAATTTCAAAACAACGTTAATTCCCATGGATATCTGACCACGCTGTATAGTTTTTTAGGTAGAAAATCCATGGCCTAATTTAAGCAAATCTCAAATAACTCAACAAGGTATTAAGAATCGCATATTTTTAGGATAAGAAGAATTTTTCGATGAAATAGTATCCGTAAATAAGTATGGTAAAAATAGCGTTTATTGTGGTTTTTTTGGTAAGACGAATGACAATTGACTTGTGGTAAGATAATGGGAGATATTGTAACGTTATTTATAAATTCGGGTTCGATTTATATCAATATTTATTAAACAAAACTAAAACACTATAAAATCCGTACAATTTATATCGATTATTTATATCAGCTTTTCACGCTCTATGTTTCGTTCGCACTCGATCTCGTTCGATAGTAGACTGCCGCGATGTTCGGTCCGCAACCATTTATACACGCAAGCAATGTAAGTCCAGTACATTCTCGAATACGCGTAGAAAATTCCAGAGTGCCAAAGGCGACGTCATGTCTGCAGCATTTCCGTTACACTGCCCCCTTCTTAATTCTGGACGTCTCGTTCAGAAACTGCGTTAGTATTACTTTTTAATGCCTCGTGTCGGAATCTGCAGTCAGAGCCTGCTCGACAAACACCTTTCTTGAAAAAGTAACAGTTCACAGTTTTGCGGAGGGTCGTCCCCTGTGGGTTGAAGCAGCATACTGTAATTCGAACGCTAGTGTTTCTAAAAATCACTTCGATCATGGTTCGCACTATCTTCCAGTCCAACCCATCTAAACCACATCCAATTTTCGGGATCGCCAAGCTATTTATGTCATAGTATGCCATGAGTTTCTTTAAGTTTTTTAAAGCAGACCAGAGGTTTTCATAGGTGGGTTTGCCTTCTGACGTTTTCTTTGAAACCAAGTAGAACAAAGAGCGTTGACTATCTTCCAAGCGCAGTACTTTACCCACTCTTGGATACTTTCCTTTAGATAGATTTTCCGATCTCACAGAGCGAATAGCCGAGATGGGCACACACTGTCCAACTGCAGTTCGTTTGCTTAGCTTAACAGGACTATCTTTCAAATTCATAATTCGAATCGGAACGCCATTTTGAACTTTTACCAGAGCCCTAGCCACTAGAAATTCCTTTTGGTTTAGTGCTTCGACTATCCGTAGGCTTCCCTGGCGACAATATCCATCTAAAGTGGTCATTATAATTTTTTCACTAAGTGCGGGTATAATGACGTCATGAGTGGTTAACAGGCGGATAACATCTTCTTTGTCTTCATGGAAAGGGAGTTCTTCATCGCCGACCTTTAACACGCCCTTTTTCACGTCTAACACAGCTCCGAGTTTCTTAAGAAGAACCATTCCCAAGATGAATTGATCAGAAATATCAGCAATTAGCACCTGGTGATTGATGGTGGTCTTTCCGATGGTGACAGACATTTGTATTTCTCCGTGCGTTTTTATTCTTTCACCAGTTGCTGTTTTTAACTGCACGGTCGAAGATGAGATCCGAAAATAATTCTTCAATAACTCTGGTCTTGCAATAGTTCTTGTTGCACCTGTGTCTACTAGCAAGGATCTGTCTTCTCCATTAACTCGGCCGTCGATGTACAGACTCAGAACTTTCCAGACGACGTAATGTTTACAGTGAAGATCGGGGCTTTGTTTCTGCAGGTCGACGATAGCCCCTTCCTGTCGACCTTTCTTAGTTTTCCGACTGCTGTAATGGTTTTTGGCAGTTGCGGCGAACGTGTCCAATCTCGCCGCAATTCCAACATCGTGGTTCACGTTTCTTTGCCAGTGACTGTATTGCTTTATTGACCTTTTCTTCCATTACTTTACTGACCTTTTCTACCACTACTTTACTGACCTTTTCTTCAAAACTTTCAGAAGCCACCTTCCTCTTCGATGGTTCTTACCCGGCTGTCACTGCGAGGTTCCACCATACGTACTCGCGCACTTCCATGACTAGCTTTCTTGGCGGCTTCGAATTCTAACGCATGGGCCAAAGCTTTCTCAATTTTGTCGTGCCTAGCCAGTCTCAAAGCCTGCTGGGCATCTCCATCACGAACGGCATCGATAAATGTTTGTACAGCCAGTTGATCAAGAAAGCTCCCCGGTGCCGTAGGGTATGCCAATCGAATCAGTCTAGCGATGTCCGCTTCAAGTTCCTGCAAACTTTCTCCAGATTTCTGCATTCGGTTCTTGACTTGGGAATAGTAAACTTGCTGAAGGTGTTTATCGCCATATCGCATTTCGAGTCGCGCTACTATTTGTTGGAAGTTCTGTTGATCCTCGGGAATGGTCCGCAACACATCCAGAGCATCTCCTCTCAGAGCAAGAATCAGGGCTGTAGTTTTGTCTTGAAGAGTCCATTTATTTGCCGCAGCCGCTGCTTCAAACTGTCTAACGTACGTGGTCCAAGGAATCTTGCCATCAAAAGTAGGTGGCTTTACTCGGGCTTGCTGAACGTCGCCTTCTACTCTTGTATTTGTTTCTGGGTCGACCTTCTTGTAATGAGTAGACTGTGGCACCTCAAGAAGACGGTCCATCAGTAATTCATCTGAGGCACTACTAGTACGCTCTTCCGTAGTCAGTCGCAAGAATTGCTCGCGCAGCTCTTCATACTTGTGCTCAATCTCAACGAATGTTGCTTTAAATGTTTCGGAAACTTCCGTAATTCTATCTTCAACTTTTTCTTCAATTGATTTAGAGACTTCTTCGATAATCTTTCTAGAATTTTCCTCCATCTTTTCGAACTTCTCTTCAAAATTTCTAGAATTTTCTTCGAACTTCTCTTGAATATTTCTATAATTTTCTTCATTAATCTTTCTAGAATTTTCTTCCAACTTCTCGAACTTCTCTTGAATATTTCTAGAATTTTCTTCATTAATCTTTCTAGAATTTTCTTCCATTTTCTCGAACTTCTCTTCAAAATTTCTAGAATTTTCTTCCATCTTCTCTTGGTTGCTTTTCATTTCTTGTTGCAACACCTGTTGGCCATTTTGGATTTGCTGGAGCAAATTGAGCATCGTTTCTTCCATTTTAGCGGCGGCAGATCTTGTTACAGGCATACACAAGCACAAGCACTTAATTTAAACTTACTTTTAATTAATTTAATTAATCCCACTTCTGACACCAATGTAACGTTATTTATAAATTCGGGTTCGATTTATATCAATATTTATTAAACAAAACTAAAACACTATAAAATCCGTACAATTTATATCGATTATTTATATCACTCACACTTCGCAATTTATTTCCGTTCGCTCGATCTCGTTCGATAGTAGACTGCCGCGATGTTCGGTCCGCAACCATTTATACACGCAAGCAATGTAAGTCCAGTACATTCTCGAATACGCGTAGAAAATTCCAGAGTGCCAAAGGCGACGTCATGTCTGCAGCATTTCCGTTACAATATAGTAAGAATCATCCCGCTGTAGATATCGTTTGTGCATACCTAAATTAAATTAGCTCGCAATCGTAAACCCGACTTTCAATCCGGCTCATATTCAATAGCACTGATCCTTGAACATGTCGAAATCGATTGGCGAAGGTTTGACATCGCTGTATCTAGACGAGAAACAGACGGAGGGACAGAGAAAGCTCCTATCGCTTTAGGCTTATGGTCACTTAGATCAAATGTAATCCAAATTTTGCGTAGATCGAAACAAATTAATAAAAACCAGGAATAACTGTCATGGAGGTTGGGGCAACTAGAACCATCATATTTTTGTCACGGATTGAGTCACCCCCTAAGCACCCTTCACTCCCACCCCTACATTTTAAATGCCTAAAGTAAATCCTAAGTGAATAATGATCGATTAAACTAATTACTGAATCTTAAAACGATTTTCCACACATAACTTGATATTCCGTGCAAAAAAACGCACGTATAAGGCCAATTACAAGTAAAATACATAAGGTAACCCTTACCTTGAATAAAGTTAGACGTTGATGCGAAGAAGTGAGCTCAGTTCTCGCATCCAAGCCTGAAAACAATCAAAAAGGAAAGCCCCCCAAGCGGCAGGGATCGGTATATATAATTAGTTGATTAATGCCTGAAGGGCCTCGCTCTACTCGTAATCTGCTTCTATACCAGGTACGATACTTAATTGGCCAACCCCTTCTCCAACAACATTCGCGTTTCAGGCACACGATAAATAAACGAAATGCAACATGGCGGTACTTACGACAAAAGGGTAAAAACGCATATGTATAACCTCCACTAGGAGCAAATCCTGAAGCGTGTATTTATGCTTTGTACAAAATTCCTTCAACCTCCTCCAAAGTACTCTCCGTTAGCGGCAATACACTTGTCTAATCTCTTCTACCATTGTTCCGAAACATTTTCTAAATTCAGGCAGGAGATCTACGCGTTTACAAGATTTATCCGATGACACCAATTTGAAAACAATCTAGCCAAAACTGTTGAAGAAGCTAGGAAAAAACTGAAAAATCACCACTTAGTATAGCACACTCAGGGATGGCGCCCAGATGTCGCCGACTCCACATCATGTAGCCTCATTCGTAAAGTTGTTAATAACACGGCTTTGTTAGGTACATGGACTCTCCTTGTGTTTATACAAACGTTCTTCTGCGGGTCCACATTTGCTACCAGCCAGCTAGTCAACCGGCCGGATAAAGTGACATTAAACTACTACCTTTTTACAATTAAATTTGCAAAAATGTTCTATCCAGCAGTAATTTACAAATAAAAATCGGTAGACGGTGACGGTGGAGATAATCGGCGGACGGAACGGGAGTGTTTCGGGCACCACCTCGGTTTCCCTTGCTTCTGGACAAGATGCGATCGCCGATGGTAAGCTCTTGGTCTGGTAACTCGAATGGAGCACGGCAAGCGGGGGCTACTGGTGAATGCTAAAACAAATTTACAGCGTACAGCAATTTCTTTAAGTGGGAACAGTCAATATTCGGATTCGGTAGCGGTTTCTACGGGAAAGCAATTGCGAGAAGCCGAGACAATATCCCACCCTCCTCCCGCTATAATTAATGAAACGGAAAGTAACAAAAAGCTTACTTTGTAATGAAACGGAGCGGTAGGAATCAGTTTCGGTTATCTCCCAAATTCAGAAAGATCTCTAAATTCTGCGTTCACCTTATATAAGCCATAGGGAGAGGTGGGGGTGGTTTTTCCAACCGACACAGCATATTCGGTTATTTACATTTAACAATTACAACTTCCCAGACGTCTCAAAAATACGGGACTGGTATCAAAATTCAAGTTTTTTAAGGGTTTTAAGGGAATTAAATCCGAGGCTGTTACTGTAATCCATTCAACTAATTACGCTTAATTATATTTATCCAAAGAGTCGGAATGAAATCTCGAAATTCGGCAGTCCAGTAATGCCAGTTTTCCCTTTGAATTTTGGGTCAAACGGCGGGGTCTCTAAAACTTGACCTATAACTTAATAACATTGATTCTTCTTCCTTCTTCCGTGGTAATAAACCTTGCGCCGGCTGTAATAACAATTTACATATTCCTACGGTTGCAAACGGCGGATTAACTGCAGCGCTATTTGCTGTAGCAGCGGCTTAAGCACCCAACTTAAAACACCTCTCAATACCGAGTGTTCATTGATCGTCGTTTGAAATTTTCAACATAAAAGTCCTTTCTATAGGTGATGTTTTCAAGAAAAAGCCACTTCTCAAAAATTCAAAAAAATTCCCGATGCGATTGACCGACGCGGCGGGCAAATTTTCATTTTTCGAATTTTGTATACCTTAAAAAAAATAGTAATTTTGCTAATATTCAAGAGATTCGAACGGTTGGCACAGCGATTGAAAGAGAAAGCATGGGGCTATCGTATGCTACCTTGAGCGCCTAAAAAGTGAAAATAAAAAAAATTTACCGAAAGGAACGGAAAATCGGCACTTTTTAATTTCGCCCATAGGAAAAAAAAACAAAATTCCGCAGAAGATGTGCGTGTTTGCAAGATCTTTCTGACGACACCAATTTGAAAACTATCGGTGAAAAATCACCACGTTCGTATAACATGCTTGGGGATGGCGCCCAGATGTCGCCAACCTCACATCGTGTAGTCCCGTTCCTAAAGTTATTAATTACACGGCCCCGGTAGATACATGTACACTCCATGTCTTTTTACAAGCGTTTTAATGCGGGCTCGCAGGTGCTGCCAGCCATCCAGCCGGTCAAAGTGTGATTAAAAGTAAATTTGCAAAAATGCGCTAAAAATGGCTAGGGCACGTTCATTGCTATTTTTAATCGCGCATTTTTTCAACGAGTTCTTGTTGTACAGGGTGCGTCAAGTGTCATGTAACAGTAGTCTGTATTAATTTTCTTTTTTTAAATTGAACATGTAACTTTTGCATTTGCTAAAACCTTCTAAACATATAAAAATATCTTATGACTTGCGAAATATGTGTTCTCAAATGCAGAAATTAACGGCAAAAAAAGAAAATGGTACAACACACTGAACAACAAAATAAGTAATAAGTAGGTACTACCTATATATTTCTTGATAAATGTATAAACAAAAAAATTAATATTGAACAGATGTACAAAATGCTTATCGCGAGCATCTTGACATCTTAATCTCAAATATAAATTTCTTCTAAGGTTTCTTAACATATCAGGCGTAACGAATCCAATCGTTCGTGTTAGTCGTCTTAAAGTCAGCTAAATCGAAGGGTTTAGTTTTGTATGCGGACATGTTCCCATGAAAAGAATTCTAATGACTCCATATTTGGCGATCCTGCTGGCTATTTCATCGTTCTTCGCCTCGCTGTCTACCGATTTAGATATATGTATGTGATGGCGCTCCATCTTGTTGTAACGTATTACAATTGACGATAATTTGCTAAATCATATTGTACAGGATATAAAAGCCGACGGTGGTAAATATTTTAAACACATTCTGGACGACACTATTTATTTTCAGTTTTGGCCCTTAGCGTTACCCCGCTGTATGGCTACCGGATAGCGCTTCGATTTCGGCGACACCTCACTTTGATACACAGAACCACAGTTTCGGTTTCGCCGCCTCGCGTGCCTTAACGATAATACCAAACTCTTGAAAACAAAGTGTTGGAAGAGGGTACTCATAAAGGGCAAGACTCGACGACGTTATGTTATAATAGCCATGTAATGAGTGTTTTAATATTATTGCATGTGTACCTATTTGGTTACACGTGGTGGTTCCCCCAACTACCAATAGAATAATTTAAAGTTGAGGGTACGATTTAAAGGTAAAAGGAAACCATCCTGTAGGGTGTTGTTGAGCACTTTGAAAGCATGCGGAAGAGTTATTTATTCCTCATTTGTAATTATACACTTTGCTGATTGGACAGTTTTAGTTAATTTAGGTCTCTCTGTTGGCGTTCATATATGCATGCAATCGGTACGTTTCCGCCCCTTCAGCAATTACAACTGCAGTTAGAGCAGGAAATTAACAAATTTTGCCCCGAGATTAATTACCCAGCTAATACATCAATAACCCTAATTCGTATTCCGTTTTCAGGCACGTTCAAAACGAAATTTTTCCCTTTGGGAACTATTTGACGAAAAGGCTACGCCCGAAGAGTACTTAATAGGGGCTGGGCTAATAATTAAATTAAAGAAATTTAATAGAATTATTTAGGTGCGGATCGGAGTGAAATATACCGGGTGTCAAACGCGTCAATTATTACGCCTCCGTATACTTCGTAGCTTAAATGATCTATGCTCATCGGAAATAATTGTTTTAAATTGATGGAGGAAGATTTTTTTTAATGGGCGGTCATTGTACTTTTACGTTTGTGATAATACTTATACAATTACACCTTTCTGAGGCCACTTTTTCATCGTTAACTTAATCGGGGATCGAAATTAATGCTTACGTATTAAAAACTTGTTTGGCAATTAGTGCGGGTTTTTCCTGTGCGTCCCAAAATCCACAAGATCAATAGTTTAAAATTACAACATTGTCATCTGATTAAATGGCGTATCACTTTTATAAAAATTCATCGATTCTACAATTTTAAATTATTTTCAAATAGGGGTAGTTTTCACCGTAAAAAAATATAAACCAACATCCGACAGGGTCAGTACCTGAATCCAAATTGATGTGCAAATCGGTGGTGTTTAGCAAAATTTAGTAGATTTTTCTCCACGACTTCGTATGACCATCTACGGGCTATGATGGTATGACGGATATATGATTAGGAAACCTACCGTACAAAATATAAAAATCGGAACACATCGGCACGGTACGATGCAAGTGACTTATCGATCGGTACGCAAATTAGCAGAGTGCGACATCAATGAAAAAAAAATTTAAAAAATCCTATGATCCGATCGGGTCCAATTGTGAATATAAACCATCCGGGGATACCGAGGGGGATACACAAAGACACAACAAAATTACGGTTCATGGTCATGTGCTTCATTGCACGGGAATTTGCAATCCAAACATTGGGAGAAGTCACAGCTTTTGGATATCCGACTGGCTAACAAACTAACTCTTCTCAGACTTGGACTTCTTAGAATTCTTACAGTCTCGCTTATAATGGCGTAACTCGCCACATTTGTAACATTTTGGGAGAAACTTCTTTGACTTGTCGCCACTCCCACCGCCCTTACCGTAACCATTCACTCCCCGGTCCCACGAATATTCCAAGAATAAAATGTGTTAGGAAGACACTTTCTAAGAGCCAAGAAAATTCCCGGACAGAGGAAAAGAAGTAAAATTTCGAGGAGGTCTTCAAGGAAGATTTTTTAAAATATTCACGTGATTTCTTTTGACTTTTTTTGAGTGGACTTCGAGGAATGCTCCAAGAAAATTTCCAGAAGAACATTTCTTGAAGTTAAGAAGGTCTTAAATTAAAACCAAAACCAATTTTGTGGCTTTTTTAGAAAATTCCTAATAACGTTTTCAAGATGTGGTTCTCCTATGAAGATGTTTACTAATATTTCAAGAGAATGTCTAGAAGATTGCGAAGCCAGACTTTTGAATACGATTCCAAAGGAGAAACGATTCCCGAATATTTTTCAAAAAACAATACAATTGAAATCGGGAGGCTGTGACCCTGCATCATTGATTTGTGAGTCAATTTCAGACAAGTTTTTTTATCGATTTCGCACACTTGATAGATGTTACAGTGTTTTAGCGTATGTCTGAAATTGATTCACAAGACTTCAAGTATATAATTTGTAAGAATATTTGCAAGGAAAATAAGATTAATCGACCGTCTTGTTAACGAATGATCTGTTCCACATCATTTATTTCTCTTTCAGCACTTTAAGAGAAGTGTTGGTACATGCTTTGGGAAATGTCACTCTTATCAATAACGTTCTTAATAAACTGTTGATATACAGTACGTTGACAAATGTGTGTCGCGTAGGTAGTTGACGTAGAATATGTGAGGGAGCGCTTCTCCAACGTGTAGTAATGACCACAATGTACACTTTACATATTTGCGTGTCGTAAAAAAACGGTATACAATAACAATTACTTATATAGGTAACACGATTACCACCTGCAATGCAGTTAATCAACAACGGGCAGTGACTGAAAAAGGTCGTCGAACTTCACGGCCGATGAGCTTCTGCTTTGACTTCTTCTTAACACCTCACTGCCTTATGCTCTTCTAACGTTACAGATTTCAAACATTGTACTCATCTGCTCTTTTCTCTTTTTGTTACAGACGATATCGAATCCGTAAGCGAGCGTTTAGTTCAGCTAGCGAAGCAGCAAGGTTCCTGTGATAACATCTCTGTTATCGTAGTTTTTCTTCGCGAACCGTCCAAAGTGGCCGCGGAGGCCCACTGGGCGACCCGCCACAGCCTAATCATGGATACCTTAGACAACGCGAACGCCACAAATCCCTTCGCCAACTCGAACAACCCCGACATCCTAGGCCAGAAGGAGGGTTTCGTCCTAAATTTGGCCGACGGATGTAAACAGAACGGAACGGAGAATGTGGCCGACTTCTTGGAGAGGTCGGCGAACGGCAAACGTTCCGCCGACGAATTCGACGACGACGAGGATCTGGGACCCGAAACCGACGTCGACTGCATCGACGAGCTGTCCTTCTCGCCGACGCCCCTGCAGTCGAAAGGGTTGGTTGACGAAATTGTAAATAACAACCCCTTCCAAACGGACTGCGACAACAAGGAGGAAAAGGCAACTCTCGAGATGGACTCGCAAAAGTATTGCGAATTGCGCGAAGAGACGCCTACGCCACCCGCCGACTCAGGTAAGTCCGCTGGATCAGCGAGGCGCTGTCGTCCCCCCAACCCCTGTTTCAGTGCGAATTGACGCCGGGATAATGATTAGACGCTTAACCAATTCGGAAACTACGGCGATTACGAACCAGTTGCACCTAATGAAAAAACTGCGGAATTTTAAAACTGTTAACGATAATCTTCGCGCGATCAAAGTACTTTTTGACGTACTCGAAGTGCTGCGTACCATTTCCGATCAATCCAAGAAAAGTGCCCTTAAACCTTTAGACCTATCTGTTTTAACTAATAAAACCTCGCAATAAACATTGTATCAGTGTACTTATTCGTTAGGTCAGTTCCAAAAGTGGGGGGAGACTCGATTCTTTGCAAGATAGATGTGGTGCAAAATTGAAGAACGAAAGAAATTGTATTTTGTAAAATTTTTTATTTTATTAACGTGGGTTCGAGGATTGGGAACTGGGGGGGTGTTTTGTTTCGTAAGTTTCTCATATTGGAAATGTCGAAGGTCAATTTTTTTGAACAAGGTTGGCGAAGGGGGGGGCAATATAATTTTAGGGTTGTCTCTTTAATATGGAAATGGCTCCGAAATCGCAGAGCTTAATTTGAGGTCAGTATTTTAATAACAAGTGCCCTCCTCTCACGCTTTGATATTTATTACGGCCCGTCGACACGAACTTTTTGTAACCCTACGCGTATCCTTATATTCCTAGCACACCCTTGTGGCCCCCTTTTTACCAATGTTACAAGCACACCTTTAAAATGGCGGCTAATCGGTTTCAGTGACCATGTTTATTCGTTACAACCAATCATTTTCATATCCCTTGACCAATCCTGTTTAGAAAAGCAATTATCTGTTCATCGCATCCAACTCATCAGGACTTAACACGTATAACCCATTAATTTCGTCTAATTTTCCGCCAGACTGGCGCGACCTACTTTCTCACGTAATTAATTAGTCAGTGCACTGTCTGGACCATCGACCTAAAAAAACAAATTTTCGAGAAACTTGCCCTATAATGAAACCACCTTATATTCGGTACCAAAGGGGCGCAAAACATCAAAATGAACAGCATCGGCTACCATTAATTTAACACGAAAAAGTACGGTTATCACAAAAAAAACTAGGTACTCAAAACTCGTAGGTAGAACAGTGACAGATGCCGTCGTCAGCCGCGTCGCGTCGCTGCCGAAACGCATCGCGACGCGTCGCCAAGTGAAAATCAGCCTGTGGTTCTATGCAGTCTTTTTCTAAAAGGCAATACAACCTATTTGCGGATGAAGGTGCCAATTTTAAAACTTACGTTCTCAAACGGGTTTTCGTAAATAACGCAATTGCATTTTGTGCTGACAGAAACTTGTAAAGTTGGCATTATTTAAATTAATTCCTTTCGTTGAGACCTTTCATTCAGAAAGAAGGGCAGTAGTTGGTAGAAAACGGTTCCTTTCGTTGACATCTTTAATTAGAATACAATGAGAGATATTAATTTTTAACCCCCCCCCCCCTCCTGGCCCCGTCTCGAAAAGAGTCGCACGGGAAAGTTATAGTTTGTACAAACCATTTTATTTCGATGATACCTTTCATTAGAATACCATGAAGGGTAGAACATGTGTTTATCCCCCCCCCTGTCCCCCCTAAAGTTTAACTTGGCACCATTAAAGGTATGCGTATGCAAAATCAGAGGCCAATTGGTTGTCGTATGTAAAAATTATGCACTTTTACTTTCAAAAACAGCATCTCGGAAAATAATTCGAGGGGGGGGGGCCCTTTTAGGCAGCGAAATTTGATGGCCGTCTGACGCACTTTCAAGGTATAGGCTACCTACTGCAAAAAATTCCAAGACTCTAGGACCATTCCTTTAGAAGTAGTTCGAAACGGCAGAAGTGGGTCCGGACGGACGGACGGACAAAACGCAAACAATAGCGCATTTTTTTTAATTCTTAAAAATATTCAATAGCACTGATCCTTGAACTCGTAGAAATCGATTGGCGAAGGTTTGACATCGCAGTTTCGTCCTCCAATTAGATGAGGAACAGATGGACGTACAAAAATTTCTATAAAACGCTACAATGAGAATGACTCTGGTTACACCCGTTTGTTCAATCCTTTGGAGGGACCTCTCACTGTGGAAAAAAGTAGGTACACTTACTGCCAAAATCCCAATTTTTTTACGACTTCCAAGGAATTCTAATTTCTAAGGACATCAATTTGTGTACAGGGTAGCCCAAAAAAAAATCGTATTGATATGTTCAATCGCAATTTTTTCTACAACTATTTTGTGTGGGTATAGCTACAGGGTGGTTTAAATTTGTGGCTCATCATTGGGATATCTATAATGGTGAGAGATACAGTGTAGGTTAAATGGGGCCCCTTTTTATGACTAAAAAAACGCATTTGAAATTTTTGAAAATAACTGAGATATGATCAACAATCTGAAAATGGCAAATTTCGTTTTCATTTTCCCTAGCTGAAACGGTCGCAAATAGACTGTCCCCGTTAGTTTGAATTTTCGGAGAATCTGATTCTGTTATCAGAATTTCCATAGCACGCTAGATGTAGAGACTACAGGCGACTACTTTCTTGTTTCTCATGGGCGCCATATTGGATTTTTACAGAATTAGATGTGTAATGACGTGTCACAGTCTATAATTTTACATAAATCTACAAGAAAAATTTCAAAATGAAGTGTTTTACATCCATTTACAGATAACTAGATTAGATATTAAAATTTTTCTTGATTTCAAAACTTCGGTCCCATTTAACCTACACTCTATCTCCCACTTTTACGAAGATCCCAATAGTGAACCACCCTGTACATGAAATCTACTTGGCATTTTATGTAAAATTTTAAAATGAAATTAATAAGATGTTTTCATTTAAAAAAAGTTAATGGTCATAACATATTTTTGGGCTACCCTGTATAGATGAATTTACCATTAAAAAAACGTAAAGCATCGACGGGTCCGAGCGTTTTTTCGATGGACGTCAATTATTATTGTATTTTTACATTACGTCTGAGCCGTATACCGGGTGGTGCCTAATTTAATTTAATTTCTTTATAGTCAATTACTTAGCTCCCCTAATTATTTTAGAGCAAAAGTCTAAATACGTTTTTTTTTAGAGAAAAAAAGACTGCATCTATTCATACTATTAGTTATAATTTTCCATTTTTCAAAACCGTAGCAATCGACAAAGTAAAAAGGTTCATTTTACAATAAATGAGATATGCCTGGGAATTACCTAAAAAAACAGAGAGAATTAACAACAACCTTTTAATTTTTATTGTCCGTTTGTCCGTCTGTACCACTACTAGTCCTCCAGTTTAAGCTTTTTCAATGTGGTTTTTTTTCTTATACGGTGTAGTAGAAAGCCAAGACCAGAACGACAAATATTTTTTGGATTAAGTAGTCACTTTCTTCTCGAGTTATGTGCTTTCGTCCAGAATTCTTCGATGTGCTAATGAATTCCGTGATTATTTAGTACTTCCAAGGACTGCCAATGATTTCTGACGATTTCCGCCGACTTCTCGTGACTGCCATCGACTTCCAACAAAAGGAACATGCACTTCCAATAGTCAAAATCCTTATTTTTGTGACTCCTAAAAAACATCTTAAGGGCATGTGGATTACAGGTGCGTACTTCTATTGAATATCACATTCTGTAAAAGTGTAACTGAATTCCATTGACTATCAACGAGTGATTTGCAACGATTTCCCCTGAACGTTGCGTAGTTTTTCTACAAGAGTAAGCAAAATCTAAACTCTAGTCTTGGTACGGAAAAAGGAAATCTTGGGAACTATTGGCAAATTAGAACTTAACGTGTTTTTGATACATATAATCTAATCACCTTACGTTTACCCATGACAATAACCTCTTAGTCGCGATAAGAACCTCCAGTCAACTCTATAAATCTGATTAAATTTGCGAAAATGTCTGTTTTGAAACATTTAATTCTTTCAGGAGAGCCCCCCGTATCTTTTCACCTTGACCGGATATGTCGTTTCAATTCGTCTCTTCTAACGTGGAAATTGGTCATGGCAAATTGATAATACTTCTTGTTCAATAGTGTTTCACAGTTGGTTTTGTATGAATTCTTCTGACCTCCCACATAGCGATCCGATCCCAGATATTGCCTTTTTTTACCTCTTTCATTTCAACTCGATCGTGATTTCGCAATTAAAACTGGGTATCTCGCTATCCATTTGAAAGTATTTGGCCGCAACAAATTTCATTGTTTCGTCTAGTTCGTGTTAACATCGCTCGCTTAGAGACAATTTATTTTTAAAGAAATGTTGATGAACTCTACTGCATTTGAAAGTCCTTAAAATAACCGCGTTGATACGTTTTTTTTTCGTACTTTTTGTAAGGAACAGATGCCAGACTCTCGATTAATGTTTTCGCACATTTTTCAGAGCAGTCAAAATTTATTAAATATTCACGGTTTTCTCACATAAATAGTCGGGGCGCGCATGTGATGCTAATGAGGCAAGCGTATGTGAATGATGGGTCAATCACTTTAGATTAGCTTCACAATGGCATCAACGGGTTTGGATTGAAGATGTTGATCGGATTTTTCAATGTTCTTGATTGATCGAAAAAAGTGGATTAAAATGCAAAATCCAACTTCTTCTTGGGACTAGTCCCAAAATACCTACTCTCGGCCGAAAACAATTAATTCATCTTCTTAACACGCGGTAAGCGGACGGAAATGCATTCTTTCACGATTAAAAATACGTGCCATTGCCACGTAACTGTACAATAAAGAATGTAATCGCCTTTCTATGTCATAAAGGTAACCAAATCCATTTTTTGTCTCCCATTATCTAAACACGAAAATTGTTTCGTAATTATCAAACGCGGAAAGCGTATAATTTTGAAGAATTTTCTTGTCAGACCCTCATAATTGCTCATCGTTTCCCCAATTAGGGAAAAGTGCTGAGATGGGGACAATTTTCGCTGTATGGGAAGTGGGCGCGGCCCAGTGAAAATCGGTCCAAAACCTTGTCAAGAATTCATCGGAGTTAACGAGGCGTTGCAAAGATGACTTCATTGAAATTGTGAAGTAAAAGATTTTCTTTGTTTGGCATTGGCAAATTGTTTATGTCGTTAAAAGACCACCTAGTTTATTTATGGTCTATGCCCATTAGGATCGTGATATTGATGGTAGATTTGGCGATGAAAGGATGAAAGGGGCAGAAGGTCGCCCGTTTTGGTTATCATAATATTGCAAAGGAGCTCTTTGCAGAACCTGTCATGACATTTCTGTGAGATCTGAAGATCAACCACGTAGCGCTTTGGATCCATTTTTGAACGGCATCCAAATGTCAAAAAAACCTGTCCAAGAATTATTGGCTATGCCCTATAGTCGACTGACCAAATTGTTAAATTGGAGTGGAGTGGTGGAAAAAAAATCGGGCGATAGAGGACCAGAACAAAATTTTTTGAAACATTGGAAATGTTTAAGTTTTCTTATATGGGTACGTATGGGTAAAGTTGTCGATACGGTACTTAATAGTTCTCATTTGTTTTGTTAATTCCAATCTAACATTCTCGCAATGTTCTCATGTGCATATTGAAAAACTTTCTGACCATTTTGTTCTGAAACACACACCGGACATTTCTTGAAAGTTCTAATCACGTATGATGATGGTCCAGTCACGAATTATGGCAGTAGGATTTTTTTTTAATTTTCAGAAACTAATTGCAAAGCTGGCATTTTTATGTTAAAAGACTACCAAATATCGATGAACTATAAATTTTTCTGTTCCCTCTTTAGGGGGTAGGAATTTTGAAAAAAAAATGCAAAATAATGGAATAGTCAGTATCCTATCCAAAGACATGTCATCATTCTTGATGCATATTATTGTTCTTGAGAATAATAAAAATAACAAAGAAATGCAATTTTGAAAGAGACGCTTCCCAACGAATAGAGCAGTTTTTTTGAATGTCAAATTTCGTTTTCATTTGCCCTAGCTTAAACCTTCGGAAATAGACTGTTCCTGTTAGCACTTTGACTTTTCGGAGAATCTGATTCTGTTATCAGAATTTCCATAGCACGCTAGATGTAGAGGCTACAGGCGACTACTTTCTTGTTTCTTATGGGCGCCATATTGGATTTTTACAGAATGAGATGTGTAATGACGTGTCACACTCAATAATTTTATATAAATCTACAAGAAAAATTTCATAATGAAATGTTTTCCATCCATTCACAAATAACTAGATTAGATGTTGATATTTTTCTTGATATCAAAACTTTGCCCCCATTTCACCTACACTGTATCTCCCACTTTTACGAAGAACCAAATAGTGAACCACCCTGTACATGAAACCTACTTGACATTTTATGTAAAATTTTGAAATGAAATTAAAAATAGATGCTTTCATTAAAAAAAAAGTTAATGGTCATAACATTTTTTTGGGCTACCCTGTATAGATGAATTTTTTTCGTAGAATCTGAATCTGATATTAGTATTTTCATAACACGCTAGATGTAGAAGCTACAGGCCATCTCTTATTTATTTCTTATGGCCGCCATATTGGATTTTTACGAAATGAGATAGAGGACAAAAATAATCACGCGTCATACTTTTACTGGAATTTCAAAATCAAATGTTTTACATCTAAACAACCTCTAGTCATCTGATCTTGCTGAATCAACATGGCTATGAATTCTTTTTTGTACTCTTTCTCATTCCGTAAAAATCCAATATGGCGCCCATAAGAAATAAAGTAGTAGCATGCAGCTTCTACATCTAACGTGTCATGGAAGTTCTGATAGTAGATTCAGATTCTCCAAAAAAAAGTGCCCATAGAAGGTGCTAACGGGAACCGTCCATTTCCCCCCAACTTGAAAATTCTACGCTAAAAGACAAAGCTATAGGTTTGGACTTTTACACGCAGAAAATCAGTAGCGCAGAAATCATTTTTATATCCACTACTGTTTTTCAGAAATAGCACAGTGTTAATCCCATCGTTGTTCAATAAATTCGCTTTTCGCTCTTTTTAATGTTACAAGGGTTGATATCTTTGTTTTTAAAATTATGGACAAATTTGACCCAAAAAGGAATTTTGCTTATAATAAATCAGGTATGGCATGAAAACAAATGAACATGAAATAAAGAAAATTTAAAAAACGTCAACAGAACACAGAATCTGAACCAATAATAAAATTTTCGTTGAAAAATGTTGGGATCTTATGAATAGATCCAATATTGAGAAAATCTGAACACTGTTCTGTTGACGAGAAATGTTCTTTTAAGTTTTTTATTTGTGCTTATATTCACTCACTGAAAAGATAAAAAGATTTTTCTCGTTCGTGGCCGTAGACGTAGGGCGTGTCTTGGTTTACGCACGCACAGCGGGTGACAAGTCCGTGACTGACGTACAAGCCAAGAAAGTAACCATAAAAAAGTGTTTTGAAAACAGTGGGTCCATATGTAGAGTATTTCGACTCCACTGAATTTTACGTAAAAAAGTACATCTGCCATTTTTGTATTTTTTAAAATATCGAAGGCCGTAACCTTGGAGTAAAAAATAAAGTCTTAAGGCGCGTATACATCTGAGCATTGGGTCGAATGAGCAAGGCGAGCGCGAATGAGCATTTGGAAAGGGGGCTGAGTACACATCTGAATGGGACACGCGAGCGAGACACATGAGCTTCGCTCAATGAATGCTCGTAGTGCGCGTTTCAATATGGTATGTCCTTTCCGTTCCCTGTCGATGTCCACACTGAGCACGTATGAGCGTGTTCGCCGCAATCGCTCGCTTTGATCTACCGACAAAATTTGGATCGGGTCGAGCGTGCTCGGCGCACGTTGCTCAGTCGTCCACATTTGAATGCTCATTCGCGCTCGCCTTGCTCATTCGGACCCAATGCTCAGATGTATACGCGCCTTTACTCTCTAAGGTAGTAACACTGTTTTTTTGATGATTTATTGTTTTCATGGAATACTTGATGGTTTCTTATACGGAAAATGCGTTTTTGGGGAAATTTGTCTACAATTAAAAATAAAATAAAAACAAAAACATCATCCGCTATATTGTTGAAAATACTATATTTTGAACAACGGTGATGTGAAGTAATGCGTCAATTAAAACCTTGTGAAAATGTACAAAATGCGTTTCTTTGCATTTTTTAAAAATATCATTTAATTTAATTGACCATTGTAACTCGGATTGTGAGATTCTAATGTTGTGCAAGACAAATAACTTAAAATAAGCCACCCTGTATGTCTAATTTCAATATGACGGACCGGCATCTCGGGAAATAATTGATGAGGATTGTGGGAGGGGGCTTAAAACAACAAAATTTGGTGACTGGCGGACAGGCGTACGGATAAAACGCCAACAATACCACATTTTTTATTTCGATAAAAAATAATAATACATGTAATAGTATACATTCAATCTTATTTGATCTCTTTTAAAGAACTTCTTGACTAGCGCTGCGTTTATCCAATGCTTGGATGTCTTTTGATGACTTTTAACTGCACTGCCATTGGCTCTCTCAATACGGGGAATGGTGTGAAAACATTTGCCTTCGCCCCGGTTTTTATTTTTGGGAAGAGAAGAACACTTTTCGCAAGTTGCAGTTGCTCTGATGGTAGGACCCTTTTTTGATCGACTCTTTTTTGTCACTTTGTGACTCACTCTCATTCGGACGAACGAAGCTGCATTTTTCCTGAAAGTTTATTAAAAGCTACTACAAAAAGGTTAATATGAACATTTCTTTATTCCCATAGGAAAAACATACAAATGTCGACATGAATTTCGAGATGACGGTTACGGACCTCGTTACGGACGTACAAATAACATTTTTTTAATCGAATCGATTCTCGTATGTTCAATATTACAAAGTTACAGTTTCACTCGATTGGGTCAGGAGCCACCCTGTATAATAATGGGAGCAAATTGACTTCCGTTAAAATGCGCCAGAAAATTATGGGTCAACACAACCTTTTCATTTTCTGTTTCATCTTCCAATTCAACATATGGGAATTTAAGTTTATAGAATCGCAAATGAGAAATCATTAATTAGTGGCAGATTTCATAATCATCTAACTGGATATTTTAATGTTAAGCCGTGTACCTAATTTTGTAACGGTCAAAGAATGTTTAATTGTGTGAAAAAGAAAATGGAAACGATATGTTTGCGCTTTCGTTTATTGGCGTTGGTCTATTGTACCACTAGTTTTATCGTTCACCATCTACGCGATACGCCACTGTGAATGCAACTCATGCGTATTCCCAGATGGCAAAGGGAGGCGCGTGCGCATAAGACGGCCCAACCCCGTTTCTTCTTGTAGCCGCAGCAGTTGCCGGTATTTGTGATCTTAATAAAAGTGTTATTTCAGTGCCTATAAGTTTAATTCTTTCAAATTTTTCTGTGATATTTTACTACGTTAGCGTTTCCATTTTTATACTTACTACAAAAACAGGTACGTTTCGCGGTTCAAAGGAATAATCCCGTAAAACAATGGGGGCTCTGCCAAATTTCGTGTGTTAAGGTCGCTTACCTGTAGATTGTTCCTGCCGATTATATTTTTTACGTGGCCCCAACGTATTTATATCGTGATCTTCTTCGTTGTGCCGAAAGTTTATTTTTAGCGAGGTCTATTTATGTGGTTTGGCATTAACGGTGTAGGTGACCAACTTGTTGCCATTCCTATGACTCGGTTTGTTTACGGTTTTTGCGTTATCTCGCCCAGAAATTTGATAAAAAGTCGACAATTACAGTTCCGCGGGGACCACCTACGCTTTAATGACACGGTTAGAAAACTCGCTCACCTTCATCGAAACGGAATTGCAATTAAGATTTTTGGCCCCGTTTCGATTTGCCAAAATGTCATAAGACGCACGTTTTTGAAATAGAGCGCTTAGTTACCGACTTTCTATTTTTGAACGAACGGCGCTAATTTCCCATCTTGGCAAGATTCTTAATTAAACTAATTAAGGCATAATCAGTGCATTAAAAAGTAGGTTAACAAATCTAATTGTATATTTTCCCAGTGAAAGCCACTCTACTCGACTTATTCTGTTATTTATTTACAGTTCAAGATACTAGCGGATTAGTAGATAATGTAGCTGAAAGTGGGGAGGAATCCGAAGACGAATGGAATTACTTTAAAGGCGATCAAGCGGAGAAAGAAAACATCAATCCTTCGGAAAGTGATAAAAAGGTTTGACGGTTAATGAGAGCGAGGGGTGATTCGCACTATGAAGTCCTATTTTGCAACGATTTTACACAGGGAATTGTAAATGTTCTAAGAATTTAATGTCGATGCATGATAATTTGAAACTTCTTAGTTAAGGATTCTACTGCCTTTAGTGTTTTGTTCTCCATCCCTCAAAGAGTCGAGATCTCAGCAGCACTGGAAAGTCATACAAAGCTCATTGATGTCTGCTTTGATAGATAGCAAAGAAGATTTTTTTGGGAGGATCAGTGTCCAAATTCTTAGGGAAAAGTAACATTCAAAATGGCTGACATGAATAAGCAACTTTTTGACTGATTTTGACTAAAGAATCTATGTAAAATTAATGTGTATTTTTATTAAAATATAATAATAGCTACTCATTTAACCTAAGCTGGAATTTGAATAATCCGAAAGTTACTCCGCACACTCTATCTGGGATTCCGTCTAAACAAGACCAAAGTGAGCTTGGTATGACTTTCCATTTTTGAAATTTTGTCGCTTACATGGACAGAGGAACGGATAAAGCGCTTCTTCGCTCTTGAAAATTGCAGATATTACACTGAACTTTAGGTTTTGTGGTGCCGTGGCAGCTCTTCAGATGGGGCTGAGCTTCACTGTCTTATTTCACGCAATCAATTACCACAATTCATTTTTATATTGTAAATAACAAAGATGTGTAAAAACAATTGGTATGAGCATCAATCTTAACCTTAAATTTTACTGGTTGATGCGAGTCATATTTATTTTGCGGAAGCATAGAATGGGGAAGAGTTCGCTAGTCTTCCTGGGAATTTACAATCTACCTGCGAATTTGAGAATTTACAGACCTTTTGGATAATTTGGGAGTATTTCGTGTTTTCAAATTAGTTAACCGGATAGTGATTGACATTGCCCATTGTAGGTATTTAATTCTTAGAAATGTAGAAAGGCAGTCAGCTCCAGTAGCACCTTTATTTATGTTTCTCTTTTAGAAAATCGCACTCAAGAACTAACGGAGAATTGATGAATGGTAAATACCTTCGAACCCTTTGATTTTCCAGAACAACAGAAATCTCTTTTAAGAACATTTAAGGTGCATTTCCCTCGCTCCAAAAAGAGCGAGGAGGACGTCTATGAGGATTTTCAAAACCGCGTGAAAGCTCTAGGAAGTAGTGCCCTTCTGAGAGCTTTCTATAGCTTTCTTTTGTACAATTTTTATAGTACTGGCACTAGCAGGTTTTTGAAAAAAAAATTATTTTATATACAGTGTCCAAGATAAATTCATGGGCATCTCCGACACTGTAGAAGATACGAAGATGGTTTAATTAGGGAAAAGATGGGCAATTAAAGAGTTATTACACTTTAAAGAAAACTAGAATTCTCCTAATTCTTAAGATATGTCAAAAAACCGAAATTGGCCGATTTTGATGTTATTTGCAGACAGCAAAAAAAATAAAAACCGCTTATTGCATTTTTTGAGTTTTACAAAACACCGTTTCGTTTCGGAGACATCATCATCAACTTTATTTTTTTATATGGTCCGTAAAAAAGTGCACACTGTATTGAGTAGCATTTTTTATTAAGAATATTACGATAGGTATATGGAACTACGATTCTTTATTTTATTTATTTTTTAAATTTTTATCTTTTTTTTAAATTTTTATTTTAAAATAAATAAATAAACATGTTTTTTTTATTTAAGTCAGAAAAAAGGGTTTTCATTCATTTTTTAACATTTTGGACATTAAAGAGTTAATTAATTAAATTATTAAACTGATTAGTGAAACTCATTATAACAAATTATATCAAGGTACATTATAAAGAATTGCAAACAAATGACCATTATTCTCCAAACATAACACTTTCTAAGTGTCGAATCTAAAACACTTATTAACATCTCAGGTTTAAGGTTTGCGAACGCTTAAAGAACTCAGTTGATTTTCAGTTTGAAAAACACAGTGGTAAGCATAATTTTTGCAATACCCCCCAAGAAAAAATCTAGGGGAGTTATGTCCGGTGAACTAGCGGGCCACGAAACTGTGGAATAAGTATTTTTCAGGAAATTTGTCTTATGCTCGCATGATTAGGGTCTTGTGCGCTGGTGCACCATCTTGTTGAAAGCCACAGTTTCCAAAATTGTTGCTAGTGGTAAGTGTTGTCCAAGGCCTCTTTTAAATTGTGCTCTAAACCTTGCGGTAAGAGAATGTTTGTGAAACAAGTTGTAAATCAGCATATGCATGATGAAAGCGCATTTTTGGTAATGCAGATCAGTATTTTAGTAGCAAAGTTTAAAATAATCGATCTCACAAGTAATCTAACTAGAGCCTGCACATCTACACTATAACAGAAAGCTTCTAGTGAAAATTTAAAATCTCTAGCAATTGTAATTGCTGAGATCTTAGTCGGACAGCCAGCCAGCCATAACAAATATAATTTCATATTTTTTTCCCAAAAAATGCGTCAAAAAGAACCTATTAAATGTGTTCCAAGCATCCCAACCCACATTAAAAGTAAAATCGAAAATAAAACAGTGTTGGTATCGAGGCATTAGCAAGAAACACTGAAACTAAACCAGCCCTGTAGTTGTTTTTCGAAAATTATATTTCGATTTTCTTGATACCAGTATCTTTTTTTAGCGCAGTTTTGAAAAAGACACGATATTCTATTCGTTATGGCTGGCTGGCCGGTTGTCCGGCTTGGCAATTATAATAGCTAGAGACTTCAAATTTTCACTAAAAGCTTTCTGCTATAGTATAGATGTGCAGGCTCTAGTCTGTTTTGAGTTAGATCGATAATTTTAAACCTTAGTAATAAAATACTGATCTGTATTACCAAAAATGCGCTTTCATCATGCATATGCTGATTTAAAAACTTGTTTTATAATTTTGACGTTCCAATGCTTGTATACAAGTCTCATGGAATAAATGGTATTATTATTATAATTATCTTCATGGGTAGTAACATACGATAACATCTCAGGAAGTCAAACTTTTCGTTTTCACCCTGTATGTCGGAAACAAATGTAGCTAGATTGATATTGTTTGTGATATTGAAAGTTTCACAATAAAGTGGCAGAGGGTCGAGAAAACCGCAAGTCGCTATCTTTAAAAATAGCAGAGGTACACTGCAGTTTCCACCAAAATAGAACACACTGTATATTACATATTTTTTTATTATTAAAAATTTGTCAACGCCTACTGCTATGGTCCATATAAAAAAATAAAGTTAATGATGATTTCTCCAAAATAAAACGCTATATCTCTCGACAGTGCCTTGTAAAGCTCAATAAGAAAAGGTTTTTTTTATTGTTTTGTATCTGTTCAAATACCTTTCATCAGAAAAAAATAAAAACGAAATTTTCTGGAATATCTTGGGAAGTTATCTGGTTTTATTTACAGCATAATAGCTCTTTAATTGCGCAACTTTTCCCTCATTTGACAATCTTATCTTCTATGGCAGGGCTGCTCAACATTTTTAACATACACTTTTGGTGGGTCACTGACGACGATCTTTATTGTAAAGGGTGGTTTTTTAGAGGTATAGAACTTTAAAAATGACATAACACATAAAAATAATGGTAATGGCCACGGTATTGGCTTTATTCGAAAGATAAGTGTATACCCTTTGTGTTTAAATAAGATTTCTGGCCTATGGGCGCCGCGGCTAGCTCGAATGAAGCAATCTGGAAGACTACTTTTTTGAGCAGCTGGAGCAGTATATCGGCAATAAGGGGGCGAATGTTGCCTATCATGATATATATGGAATATATAGGATATTTATGATATATATCTGATATACAGGGATTAATTAAGTACCACAAGTAATTAAAACCAAATACCCTGTATTAAAACTGTGAATCGCGATGGATTCTACATAAAAAAGTGCCCTAAGAAAGATTTTGCCCAAAATCAATTATCTTTAATAATAAGAAAGTTATGGTGTATTAAAGAAATCGACCAAATTCGAGAAACGCCCCCTAGCGGCCAAACGATTAGAGATAGTTACATTTTTTGATGCAGTGATTTTCTCTTTAAAATTGAGCTCTTGACACCTAGATCCATTTTTTCTATCTCTTATTATAATAAAGGGTGTTACCATAAGAAAGTGTCCAATTTAGACCACCCTGTACAACAATTAGGTATAGTGTGCGAGGACTTTAGCTTGCGAATCGCCTCTCGTTGAGACAGTTCATGTGCTAAACTTGTTGGTTTTCAGATTTCTGACCTGGACTTGGAATCCGACACGATGTCGCAATTAAATCCGAACGCGGCGGAATTTGTGCCCGTTTCACCGAAACGGGATGTAACTTCGCCCGTCTATCAGGCGCTAATGGACGATATGGTGATCGCGCAGTCCCCGAAACGATTTACAAATAACGATATCGACATCAAAGTTCCTAATCCACAAGAGTTCGAAACCGAAATCAAGCAGAGACCCGGTGATGTTGTCGAGACCGAACCGGACAATGCGCACAATTTGTCCTCGCAGGAAATCATGGAGAACTTGCTTAACGGGAAGACAATGGAAGAAATTGAATTTCAACCGTCCTTGCCGAAAGCGAACGAATTTCATTTCGGGCCGAATTCTACACCGTTCTCGACTCCGGGGAAATTCATGGATCAGTCCACCAAGGCCGTTATCGATGATGAGTCGAATTATTTAAACGAGTCCTTGAATGACGACCTTCAGAATTTAAATAAGGAGGAGAATTGCATGTCAATTTCATTTTATCAAGAGGAAGATGAACCCAATGCTTTGGATCTAAATAAAGTTCAAGTGTTACCGGAAAATTTAGAAGAATTCCTGGAGAGGCCTAAAAGCGACGATCGGTTGACAAAGGAACCGATTGAGGTGGAGGTTAATATCAGCGAAAGATTGTCACCATTTAAGGATCACCTTTCGGTTTCTTCTGGAAATTTGGGCTCCCAATCCTCGATACCAGACCTACAGTCCCCCGTACCGGATGTTCACGATGAAGTGTTGATTGCAGATGTTGAACCACCTAAGCCCAATATTCATTCACCGTTGATACCAGACGAGCAGCCACATGCCAAGTCACCAATTTCGGAAGAGGGTAGGGTTAAGTCACCAATTTCGGAAAAGGACAGGATTAAGTCACCGATTTCCGAAGAGGATAGGTTTGAAACGAAATCGCCGATGTTTGATAGAGAATCTCCAGTTTCCGTTGATGAATTGAAATGTAGTGAAAACCATGAGCCTGAAGTTTTATTGCCCGAGGTGCCCGCTCTTGATTTGCCAAAGCAAGCATCGCATGTGGAATCGCCTGTACAGGACTTAAAGCACGAATTTATATCGCATATTCCTATAGAACCATCTCCTCTTTCCTCTCCTGTGGAAGAGTCTACACCACTAGTCTTAGATGAACCTCCCCATGACTTCCTTTCCTCACCTATCCAAGAAGAGAGAACCTTAATTACAAATGAAATTGCAGATATTCCCATAGAGTCACACATAGAGAAACCAACTCTGTTTGATAACCTGGCAAAGTCCCCTCTTTCTTCACCGATACAGGAAACGAGGCCATTCCTTGTAGATACTTCCATAAGATCGACAATCTCCTCCCCTGTACAAGAAACAAAGCCGTTCTTAGAAATAGAACCATCCAATTCCGTCAAACTCTCCAATGATCTAATTAAGACTGACACAATTTTCGAACCCCCGGTACAATCCTATCAACCTCCTATGGATTTACCATTAACACCAACAAAAGCACCTTCACCACAAGTTCAATCTCCCCTTCTACTACCTACCCGATCTACCGATTCTCCCCAACTTGACTCGCCGGTCGATGACATAACCTCATCTGTAAAAGACTCGCCTTTGCCCCTAGCGTCACCAACCGAAATTCTTGAAACCATCCCCCACATATCCGATTCTCCAAAGTCAATTGCCGATACGGAATCCATAGCGACGACCGATGTAAATTCTTTCATAGAAAGATCTCGCATACCCGACATCGCGTCTCCACTAAGCGGGGACGAAACGCAAAATGTCACTCTGGAAATTAAATCAGAAATCATAGCGCCCGAGTTTCCCGTGCAGACCGTAACCACACCGTCGCAAGAGAGCAAATCTGACGATGTGCTCGTCGCACCGGCGGCTCTAATCGAGCGAGTAGTGGAAAAGGCGAAACCCGCAACTGCCGTTGCCGCCGCCGCGTCAAAGAAGACACCCGCGAGAATCTCCGCCACAAAACTTGCGCCCAAAGCGGCGCCGGCGGCGAAAGCGCAACCTGCAAAAACGACCGCGCCAACGAAACCCGCACCGCCGAAAACCGCATCGGCGGTCAGCAAAACTTTAGGCGGTAAACTGACGCCAAAAGACGTGAAACCGCCAAGCAAAGTCGCGGAGAAGAAGCCGATCGCGAACGGGGACGTCAAACCTCTGGCGAAGAAGCCTGCGTTGACCGCAACGAAAACTACACCGACCGCCAAGGCGGCCCCGCTGAAATTGAGCCCTACCAAAGTCACGGCGACGAAATTAACGCCGACGAGCACGCGTCCTTTGGCCGCCAAGCCCGCGCCGAAACCCGCCCCCCCGAAACCGTCGCCTACCACCGTTAAGGTAAGTGTGGTCGTCTCAAAGAACAACCCTTACGGAACAATTTCGCATGTTTTCAGAATGTTTTCGAACGACTGTCGGTAAGTTATGTTGTGTTTTCGTGTTTATTAGCATGGCGAAGCGTTCCAGTTCACGCTGTCTGATTGTATTAAACACTGCCGTTAATTTACGTTTTTATTCTCATCAAATTCGTGACAAATTTTGTAGCGTGCTTCTTGGTCCATCTAGCCAAATCAAATTTTAACTTGATGCATTTTTCATTAAACTGTTTCCATTCTTTAGGGCTAGTCTAGATATACTTTCCAGACTTTTATAAACTCCAACATGCGGGTGCTTCTGCAAGAATGCAGTGTTTTGAAAAGGACATAGTGGGTTATCGAAAAACGCGTTATATAGTGTATTTTACTACTTCTTACCCCAAGTGTTTCAACTAATACTAGTCATATTATGCAATAATATATGACAATTATTAAAATACAGAGTGTTCATTTTAGTTTGTGCACTATTCCTATCTCGAGAGCTACTAGGTTGGTTAAATTAACAACAAGTTAGCAAATATGCTAGATGATTTGCCTGAAAATATTGTAAGAGATTTATATTATTAACAAGATGGTGCATCTGCGCACAATGTGCAAAGTAATGCAATTTTCAATGACTTCATTTGAAAATGTTTTAAATAATATTGACTCCCGGATGTTACTATTAACGAAAACGGAGGACAATTTGAGTGGTATTTGTAAATTTATGTATTTGTGGTGTAATTGTTTTTCACATTCATTTGTATCGTCCATGGCACACTTATTTTAGTCATTTTAAATTAAAACTGATATAAATTTGTCTTATAAAAGTTGTTCTTTATCTAAGGGTATCCAAATATTATATCCCTGAATTCAGAATAAAATTCTCTATCGAATAAGGAAATAAGAAAATATAGTTCTGTTGAAAATAACAAGTTGGTATCTGCAGTTTGTGAACCACTGGTTGAAAAAAAAATTTTCATTAAAATAGGTAAAATAGAAATTGTTTGCTAATTATTGACCTCGTAGTCCTTATAGCTCTCGAGATAGCAATAGTGGACAAAATAAAATGAACACCCTGTACACGGCGTGTGGATAGCATTGTCTTACATAAATCATTTTCAAGACTGGGTGCTCATTGTAAAGCATTCTGTCTTGCTCCCAAACACGAACTTAAGATGGACTGCTGATCAAACAGTTGCATAAAGGTAGAAATGGTCCTAGCATGGGGGCGGCCATGATGTGCACGTTTTAGTTATTTTCTAGGGGAATTTTTCTAGTTCTCAAGTTTTGAGACTATTGCAGCCTTGAGAAATGGCGTGTGACAGTAATTTATTTAGAAAACGTGAGGTTAATACTTGTTTATTAGTTGATATGAATTTCGCGCCAAGTGAGTGCACATCATGGCTGCACCCATGTAGGTGTCATTTGTCAATTCAGCATTAGCAGTCCATCTTAATTTATAAATTCGTGCTCCCAACGCATTTCAGGTCGTACTTCGATACGGTTAGAACTTTTTAGAAAGGTTTTGGAAAACTTTGGATGTCAAGAGCCTTCCAATGACTTGCGCAATATTTGAAAGTTTTCCAGTACACCAATGCTCTTCTACTATTCTAGTCGCGTTTCAGAGTGCATTCTAACCCTATTTTGATCTTTCTCCCACCTCCCCTTGGTGTTTTAGAAGATCTAAATTCTAAAACATCATAGGGCATTTCCAGAATAGTTAGATTTACAAGTGTTTTCTAGGACTTTCCACTGTCACTGTCTAGAACTTGATAAAATTTTTCCAGGGCATTTCGGGTCCTTGTCAGAGGTTTTTAGGATTTCCTGACTGTGGAAATAGCATAGGAAGCTCTAGAAGATGTGCAACAAGTCCATCAAAAAGGCGTTTCACAACAAAAGCTACTGAGAGCTTTCTATAGCTAGACTCTCTTTTGTGCAACCATGGGATCACCTTTTGTAGCTCTTCGTAGGAAAATCTATGAGATAGCGTTGACAAGCAAGGATTTCCTACCAAAATTTTCTATTTCAAATAAATTTTTAAATGTTTTAATTTGTTCTCAAGTATACAGTGAATTTTAATGAAATCTTCAAGAAATTGCAAACTATGCTTTCGCGTTGGGTTTTTTTCTTTAGTTGACACCTGCCTGCATAGAGTGCGCTTATAATTATTTGCCCGTAAAGTCACTAAATATAGAAACATGCCATTGGACTTGTGCGTTAGAGGGAGAACGCATGATTTTTGCCCAAAAATGGCGGAAGTTACCAGATTCTAGTAACTTTAATGTTAGGGATTGTTCCACCTGTTTGGAGATATCTATATATTTTTATAAAACATGACAGTACTATGAAGTTAGGTTATAAAAAATTACAGCTAATCAAATTTTATTTGTCAATTTTTTTAAGTTGGCAGCAAATTTGCCCAAAAATGGCGGATGATTGCGGTACTTTCTATATCAGTGACTTTAGTTGCCCGCGGCGTAGGCGAAAAAAATTGGGTGGCATATTACCGAGCGCCTACTCTAGATCTTGTTATGAAAATTCTGATAGCAGATTTTCCGAAAAAAGTGCCCATAGAAGACATTTCCGTTTAAGCTAGGGAAAACGAAAACGATATTTGACTTTTTCAGTTTTTCAAAAATTTCAAATGTATTTTTTTAGTCACAAAAAAGGGCAACTTTGCCCCCATTTAACCTACGCTCACACTCTCACCGTTCGGGAGATCCCAATGACGAGGCAACTTGTACAAAGGAAAATAAAGCATAAATATTAAAATATCCGATAAATTGACCTTTACTAGAAGAATCTTTGGTTAAAATTTCAAAAAAATGTTATAAACCTGCGCAAGCGCGCATCTGGTTTTTACAATATGCGATGTCTGTCTTTATTAGAAACAGCTGTGGTTAAAATCTCAAAAATATATCTATTAAGAAAGTTGACCGCGCATGCGCATATTATGGAGGTGCGCACACTAAGACGCACGCAACACACTCTTTGTATTCTGTCGGATTGAATGAGCAAACACATATTATAACATATCTGATGCCACAGTGTCTGAGATCCAGATTTTGAAGTAATTTCGGAGCCTGTGTGGCCGTGGGTTGTGTTACGTTATTATTATAATTATGGCCAGTCTTTATTATTGTCAGAACTCAGCTCTAGCCTGGTTAACTATTCGCACAGATTAAAATCAAGTAGTGTTTGTCTGTACGTCGTTTTTCTAATCAAGTTTTGTCAAGTACTAAATTATTATTATTTATTAAAAAATGTACATTATTTTATACAATTTGCAATATATCTAAGTATATCACAGCGTTTTTTTGTAATTGTTTTTTGCTTTACCTTGGATGTTGCTTGTCTCAATGTGCGCATTCCCTAACTAAGGTGTGGCATGATATTGTTTTGCGCATGCCCAGTGCCAACATTCCTATTTACACAATCATTTAAATGAAATTTGATACATAGGCATTTGGAATAAAGACAAATCTGACACCACTTTCAAATTTGATTTTGCGCATGCGCAACGCACTTCCAACATTTTTATTAATGGAAGCACTTTAATTACATTTTTTGCGCATTTTCTAACGAAGTTGACTACGCCATTGCAGTCACTTTCTCTGTTCGTTCTTTTTTAATTTGGTAGCTTGTAGCTCTGGCACTTAGTTCTCTTGACGAATAATGTGCGCATGCGCAGGCTGATTGCGCAATATCAACTATGTTATTTATTTATTAATATATTTTGATAAAATTTTAACCACAGATAAGTATCTGTATCTAGAAGTCTAGTAAAGACATCACATATAGTAAAAATCAGATGTGCGCATGCGCAGATTGCTTTCTTATTTATGAAGATATTTTTTGAAATTTTAACGACAGAAGCAAACATATCGCATATTATAAACATCAAATTAATGTGCGCAATATCAACTGTTTTTATTTATCGAGATATCTTGGGAAGTACTGAGCATGGAAAATGCGCTAGTTACTCACTGTAGGGCGAAAACCTTTTTACTTGTTTTATATTTGTATATGCTCCATCATTAGGTATAGTATCCCTACTTTCTCAAACTTAATAGCCTTTCATTTGAAAGAGAATGGGGCAAGGATCTTGTACCTACAGGTATTTTTTCCCCGCCCTAGCATTAATATTATTAGGAGGAAAATACGTTCTCGTCATTTATGTTTGCTTTTTTAACTTAGTTTAATAGACTCCTTGGACGCTATTTAGAGCTATAGACAGATAGACGCAAGGACGCTCTGAAAGTTTTCGATTGCGGGGTATTATACTCTTTCAAGGCTTTGGAAAGACTGGTGTAATTGTAATTGATTTCTTCAAAATGCAGGTATTCTTAGAAGTGTCCAATGGGTGGTGGTGAACATGTCTGGAAAGGAAAAAATGATGAGAATACAAACGTTTATATTGTTTTCCAACTTTTTTGACAAATTCTGTGATGGTTCTTAGATGAATTTCTGTCCCAAAGACTGATTAACTTTTATTTTTCTAGCAAACTAAACCGTCAACTGTGGCGGCAACGAAATCCACAACATCTACCTTAACAGCCAAACCTAAAACCACTGTTCCACCCATGAAACCCCGCACTTTGGTGTCGAAATTATCCACAAACGCTCCGGATACGGAAAAACAAATTAAAGAATCTACAAATAAGCAATTAACGGCAAGTAGACTTTCATCGCCCGGCAAGCCACTCACGTCGGCGACTCGGAAACCCGCCACTAAGGTAAGGATGCAGGTTTAGTGGAGCACTAGGTATTTAAAGTAAACTATATGAAGGACGTATTGCCAACCCTCCCATTTCATAGTGGTGTGAAATTCAAGTTGGAGTATTGACCAACTTAAAAGTTAGAAACTTCTTCTTTTGTGTAGTCTTAATATTTATATACAGTGCGTAAATTTTAACTCTAACCAAAGATATATCCTATGTTCAATTGTGAAATATACATGTCAAATGCCCCTTAACGATATGCAACCAATCTGACATACTTTCATCTTTCAAATGTTTTTCAATAAACGTCAATATCTGAATTATTAATTAAATTAAGATTATTAATTACATCTTAATAAAATGTACACAAAAAGAAAAAAATGGAAATGTTACAAATATACTTCCATAATCACAGCATTAAAAAATTTCATGTTGATGGTTGAATTGTTAATGAAGATTACACCAGAAAAAGAGCTTGCCATGTTTTAACTGTAGAAATGAAGTTAACATTTAGAAAAATTACCAATTACATCACTATTCATAATTTAGCTAGAGAATTTCAAATTTCACATATGTCCATATTGAATGCAACAATTCACAGTAAATGAGTAAAGTTCCAGTAACTGAAAAAAAACACTATAAAACCACTTTGACAGTTTCTCAGTGAATTAGTTGGATCTGATAAATAAATCGGCCGAATACATATCTAAAATAACTACTAAGTTTCTTTTGTTTACACTACTGTCATATTGGTAAGATGCGTTGCATAACTGTCAGGCATATCACTGCATTAACATGTATATTTAAGAATTGAACATAGGAGATTTGTATGTAAAAATGTGTCCGTCATTTGAAGGTGCTTCAAAAATGAAGTGACAATACCTCCTTTTGCATAGTGTACAATAATCTAAAGTAGCATTAATGGCTAATTTACGTTGTTAGAAGAATACTAATTGCTACTTGCAGCCTGCGGCACCGTCAAAGACTAGCGTGGATGCTAAGAAACCGGCCGAACTTGTCCGACACAGCACAACCAAACCAAAGACCACAACCACAACCGGAATAAAGAAACCGCCCACAACAAAAACCGTAACAAACGGCGTCACAACAAAAGTATCGACGACAATAACAAGAACAACTGAAACGAAACTAATCAAAGACGTATCGCCAATAGTTGAAAGACAGATAGTCGATAACTCTCAAATACTAGAAATGCAACATACAGACTGAAGACTATAATTATTTTTATCAAATTATGCTTATTTATTTACAACTCCAGTATACTACATTATTTGTAAACGACGGCCCTTTTCTCTTATTCCGAGGCAAAGAGAACATTTTATATTTACAATTACTTTTTGTGTTGTTTTTTTACGAAAGAAGACTGAAGAGGGCCACGAAACGGGGATAGATTTTTCTTATACATCGGAGGATGGCATATTTCTTGTAATCTCCCTAACGCTAATTTTTTTGTATGTATTTTTAACGTTTTTATTAAGCTTGGCTTTTAGGTGTGCTGAAGAAGATTGTGATTTGCGATGCACTTTTCATGTAAATATGTTTTAAGTAAATTATTGGATTAAACTATCGGGTGCTATTTTTGCATGCTTTTCATATGGAAAATTATCTCCTTTCTGTTAAATATTATAGATCTTGTAGAACAATGGTTAATGTAATATGGTAATAGCGACCCAACTTGGTATATATATACATAATAACATATAGATGAGAACATTATCGATGCTGTTTACTTTTTCCGAGCTCTTCTGCGGTAAAGAGTCCACTTACTATAATTTATGCTACTTAATTATTTTCAAATACTTGTAAGGGAATTTGAAGCACGTTGAGAATTTTTAAAATTTTATATTTTTATAGTTGAATTTGTTTTTTTTCTTATGCCGTTTTAATTGTGTTTGGTAACCAGTTATCTAAAGTTGTAACCCTTGAAATGCAGCACTAAATAAATATCTTTAAAATCTTTGAGCTCTCATTAACCATTTTGTAGGCTGTTAAAGCTTCATGTGTTTGAAGAAGATTGAAATTTTCAATCTGACGATCAGAGTAACGTACGCGTAGGCCTCTAAACAATACTTACATGTAATCAATAAATATACCAAAAATAACTATGACCTCTGTTACTTGTTAAACAAAACTAAAACCGGTGAATACTAAAAATTATATTGCTATATGCAATGGCAAACGACCACTAATAATATACTAATAATAATTTTTATTGCATTTTAGTAATTTTGTTTCCACTAAACCACCCACATTGACACCTGGCCTAGCCAGCTCAATGTAAACTGGTGCTGACAGACAAAAGAAATAGTTATAATTTTTCTAGGGCACGTCCAACCACCAAAATGAGTCTTAATATTGACAAAATTTTATTAACATTTCAAATTAACAACTGATGTAATTCTGGGTACAAAATAGATTTAGGTTCTAATTTGGACATGGAACTAACCATTTACAGATGAAATAAATTTATTCGAAACCAATCTATCATATAACCTGAAATAAATATAGGCGCCGAGGGCCAGAACAACAAATATCATGTAACAAGCGGTTGATAGAAACAACTGATTAAAAAATCTTAATTACCTTAATGGCCGTTTGCACCGACAAATGTAAGCGAAGCTTAGCCTAAAATCCATGGCAACGAATATTGAGACAATCGTTGCCATGGATTTTAAGCTAAGCTCAGCTTACCTTTATCGGTGCAAACAGCCATAAAAGTAGTTCAAAAACTCTGATTGTAACTGTGATTTACAATAAATGACGCACAAATTGAACATACTTCTGAAATTCACTTCGTTGATTGGGCTCAAATTGCGAGTAAGACAACACTTGAGGGGGTTTGTTGATATTACAAATGTCAAATTGGCATTTTGATGACTGAAAAACTCCCTTGAAAGTTTAACTGGTACTGGGAAAGGGTTTATCTAAGAGACGAGACAACAGTCCGCTTGACTCTGTTTAACTTTCAACGACGTATTAAAAATCTTTTAGGAGTACACAGATTTTTTTCTACAAAAACTCGAACTGGTAGGACAAACAAGCCATGGTTAATGTCTCTTCTATTTAAAACAATTTCCGTTCCACTCGAAAAAACATCTGAAATAAAACATGCTTGTTTCGAGACTAATAAATTAGCTTATGCAGCGATAACGCTCTTATCGCAATGGCTTGGGATATCATTTTCACAAAAGAATAAGCTTAATCTTTTAACACGTAATTTCTTTACAATTAAATAAAATACAAATGATTATTTACACAAAAATGGTGTTCATTCTGAATTAGCGACTAACATTTAACTCTTAAAAAATAAATGAAAATCACACATATAGGTTGTCCTATCGTTATTGCAGGTGCCAACTAAGTAGTTCGTTAGACACTTTTATCTTGAATTAAAAATTATTTTTATTATAGGTACTCAATTATGCAGTTGTAATGTAAAAAAGTGACTTATATGGAGTTTACAGGTCTCATCTGCTAACGCCTACCAATGCGCCTACTTAATCGTGCCAGAATACATATCGAACATACTTTCCAGAAAATTTGTGCGATAGGTAGAGCATTGGTGCGCGGGTTCAGCATCCTATTGAAACCGTCAACAGTTTCCAACTCTTGTTTTTGTGTGTGCCGTGTGATTGTTATTCATAATACAATTTTGAGATTCAGATTAACAGAGAGATCTCTGGTGGCAACACATTGTAATTACTATTGGTGGGATAAAACCGCCATTTTGCTTATTTACAATTGCGAAAAGTACAATTATGCAACCAACATGGACCATTTAAGAAATCGTCTAACGCATATGCATTTCGATAGTGTTTAATTGTGAACAGTGCAATTACACAACAAACAATAGGAGATACATACAGAGCTGGGCCGAGCGTTCTAAGAAACCGCTCGAGCGACGAGCGCTCTAATTTTCTCAAAAATGCTCGCAAGCATGGAGTTGTTTTGCAAAGCGAAACCGCTTGCGAGTTCCGAACACTCCTAAAAGTGCTCGAGCGGTTTATCGCGAGCGCTCGGGGAAAGTGCTCGTGAGCGGAAAAAACGCTCGCGAGCCGCGCTTAATACTTCAGCGCTTGAGGGCGGTTAAAAGCGCTCACGAGCGAAAAAAAAACGTTCAGGAGCGGAAAAAGCACTCACGAGCGAAAAAAGAGCTTGCGAGCGGAAAAACGCTCATGAGCGGGACAGAAAAAAACCGCTCGCTAGAATAACCAGGGCCGTAGTAGCTGTGGCAAACAGTTTTCAAAAGGTGGGTCTTCAGAAAAAAAGCATTGATAACGGAAGTTTTTATTCAAAATAATTCGTGTAATTAACAATTTAAGGCACGGGGGCTACATGATATATGTGGAGTCGGCGACATCTGGGCGTCATCCCCGAGCGTGTTTATAGGTACTAACGCGGTGATTTTTCTGTTTTTTTGCTATCTTCTCGCACGATAATTTTTTTTAATGCGTCAGAAATGGTGCGAATTTAAAAGTTTTGACATTATCACTACTATGCTATTAGGTATAAATAATGTACCGCTCTTCTTCCTTGAGGTATCTAACCAGTTTTTAGAATCCTCGACCCACTCGCTGATCTCGATTAAGGGGTCGTAAATAGAGCGGTATATTCCCCTATAAGTAGTACAAAACCACTAAGTGGGTTGGGACAAAACACAATTAAACAAATAGCACATTTTATTTTAAAAGCGCTAAAAATGGTAGAATTGTTAAAAATACTTAATATCTCCAAATGCTTTTACTGACTGGATTAATGCCCGAGGTACCGCGTATATTTTTTACATCTGAGGTCCAACAGTTATGGAGCTAAATTTGATCCTTAACAAGTTCAACTTCAGAATGCGGTTTTAATCAATTCCATTGAAGAAATGGTATGACACAAACTTTACGGGTTTCTTGTATGTAACACACTTTTTGAAGTGTCAAATAAATGCAGATATAGCCAAGGGAGTGCAAGAATCGAGACCAGCACCTCTTTGCAACTTTACTAAACGCTGCTCCGTTGAATACTGGTAGTAAAATCTTACACAACTTTAAGTTCCCCGAACTGCCCTTATGAACTATCGTTCGGACACAAGACAACTAATTTCAGTTTTTTGGGGAATTACCTTACAAAATGGCGATGGCTAATAGTTTAAAGGTTAGCGTCTTTTGTACTACCAACAATATTATGTACTTATAGGGTTGTCAGACGTAGAACGGGTGATTATTTGCCACTGGGTGGAACTATATTGTGAAGTGCGTTTAAAAAAAAAGGTACACATGGGAAAATTTTATTTTTATAAACGTTGAATATTTACATTAAAAGCATACATTTAGATCTAACTGCTAATTAACCCATTGACTGTGTTGCTCTTGAAATTCTTGCAAAAATTCCACACCCATCAACTCCGAAACATTCCATTTGACTAATATTGTTTAAAATCTAACGTCTCACTTTAGCAATTGTCGTTGAGTGGGTGTGTTTGCCTCCTGACAAAACTATATAAGGCGACTGCATCTCCTTTTGTTTTGATTGGAGCATATTCAATGTACCTAGCGGTGTATCAGTCGAGCTCATCTTCTTCATCAACTGCAAACAAGTAATTACATACTGTCGAGCACACTGAAATTGAACTCACCCCTTCCTGTTGGGATTTCTTCAGCCGTTTTTCAACCTTATTCTTTCCGGGACCTTTGCCGTGAAATTTGTGAGACAAATACCTAAATGCCTCCTTGGCGCATAGCACGTGACCTTCATCGTCTATGTATTCCAGTTTGACGTTGGGTTTGAACGCATCTTTCTCCTTAAAGTCAGTTATTGGTCCTGCGTACCGTTCTCGACGATTCGCGCCGCCTCCTCCACCCCCGCCGCGTTCCGTTTCATCGCCGTACGTTTTATCTTCGATGGAGTAATGCTGCGCCTGCAGATGCGCGAACCTAGAATTCGACGGTCGATTATTCTCTTCCTTATCGAGGTATCCCTTGCTCATCGCGAGCTTCAGTGCGGCGCCTACGCCGGAGCCAACGTCCGGTTCCTCGTCCAAGATCGGCGTTTCGACGACGGTAACGCGCACAGCCTCCCGCACGATCCGGTTCGGGTCGACCGCGTTCCACTTGCCGCCCTCGTCGATTTCGTCCTCGATTATCTCGACATCGTCGTCGTCCTCCTCCTCCTCTTCCTTTTCAATATCCAATAAATTCTCGCTGTCCTCCCGATTACCCGATTTACCGTAGGTCGGAATGTCGCCCAGAGTTCGACAGAATTCGGCTGTCGCGTTCAATACGATATTACCCAATTCCATGGATTCCTCTTTGGGTTCCGTCTTCACAAGGTCGTCGACGGATAACGCGTTGTTAATGATCTGCTTCTGTTTCAGACGCCGCGATTTTTGCAATGCTCTCTCTAACGCATCGTCGACCTCGTCTTCCATTTTCACCTCCATTTTTGGATTAATTGCTGAAAAGGGAAGCGAAAACAACTCATTCTCATTTATTGGCCAATATCACCGAGTGATTTGTTGTTCTTATAATACGTTTGCGCATGCGCAAATCCAATTTTGAAATGCATTAGTAAAGGATAAGTAAAATTTATTTGGACTGCGTTTGTTGAAGCGCAAACCACAATTTTGTGTCAGAAAAACAACTGAAAAGGCCATGAAAATGTAATACATTCCAAATGTCGTATATTACCATCCATTATTTGCCCCAGAAGGTATGGAATAATGATCTGCTGCTACACGTTTTGGAGCACAGGTAACTGTTTTATAATTTCATTTGAAGTTGTGGCGTTATCGACTATTTTTTAATGGAACACCCCTGTACTCTAAACAGTACCTTTTAAAATACGTGTTTGTTGCAACATTAGAGCGTTCTCCATAACCAACCCTCACGATTAAAACTCGTATATTTGAAAAAATTGTTAACTTTACACCTCTAAAACCTGATATATCTGGAGAAATGTAAGTAACCACCAAAATACAGGGCGTTCCATTCAAAAATGAATTGATGATATCACGATCATAAAATAAAAATGCAAGATAATGTGAAGTCAATCTATGCAGGGTGTTCCCAAATAATATGTACATACGGAAGAGGCTATTCGTTGGCTTATTTTGTGACTAAAAGTACAAAGTTTCCAATCTACAGCGTGTTCTCGATTGTTTAATCTCCTGCAGTTATATTTAGCTCAAATTTGAAATATAATTTAAGATGAAGGGCTTATATCATCGGTCATTTCAATAATAGTCCAAATTTACACAGTGTTCTTTTAGAGGCCAATGTTTCATTTTTTTACCACTGAACTTTTCTTCAGTATGCCGCTGGTAGATTGTAAAATAAGAAGGAATTTTCTGGTTTCTTTAGAAACTTTTTGGTCTCATAATTTTGTCGTATCTGCAACCCTTATCAAGAATAAAAAATGAAAATACATTTTTAAAATAGTCCAGTAGGCCCTGGTTTTATTTAGATAATCTCTTGTTTTTATTAATTTTGACAGTTAAATCTATCCTATTCCATTGGCTTCCCCCTTCCCCTCCCTTCTATATGTAAGATCGCGACTAAAGTAATAATAACTGGAAGCTTCTGCCGCTTAGGCAACCTACACTATCTAAAATGGCAAAGTTGAAGTGTAATTTTTCCGCCGGGAATTCTTGAAACGCCGGAAAACTTACACTGCAACGTTGCGATTTTAGATAGGGAATGGTTAGTTGCCATCATGTTTAAGAACACCTTGTATAAAAAAAATGAATGTTTGTATGTCTTTTATGCCTGCCTAAACCGTTCATCCGATCAGGATGAAACTTTGAGGAATGGTTCCTCAAAATTAAACATGGAAAGAGGGAGTACAAAAAGATAACGAATATTTTTGTATTCGAAATTGCACCTCTTCCTAGACACCTACCGGGAATATCATCGATATCATAATGCTCCTGCTTCAAATGTCTCTTGGTATCTAAGTTTTCCAAATCAGCTGCAGACAACTTCCCTTTAGCCCGTATCTTTCGCACTTTCTTCTTGGGCTTCTTAAATTTCGACATCTCCTCCTCATTGTAGTAGTCAGAGGCGAGAGTTAGTGGCGCAGTACTTGCATTATCCACGATTTTATTTGCCAACTTCTGTTTTATGCTTTGCAAGATCATTTGTTTACGTTCGGCCGCGTTATCGTACCCAATTTGGAAACTCTCTCGCTTCTCCCCTTCAAGTTCCTCATCGTACTTGTCTAGTAGCACTTTCGGTTTTAGATTACCAAATTCGTCCAGCTCCTCGTCACCCAAGCCTTTCTTAATTTTACTCTCGTTAATCTTTCTATATTTTTCGTTTTCGCGTAAATTGATATTGATAAGAACGTCGTCGCCCCCATCTAAAACCTCTTTATCTTCCAGAGTGAGAATGACGGCAGATTCGCCAAAAGTGTCGACATCATGATGGACACGTAGCCCTTTCAGATGCTTTTCTCCATACTGCTTGTTACGCTTCGTTTTGTGTTCCGACTCGACAATCTCTCCAATCCCAAACTGTGCGTCGAGCTCCTCCAACATCATGGCCTAAAACCAAACCGTGTCACATCAATTATACATTTAATGAAACGGAACTAACCCTACGCTCAGCTTCCTTTTTCGAATCTTGAATTTGCCGATTCTTCTCAACCCAAGCGGCCGCATCGTCATCGCTTTCATCCTGACCCAACAATTTAACTTTCGACAATTTTACATCGTAACTGCGTTTCTCACGATGATCAGACAGCCTTGACCGTAGTTTTTCTTGCTGATTCTTAGCAGTCAGGCTGTGAGCGGGCTTGTGGTAGAATTCCCCCAAGTCGTCTTTCTTCTTTCCATCATTGTCCGGTTTTTGCTTGTCCAGTTTGGCGCCGCTTTCGGTTTGCAACGGTTTGAGACCGAGCTTTGCGCGCAATTTGTTCGTCTCTTTGATCGAGAGGCTCTCTACGGATCCTCCGCCTGATATTTCCGGTGGAGGAGGAGGTGATGATGGAGGAACGTCAACAGGAACAACTTCCACCACGTCGGAATCTGATGCAAAAACACACATTAAAAAAAAGACGGATCGCGAGAGACCTACCATCACTATCGCGTTCGTGCCTTTGGAGCTTTTCTCGTTTTCTTTCCTTGTGTCTGCGATGATGTCTGTGTTTCTTCTCACGAGGAGCCTCTTTTTCTTCATATGACTGACTTCTGCTACGGTGGCGTCTCTTTCGACTCTCCTTCGCCTTTTTCGTATTGGAACCCATTTTGTTTACAAGAAATAATATAAATAAATTATTTAGAATGTAATGTTTATAAACGTTCACGACACGATTTTTTCTAGGTTATGTGACGTCATATGTCATTATTGAGGTACTCTACAGCGTGTTCCAATTAATTTTGAAACGAACTTGTATATACAGGGCGAGTCAATATTTTGTAAACAGCCGATGGCACGTAAAAGATTAATTAGAAATAAATGTATTAAACTGAAGCTTCGTAGTACGAAAAGCTTTATAACCAAAAAATATTTTTAAGAATAAAAACTCGTGACTATGTAATGAACCGTCATATTAATTTTTATGTTTTGATACGCCCTTAATGATAGAATTTATGTATTATATGTCATCATTTTTTCGTAATGCCATCCGTTTGTCAGATATTAATTATAGCCATTGAAAAATATATTTTCTTATCTGAAAAGATATGAATGCAGTTGATTTTTCAGTTACGATCTTTGAATATACCCTACGGAAGAAGCAAATAATACTCTTCGGAACCGTCAGGCGTCAGACATCAGACATCAGATATGTGGCTGCTCGTCGCGGCGGACGGCAAACCCTATACAGTTCCACTCCATGAATGAGTGACAAAACTCTTCATAAAAACTCCTGCAATCAGTATGTCGTTTAGGGCAACTTCCTGGACTAAGTATTACAATCCCAATCTTTGTTTTCTCTCAAATTTAAGGCCGAGGATAAAGGATCATAATTTTTAAACCGGTGGAAAAATTTCAGTTGTTTATACATGCTTTATTTATTCAAATTAGGCTTAACATAATAACAAAACATTTAATTAAGCATAAATCAATTAGATAAACTAAGTAATAACGCTGTACCCCTTTTAACCCAGAAATCAGAATTTTCCGTACCTGATTTCAAATCGACCGCCACGACGAAGGCGGGCCATCCCTGCATTCCTGTACGGATGGGGTAGTAATAAGCGGGACATTGATACAATCCTATGGTACGGTTTGGAGGTTTGGCATTTCACTCATAATATACTTACCTCGCGTTCTTTTTTTGAGTTGTTCCACCGGTCTGAAATGAATTAGAGGCATTGCGCACACCAACTGCATCGGTAGAGGCTCGATCAGGATGGCATTCTTTTTATCCCAGCCGGCACCTTCAAGGTAGAGACCTTTTACGTAGACCCCCAATGGGGGTTTTTCGACGATTGCGTGCTCTTCAACGGTTAAAACCGTGAACTCCCAACCCAACGTGTCTATGGGAACCTCCATTCCACGCGCCGCTGTCTACATTTAAAAAATGAACAGTTTTTGTGACTCGATATTTGTCTTATATACTTGCAAACACGCGGTCAAAAACCCAGTGGGGAAGGTATACGCCGACAACCAGAAAAATAGAGGCGGTTTGATTGTTTCTGCCCATTGTAAGAAATGTTCTACTCGCCCGACCAAATCTCTGGTCCACGATCCCAATAGTTTCAGCGACGGATAAGCTGAAGAGAAAAGTGACATTTTTACCCAATGGTGAGTCGCTCACTTTTTAACCAAGGTGAAGGTACTCGTCCTTCGTCAATGCACACAAAAATGTCTTCCAGCTCAGACGACATCACCACCAAGCCTTTTATACCCTTCTGAAGTTCGTTCAGGGACAAGCGTATGCCTACAAGCAGTAAGTTGTACCTGAAAAATATCATTTGGGCACTCTGCGAAACCAAAATTATACTAACCTTTGAATTTCCTGGAGAAGCACAACGTCCAACGGACTTTTTTCAGCGCCGATCAGTTTATCCGTGGTCTCATAGTCGATGGGCGACGGTATTTTAAGCAAAACGTCTGCGGCCATTTGTAATACCTGGAAATTGTTAGTGACGTGAAGCTTACCGGTGTCAATTCGTACCTTCTCTTCCTTCGATTCGGCAGCGCTGCTACTGGCCTGTATTTGTAAGGACATTAGCGTTTCGCACATTAGTCGCGTTTCTGAGTTAAGCGACGTAATGTCCGCGTTTGGATGTTGGCCGAAAGCTTCGGGCCGATCGGAATTGGGTAAAACGTTGATATAGTCAATGTATGACTGTAACGACCCGTCGCGTGGTATGAAGTATGTTGCCAGAGACGAAAGCCTGCAAGATGCTCATTCAGACGCTGGCTCTAACATTTTTTTCCACCTACCGATAGTAAGGAGTACTTAGAGAATCCTCGCAAAAATATTGATCGATATAGGTCAGAAGGAGTCTCCTATCCCAGTCGTCTGTTACGTGACCACCGTAATTTACACCGGCAATTAGATACTTCAACGCATCCCAAGGTGTTATTGGATACTCGTCCAAGTAGATCGATAGCAAATTTTCCGATACCTATAACCGACATTCTCAGTTTGAGTACCCCAATTCGCTTTGGCACCTCAAAATCGGCGTCATTAAAACTGTAAATGACATTCCAGCCAAGTTGCTGAAACTTTTTCCGTTCCAAAAGTATTGCATGAAAGTAACACAGGCCAAACAGCAACTTCTTGTATTTCTCCCTGGCCTGGCAGAGATTGAACTGGTCCTCCGTTATGATTTGGTACATCCGCTTTAGGTTGGCTTTAATGCCCTACGAAGAAACGCTTTAACAGTCGAGTGGCCCGAGCAGGTGAGGCACCTTTGGCGGTTCAGTGGTCATTTTTATGCCAGCTTGCAAAATGGACAAAGGAAAATCGGGGTTGGGATTCGAACTTAACCAGAGTCTAAAATCTGGATGGACCTTGGCGGTCTGGATGGTCTCAACTATTTTGTCCAGCTTTGGCATCCAACTCAGCGAGAGATGGCAGTTTGCCAAGAAGACCCAGTTGCCTTCCTTAATTCCCGTGGTGATCAAGCTATGGATTTTTTGAAGATCTACTACTAACGCGCGAACTTACCGCGTCGCGATCGGTGCCTGTCCTTGGCCCAAGGAGAGCGTGTGAAAGTTATCGCCCATATCTAATGAATCTGCAAAGGAAATGAGCGCACCTGTAGGATCTACACCTGGTGACAGGACAAATATTAAGGGAGTTTGCGGGATAGACTCCTCAAAGACGGCCTTGACATCTAAAACCGGCGGCTCTACGAATTTCGGCCCTAACTGGTTAATTATAAAATTCATGACGCAAAACGAGAGGCGATCTTGCCGAACGGAACGTACGAAGAGCATTCGTTGGAACTCATTACAGATATTCTCCCATTCGTCTGAAATTCCAATCTTATACAACCACCGGTGATTAGTGCGTGGGGCAAACCGATTAAAGGCAAGGTTTCCGGTTCCGTGTGTATGTACCAATCGCGCCAGTCGCGCGTGAACTGCTCGAAACAACCGACAACACCGTGGAAACCGGGCAGTTTATCCAGTTCCGTGACGTTGTCCCAGCCTTCCCCGTTTAGCCAACCTGAAATGTAAAAGCCGTGCGAGCTGAAGTTTATGTTGGACTTACTGCACGGGTTATCCGGTTGGTTCTCTCTGTCTAGCACTACTCCTCCCTTTAGAAGGAAGTTGTATTCGTGCGGTACGATTTTTCCTTGTGCTTCCAGTATTTTGATGCACATGTAGAATGAGAATAGAAGCTTGTGGCGCTCGAAGAGAGTTCTGCAGGTGTTCCTAGAAGACTGGCGGAGTGACAACAGATTGGGGTATTTTGGGTCTCACTGGTAAACGGCGTATGTGTGATAATCATTCAAATTGGATATTCGCTGAGGTAGGTGGTTCGACTTGGGGCTTTTATCGATCGACTGGGAGAACAGTAAAATATACGAGTCTAAGGCGAATTGGTACATTGGATCAATTTTCCCCATGTCGTTTAGCACAAAGAAGAGGATTGAAGCCCTTTCGGCGCACGGTCGATATCCCTGAAACACTTCGATGAGCACTTACGGTTTTGGTACCGGGCGCGTGGTCACCTCTCTGGCCATGTCAATTTGAATCTCTGTGGTTTCGGAGACTTCCAAGCTTTCTTGTACTGCAATTGAGGTCGCTTTCGACACCTGTAGGGTATCAAAGAGCTCGGCGTTATCCAAAAGCGAACCTTTCGATTCGTTCAGTAATCTCAGCAGCTCGTTTTCTAAATTGATCAAGGTACGTTTGCCCTGAGCGATTGTCGTCACCATCTTATCCTTTTGCTCCTCCAATTGGGGCCGCTCCTTTCTAATGACGACACCTAGGAGTTGCGCCTCCAGTCCCTGCTGCTTCACGGCGAAATTGACGAGGGTGGTTTTGGTCGAGATTTCCGGCGGGTAGTGCGGGTTAGTCAGCTTGGTTGTAATGAAGAACTTGAATTTCCAGTTATATGTTATCAGTTTTTCGTCGAATTTAAGATACTCTAGCCCTCCTTGTTTGACTATATCTTTGTTCAAGAGGGGATTAAGCGACGGATCCATTTCTTCGAGAATGTTCTGCAGTATGACTGGTTTGCCATTTTGTATGGCAGCTTCGAGTGTTCGCATATAATCGTGCATGCCGAAGTCAATCACCTTTAGGCCATTTTTCCTCTCCATCGCCTTTATCCACTTCTGCGCTTGCGTTTGCGGATCAATCACGAGCGGCCATCTAGTGCCCCGGGTGACGATGATTCCGTTTTCTGTGCTGAAACCGTCCGATGGTAAACCTTGTATGTTCCACTCACGGATCGTCGTGGGGTCGATTAGGAATTTGATTACGTTGAACTCTTCGTCGAAGGGAATCTCTAGCTCGAGTACCTAAGATTACGTACATTAAAAAAAAGCGAGCATGGTGTTTATTTATTGTTTGTTGTTAACACTTTATACCGTGCGATCAAAAATGAGAAATCGTACTGAACATGAACTTCCAAAGCCTCCACTGCAACTCATTTTTGATCGTCCGTCAGTAACCAAGTAATACTTTTTTACCGTATTTTTAAAAGTCCATTCCATCCCCTCGTCGGTCTAAAGGCTTATTTATTACTTTTAAGAGCAGCCTTCTATGAGGCCCGAGGCCCGAGAGCTAGCTTTATGTATTAAAAAAATCAATAGAAATATAAATCAATAAAATGATCAAATGCGTGTTGCATCTCAAATTAACGACCACATTTACGCTTGAAAAAATTGTATGGTACAGGGTGACCCAACATTATTGTAGGTGCAAATGACAACTAAAAAGCACGCATGACGTTATTTACACAACAATAATGATTTAAAATTTTGGGATCGCTCAAATGATTTCTAACCAAGAAATTACCTGTGCTGATGAACACACTATTGAGAAAAGAGAAAAAAACCGCAACCTCTATCTGGTCTCAGATGTGCCGCGCGGTAGGTACCTGTTGCTTCCAAAAGTCGACCAGACTTTCACGATATTGAGACACAAACGGTCCCAAGTACGAGACAAAGGCAGTGGCCAACAAGCAATCGCCTGGTAAATCAGCAAACTGGCCGTCAAGCGTACATACGGTCGTGTACCACCGTTCGCGTTCTCCCGCCAAGTTCGATACGAGCATTGCAGCCCTTTCTAATTTCAACCGTAACATTTCAGCCTTTCTGTTCAGCTCCTCCTTTTGCAGCAATTTCTCTTCATACTCCCTCTGCAGTTTCGCGAGCATCATATTAAGCTCGGCCAGTTTCGCGTGGGCCTCGGCCAGGAGTTTTTGCTGCAGTCGGAGAGACTCCATAGCTTCATCCAAACGAGCTTTCTTGGGCGCTACCACTCTGCAAAGGTAATTTAGTAGGCGGACTAACTCCAACGTACACGTCTCACTTCCAGACTTTAGCGTATTTCTCAATGGCAATGACCCACATGCACAGCGACTTCGCGGCTAGTGACACGATGCCGATCTTTTCAGGGACAAACTCCTTATTTGACGTGTATGTGGCAATTTTCTTCAAAGTCTTGTCGGATATGTTGTTCTTGTCGAACTCCCTTAAATCGTTCAGGAAATTCTGTTCGCCCAATTGCCGTTTCGACTCAGCCCAGGTTGGCTCGAGCTGTAAGCACCGCGTCCAATAATAAATGCGCGAAAGTGTACCCTACCTGTTTTAGAATCATGACGGCCTCCATCACCATCTCCACTTTATACGGTGGTTTTCCGTAAGATTTCATTTCGGAGATATCTTTTTTATTCAGCGCGTCTAGTGCTTGTATGGCTTCTTCAAGGGCTGGCATTGCCTCGTCCAAATCGGCTTGCGCGATTTCCGCCAGTTTCTTACATTCAATCTCCGCTTCTCCAATTTTAATGCTGGTAATGGCCACTTCCTTCGCCTGTTCATCCGCCTCCTTGCGTTGCGAGACAATGATCACCAAATAATCGTCGCACTGCTTTTGAAACTCCGCCACTTTGATCTGGGCCACTTCCAGCTCCTGTGACATCAGCTCGACTTTCGCCCGACAATCGTCGATCTTCCACAGCCCATTCCGCAGCTTGTTGGCTTGGCTCGCTATTTCGGAACGTTTATCACGTAGCATGCTGGCGAGGCAACCGATTAGTAGCGATCCCAAAAGAAACCGACTTACATCTTATACCCGGCGACCAGCTCAAGGTAGTTAGTTGGGGTGACGTAATTACGCCTCTTCATTTCGTCGGCCATACGTTTCGAGCACTTTGCGACGGAATCATGAATTGTGGCAAAGGCTAGCGCGACGGCCTGCTTTAGCCGATCTTGCGTCGACAGTAAAACTGAAGCTTTGCGTTTTTCCTAAAGAGCAAATGAGAGAACGACCGGTGCTAGCAAGGCGTTTACCAATGTATCGCCCGTAATTGTCGCGACGAAGTTGACGTCACCAATGTACTTTTGAGCGACTTCCAATAGTGCTTCCTTCGGCCAATCGCAGAACCAGTCGATCGTTGAGCAATTCACCAGCGAAGGGTACTGACGCAGGCGCACTCGGAATGCGTCACCAATTGGGCTCATACACAGGACGATGTGAAGGTTTTCTCTTACTCTCTCAATTAGAAAATTGTACATGGCTTCGGTGGTTGGCATGATTCCCGCCCTTGTCGCTGCTCCCGATAGCTTGTTTTTAATCTGGAATTAGACGTACGTGTGCACTGTAGGGCCTGCCACAGACTATCAGGCAGAACTGGGCACAATACTTTCAAAAAGTATTTGAATACTAAATACTTTTACGTCCAGCACAAGCGAATACTAGATACAGATAGGTACATTGAAAAGTATTCAAATACTTGTCACTCAAATACATTAAAAATTTAAAATAGTATACTAGATAAAAGTCTTAATACTACTTAAAAAATCAAGTTATACTTTGTATGGGGTTAGCTTTTTTATATTTCTATTGTTATATACAAATTTAAGGGGAGTAAAAGCGTAATATTATTATTATATTATTATATAGGAGGTACCTACCAGGACCTTTCTTATACCAGTTATATCCTTAAGAATATGTGTACCAGTTTTCAAAGCGATCGTACGTACGTAGTGCACACGATACGTACGCCTTTCTGAAATTAATCCTAGCGATTTTGGAACAGATCCATTTTTGACCATCCGTTTGTGCGTGTGCATGGTAGTTTGTTTAAAAACGTGCGATCGCTTTGAAAATTGGTACACATGGTCTTAAGGATATAAGAAAGGTCCCTATTGTTTTTAAGTTACGTAGACTATCGAGTCAAAAAGTTTCACTCCAGGATTGTTCGGTCTCAAATATTTGAACTTAAAAGTACTGCCTTTTTTGGAGGCCGGAAAAAAAATGTCTGAGATCGACCGGTGTTTTCCCGAGAAATTTTGGTGTAGTCGATTTTTGGTAAAAAAGGAAGGTTATACACTGTCTTTTTTGGGTCCCGAAAAAAAAATTGTCTCAGATCGACCCGGGAAACAATTTTCTTATAGAATGTGGCCTGTAGAATCCATAATTTCAAACAGTTCCAAGATTGGGCTACTAGTTCAAAAGTTACAGCCCTTTGAATTTTCTTTCGAAATTGGTTTCTAGTCTATAACTTTTGATTGAGAAGTCTGATCGAAAAAGTACGAATTGTTTTGGATTCTACGCACCAAAATTAATAAGAAAAAGTGTTTTTCCGAGAAATTTTGGTGCAGTCGATTTTTGGTAAAAAAGGAAGGTTATACACTGCCTTTTTTTGAGCCCCGAAAAAAAAATTGTCTCAGATCGACCGGGAAAAAAGATTTTCTTATAGAATGTGGCCTGTAGAATCCATAATTTCAAACAGTTCCAAGATTGGGCTACTAGTTCAAAAGTTACAGCCCTTTGAATTTTCTTTCGTAATTGGTTTCTAGTCTATAACTTTTGATTGAGAAGTCTGATCGAAAAAGTACGAATTGTTTTGGATTCTACGCACCAAAATTAATAAGAAAAAGTGTTTTCTCGAGAAATTTTGGTGCAGTCGATTTTTGGTAAAAAAGGAAGGTTATACACTGCCTTTTTTGAGGCCCTCAAAAAAAATTGTCTCAGATCGACCCGGAAAAAATTTTCTTATAGAATGTGACCTGTAGAATCCATAATTTCAAACAGTTCCAAGATTGGGCTACTAGTTCAAAAGTTACAGCCTTTTGAATTTTCTTTCGAAATTGGTTTCTAGTCTATAACTTTTGATTGAGAGGTCTAATCGAAAAAGTACGAATTGTTTTGGATTCTACGCACCAAAATTAATAAGAAAAAGTGTTTTCTCGAGAAATTTTGGTACAGTCAATTTTTGGTAAAAAAGTAAGGTTATACACTGCCTTTTTTTGAGACCCGAAAAAAAATTGTCTCAGATGGACCCGGAAAAAATTTTCTTATAGAATGTGGCCTGTAGAATCCATAATTTCAAACAGTTCCAAGATTGGGCTACTGGTTCAAAAGTTACAGCCCTTTGAATTTTTTTTCGAAATTGGTTTTTTGTCCATAAATATAGGTACTTCTACAGTATTATCGTGGAAAAGAAATACTTAAAAGTAATCATGAAATACGGAGTAACATAACCTCATATTTCGGCGAAATTATGTGAACTTTGTATTAAGATTGTGGAAAATTTAGGGCTTCTCCCGCAAATTTTTTTTGTTTAATTAAGGTACCTACCACTTATTTTTATCAACTTCATGATCATACCTGGGGGGCTTTATAACGTCACGTAACCGTTAGATTCTCTGAAACACTATCCAGTGGTTACATGTTTATACATTGGATTTCATTGTTTAAACTGTAAAATAAACTTGAAACACTTTATTTGAAATTGCTGTCTTTTATAATTTATATATACTTACCTACTAGTAATTAAAAAAAGAATAGTTATTTACATAACATTCAGGAAAATGCAACATTACTGGCGGGGAAGTATTGAAGTACGAGGCCCCCGTCATTTTACTGACGAGTCTTGTATTAAATTTTACCCAAAATCGTATTTTAATATAAAATTTCAATTTTTATATAGAACTTTTGATTAATGTCAATCTGTCAGTGATGACAGGGGTCATTATAGACATTCATCAATGTCACAGATGCGGCCGGTAAAGTGACAGGTGCGGCCAGTAACGTGACAAGCGGCAAGTTCTGCCTGGTTTCAGGACGATTTTGGGTAAATGAATTTCCCCATATCGATCTCCTTAATGAATTAAGAGATGGGCCATCTGATTATCACAATTTCTTGTTCATGAAAGAATCAGTGTAGGTACAACTGAGTTACTGTAACTTGCATCTTCCTTTTTTTTTATTACGTGGACGAGTTGTCCATTGCAGAATAAACGAAAAATTACACCACGTTGAGTTCATTTATAGCCAATGAATCTGATTGGATGTGCGAAGTTAGTTGATTGGTGGAAAAGATTTGCGTCAAGGGATGGTGTCAATCCAAGAAAGTAAAGTAAGCGACGTCCACCACCTGTAAATTACCGTGGAGTACGTTTTAGAAATGAGACAGATTTAAGTGAAATAACTGTAAATTAGCGCAGGATGGTTTATACAGGAAGGTTTTTTTTTCATTTTCACTATGGTGATCTCGTAAACCGTACGAGGTACAATGTCACTTACACCTATGTGTAAAATAAACGCGTAAAGTTTAAACGTAAAGTTTTGGTGACCCTCAAATACAAGTGACAACTTGCGAATTAGAAACTATTACGATAAACACGAACAATAGTGGAAGCTTAAACGCGCGACGGTAAATTCTGCGACCCTAATAATTCGAGAAGAATAAATTTATAGAATTTCATTTTGTAATTCTTCGCACGTCTGAAGTAGTCGATTGTGCCCATATATTATAATCTATATTTGCCGTAACTTTCCACAAGCAAGGTTGAAGTTTATACATTTCAATAAGTCACCATGCACTTCAATATTTCTTTGCGACATTTTTCACTGTAAACTACTTGTTTTATTAGTTAAAAAAATAAGAACAACCTATCCACGCCGAAAGATTGTTAAAAACTGAGACCTATTGAGGTACACCTGATGGAACCGCCACACATACATTCAGTCTATTCACCTGTCAGACAGAATTGATCGAATTTTCATCATTTGTCAGGTCATTTTTACCACAAACTATCAGGTACACCTGACAGGTATACAGTTCAGGCGTACCTATCAGGTGTTTTCCCGAGAAATTTTGGTGTAGTCGATTTTTGGTAAAAAAAAGGCCTTTTTTTGAGACCCGAAAAAAAAATTGTCTCAGATCGACCGGAAAAAAAAACATTTTCTTATAGAACATGGCCTGTAGAATCCATAAATTAAAACAGTTCCAAGATTGGGCTACTAGTTCAAAAGTTACAGCCCTTTGAATTATCTTTCGAAATTGGTTTCTAGTCCATAACTTTTGATTGAGAAGTCTAATCGAAAAAGTACGAATCGTTTTGGATTCTACGCCCCAAAATTAATAAGAAAGAGTGTTTTCCCGAGAAATTTTGGTGCAGTCGATTTTTGGTAAAAAAGGAAGGTTATACACTGCCTTTTTTGAGGCCCGAAAAAAAATTGTCTCAGATTGACCGGGAAAAAAAAATTTCTTATAGAATGTGGCCTGTAGAATGCATAATTTCAAACAGTTCCAAGATTGGGCTACTAGTTCAAAAGTTACAGCCCTTTGTCTGTGGCCGGCCTAGGAACTTACGTCTTCAAATTCATCAGGCTTGTACAAATTGGACACCTCGCCACTGCTTAACATGTTGTTAATAATCTCCAGGAACTGCTCGTTCATCACTTGGGTGTCATTAAACAGAAATGTCGTGGGTCGAGCAAACACGCCCGTTACCGAATAGAGCGTCTTTAGATCTTCGCGAAATTCGCCCACCTTGTAGTTTTTCGTCACAGTTATTTGGAAGGTATTCAAAAGACAAATAAAAGAAGAGATCCGGGACAGTGACTGCCGACCACTTCCGCCTAGAATAGAATGGAGGGATAGGTAATGCGAGTCATGTGGCTTACCGATGCCGACGAGTAGCATGTTTCCCCTTGGTTGGGAGATGACCCTCACTATTCTGCAAATATGCTCGATGGCATCGCGAAACAAGACCAAGTCCATTCGAATCACGCCGGGTGACACGTTGTATTCGGCCATCTGGTGGTCGATATACTGCTTCAGGACGCCGTAGTCCATAATGTCTTCGTATATGCCGAAGGAGTTTAGGAAATCGCCAAAGGTCGGTATTGCCTTGTTGGTGCATAGCGCGTGCAAGGTTTGGTCGAAGTGCGCACCGAGTTGGTCATTCATTTGGCTGTAGAACCATTCGCGATCCCTGAGAGGCGGTGCACGTAAGACACAATTTGAAACACCCTACTCACCTGTCATCGATGAGGCGATCATAAAAGACCCTAAAGCTTTCGTGTATCCACAGTCGCAGAATGGAATTTTTGGTATTTTGGTAATCCTTGTGGCTTCGGAGGAGTCCTTGGAAGATCTTGGATATGTCGCGTAAATTGAACAGGTAATGCATCTTTGCGGGAGTTGGCAGCATTTTCGCGATCACGTTGTTGTAGAGATCGATGGTTGTGAGCGTGATCTCCTGTCGCACCACCTTTACTTCCTCTGGAAAGTTGGAGAGGTGCTGAGCCAGCATCGTGCCAAAGATTCGAATAATTTGTGATTCTGTAGGAAACGTCATGTTGATAACGTTAAACCGATTTAACGTCCTTTCCGATATGCTCTGCCGTCCGCCACCCGGAGGTCCCATACTTGCCATTAGCATCATGTTCTGGAATGCTCGTTGAATGAGGTGAAATAGGAAGAGTGGCCAATACCTGGACATATTTCCGCGTTTGTTTCTGTCTGTCGTACCAAAAGCCGTAATCGATCCACTGCCGAAGTAATTCAAGGGGTGGCTGAGATCCGTAGGTCTCCTTCGCTGGCATGTTAAAGTCGTCGAAGAAGGTTACCATTACTTTATTGCCAGCGGGCACAAAAGTGGTTTTGGTACGCTTCTCTAGCCTGCTTTCGATCGTTTCTTGGACGTTAACGGAGGAGGTCTAGGGTTAATACTAGGGTTAGAAAGATGCAATGATGCAACTTACTTGAGCGGAAAGGTTGACGTTTAGTACTGAGAATTTAACGGGGTCGAGACTGAACAACACCGACTGCGCAGTTGAAGTTTTGCCTGTTCCCACAGGACCTGTGAGTAAAGATGGATAACCGGATGCAAGTAAGGTCTCGACGATGCATTGATATCTAATTGTGTCTACTGTCGGTACTATGATCTTAAAAAACGGCGCCCTAAAAATATCGTGATGAAAGGAATAGATCAGTTGAAGAATTACTCGGCTGGGTAGCGCCAATTCTCGTTCAATTTGTCCTCCCAACACGAAAACGCCTTCTTCTTGACATCGACAAAATACTCGTAAACGGTATCTTTTAGAGGAAACGCTCCTTCCTTCTCGCGAATGAATGCGTCTATCTTCCTGCGACCATCTTCATCAACAGTACAACATACGGACCAGATTAAGCTGCAGATTAAGATGTGAACATTTCTCGTACACTACGACGACTTACCAGAAAAGAAACCATTGCTTCGCCATATCTTCAAATGTATCCTCATTCTTGGGATCCACTCCATTTTCTCGAGTAGCGAAAACTTCCAGCAGTCGACAGAGCGACGCCACGTAATGTAGCTCCTCACAAGGGACTGGCTCCTTACAATTAAACCGTTTGAACTCGAGCACCATTCCCAGGTAGATCATAAAGTATGATTTCATCTGTAAAATGCTTTCGGTTAGTGACGACAATGTGCCAAGAGGAATGCGCACAAGTTCCTGAAACTGTTTCCCCCTCTTTTCCTGTTTTTGAATCCAGGATGCTATGTACGGTCGCCACCCCCAATCCTTGTAGTCATTGTAGACCATGCCGCATCGGCTGACGGTCGCGGGTGAGGCCACTGTTAAATCTGCGACTTCGAAGAGGAGCGAGACTTGCTCGGGCATAGTGATGCGATCGCTATTAATTAAAGTCAGAACCTTGTTATCGTCCATCACGCTGTTCATATTCTCGATCCAGACTGCGTCGACTGGTCCGTCGAAGAGTATCCACTTCTCGTCCGGAGTCTCCTCTGAGCAAGTCTGGCGCATTGTAGCACTTATGACGCCATCCAACCACTCGTTCGTGCTTAGATTGTATTCCCCATACAACTCTCCTTGGCTCAGAGCTTTTGGATTAATCGGGTACTCGTAAACCACATTGTAACCTGGTTTTCCTGCCTTTTTTAGGTGACCCAATGACGCCTTCAGGCACTTCCACGTCGCCGATTTCGCGGTCCCGGTCTTGCCGAGTATCATAGTTGAGTGACGCGAGTTTTTTGTTTCGTACAATTGAATTACTTTAATCATCGCCTTCTTGATAGACTGAAGCGCTTCAAATGACAAATGAACGGATCGACGGAGACTTACCTGCAGACCCATAAGTGTGAACTCGGCCCGAATGGCATTGTTCATTTCCTCGTAGTCTACGACGGGAACGGAAACTCCGGGAAAGATGTCCGACATAATCCCGTTGAATAAGGGAAGATCGTTCGATGTGAACTTGGCGATGTTCATATCCGCCATCGCAAGGTAGACGACTTGCTCTTCAGGGAAATCCGAGTGAACTCTTCGCTTACGACCGGCGTACCGCAAGAGAGCCACCATGGATCTTAAACCGAAGTCATAATGGTCCTGCTTGCTCAGCTGCCTTTGAGCCAGCTGGTACAAGGTGAAGACCTTCTTGGCCAACAACTTTGTGTTTTGAAACCCATCGCTGAACAGCGTATTTTCGGCGATAATCAAATTATCGGGCACCATCATCGATATGGGGCGAAACATCGACTTTAAATTGTCGGGCAGCTCAGTTCGGCCGGCGTATCCGGGATTCATCGTGATAAAAATTCCGCACGTATGTTTTATCTTGATTTCGATACCTTTCGATTTGTTTTTTAGATATTTTGCTTTAAGGTGGAACCATTACCTTCAAACACCAAAGAGGTCTGCTTTTGTGAAATCGCCTGCAGAATGCACAAAATCTGCTGAGCCACCACGGAAAGCACCTCAATATTGATACGATTGAATTCGTCAAAACAACCCCAGGCTCCGGTCTGCGCCAAACCCGAAAAACACTTTCCCATACTTTTGTAGTCTAAACCTTCCGAGCAATTATTGACAATCACCCACATGCCCATCGCTTTGCCCAGGTCCTTGACCGTTTCCGTTTTCCCGGTTCCGGCCGGGCCTTTCGGGCTACCGCCGCGGAACAGATGCAGGGCCGTCGTCAGCGTGATGTAGCATCTACAGTTAGAAACGGTCGGTAAGTGTCTCACGTTTTTTAGTTACCTGTCTGTAAGTGGGGTGATGACCAAACGTCCCGAGTTACCGTTGTACTCGTAACCGTACATGAAGTGTGTATTGGTCTGTCGAATTAAACAATCGTCCAATTCCCGATCCCAGTAGAAACGTAACTGGGAAAACCACTCAAAGCTACCTACATCTCGGCAATCTGAAAGAACCACTAGTACAAGTGGTAGATGCAACGAAAGTACTCACTGGCTTTGTACATCCGATCGATAACGTCGCGAGAGTGAATTTCAATTGTTATCAACGAGTTGGTTTTCAGTCTTTGGATCTTGGGCAGCTCTCTCCTACTGAGCTCTGATAACGTGTTTAAAACCTGATTCTGTTGTTTGCGCAGTTTCTTCAGCGGCTTCTTACTTTCCATGATCTTACAATGTACCAGTGCTCTGGTACAATCAGTCGTCCACTGAATCTAAACAAAACCCATTAGTTTGGCTACTAACTAACTTACCGATTGTCGGTACTTGGCTGCATGCGTTGCAAAGTTGCCCGCAGTTGGACAGCAACCACTTATCTCTCGAGTGCAGATTCCTCTTCAGATCACTTCGGCACGGCTTAAACAACGCACGCAGTATCGCTCTCATGGCCGTCTCAATATCGCACAACCACATCTCAACGGGGCCGTCTAATATCACCGACCTGGTAAACTCCAAGTACTCCCCATCCTCCGAGGTCATTCCGATCGACTCCATTTTATTCAAAATTGTGTTCTAAAACAACTAGTGTACCACCCCCAAACCACAACGAGATACCTTTTGTATCTTAATCTTGTTGATGTTGTCGAACAGCTTCTTGAAGTGCGGCTGTATGGCTTCCGGTTTTTTAGAATTGCCAAGAATCTCCAACATGTCGTCGTTCGAAATAAAATAGAAGCGGGGGAAAATGTGCCTCTTGGTCTCCAGGTATCGTTCGAGGGCACGCTGAATCAACTCCAGTTGGTCGTTCATTTTGTTCATCACGTTGAGTAGGGCCGGCGGTGGTTGGATGTGGGTTGCTCTCAGAGCCGTACCCGCTTGGTACATCGCCGTGGTGATTTGGATCCAGTCCTGCGTTAGATCTTCAAAGTCCTGACTTTCTTGGGGAAGTTGCTTGCGAATGTCTTCCCCGCCGAAAATGTTCTGCAAGTGGGAGGTTACTTAGATTGCATGTGACACGCCGACTACCTCGAGGTATAGCCACTGTCTTTGCACGACTAGTGCAACTTCTAGCGTTTCCATAACGTAAGACAGCGTTTTCTCCCAGTAGTCCACATCCTTTATGAAGGGCTCAACGTATCGCGTGCTTTTCATCGTGGATAACTGCAGCATGTTCTCCTCCAGCGCTTGAAAGCAGTCGTCAACCGACTTGATTCTGTAAAAGATATCTCAGAAGAGGAATCGAATTGGGTAATATACCGAAAAACCCCGGTATCTTTATGCGGGACGATTTCGAAGATCATCACCTCCCACAAAGCCCTTATGCTCTCCAAACCTTTCTCAATTTGCAACTCCATAGTGGCGGCATTAGAAATCTCATTAATTTCGTCGGCGTAAAGCTGCATCTCCATTGCGATGATCGCCTCCAGGTTAAAATCGGCCGAATTTTCATCAAAATCCCTATTCATAGCCGCCCTAACTCGATCCCAGTGCCTTGCACGCATCGACGGATTTTTCAGGTCAGTTAGTAGCGGGAGAGTTTTCCTAAAGTTATCGACTCGCGCTTTGGTGTGGTCCACTATGTCCCACCCTTTATCTTTCAGTTCTCTTGAAAGGCGGGTCAATTTCCGGAATAGGGTTTGCGCGATGTCCTCCATATCTTCGGTTTTGATGTCCCAAAAGGCCGAATTCTTCCAGTTCTCCCACGCGGTATCCCACTCGTCCGTAAGTTGCCACACCAATTCGATAGCGTCCAGTTCCTACACTCCTAGCGTATTTTTAGAACGTTGTATTGTAACGACTTACCGCTTCCAACGCCTGCAATTCCAACGATTCGGGAAGACTCAGATCGAATATCCCCAAGTCCTTCCTCAACTGTGCCTCTTTCTCTCTAAGCGCTTTTAGGTGTTCCCTCATGGCCATTATGTAAGACAGTGCATCTTTTGCCTTCATCGTACTCGAAAAGGGACCGGTTCGTAGGAAGGTATCAAATAGCGCTATGCCATCTTGCCGCAACATTTCTGCACTCTCCAACAAACCCGCTCTGAAACTTTCCTGTAAAAAAAGGTGATGATGTTTGGAATTTTTACATGGTATATTAAAACAGGTATAAATTGTACACAACTTGTGCAGATAAAGCACATTTTTTTAAACCGTAGCATGCTATCGATGTTTACTTTCTTGGTAAATGATTAATGAAGGGGGGGGGGAGGAGGCGCTTTACACATAAACATTTAAAGACCGCCTGGCATACATTCATAATCCTATGTCTCGTCCTGACATTCCATTTTCCTTTTATGAGTACCTCTTCCGACACGTCGTCGTTAAGGTATTTGCTCCACCAATAGATATGTCACGTCCAGTCGATTCATTTTGCCTTTGAGAGCACTTTCCTCCGACAAACCGTTTTCAAGATATTCGCTCTTAAAGTTTTCCGTTGTGAAGATGTAAGGGAATACACCTGATCACGATAAGTGGTCGAGGAGGAGGACTATGGTTGGGAGAAATTAATTCCATTCGTTGAGGCCTTTCAGTCCTATATAGTACCATGAAGGATAAAACCAGTTCCCCCTCTCCGCGCCTCAAACCCCTTTTTTTAATAAGGGGTAAAAGATGAGCCGGTTACTTCATGATCAGGAAAATGAGTCGCGAGGGAAAGTTATAGTCTGTGCAGTGTACAGACCAATTTATTTCCATAAGACTTTTCAATAGAATAACATAACGAGTAGCACGTGCCCCTCCCTCCCTCCTCCTCCAATTTTCAAAAGTTTTACTTGGCACCACTAAAGGCATGCGTATGCAATATCCGTATGTAAAAGTTATGCTTTTTATTTCTTTACTTTTACTTTCAAAAACAGTATTTCAGGAAATAATTCATTTCCCCCCACCCCCTTTAAGACAGCGAAATTTGATGGCACACCTTCAAGATATAGGCTACCTGCTGCAAAAAATTCCAGCACTCTAGCACCATTCCCCTAGCAGTAGTTCATAACGGCAGAAGTGGGGCTGGACGGACGGACAAAACGCAAACAATAGCACATTTTGCCCTAAAAAGGGTGGACGGTTGAGATATTAAAAAACTTGACTCCAACACAATTAGAAACAAGTATAAGTTGTGCACAACTCCTGTGCAGATAAAGCGCATTTTTTAAACCGAAATAGCTTTTCTTTTGATATCACCATTGGATATATTTCTTGCAGACGTCTCAATCGCCGCTTGTGAGTACTCTCTTCCGACAATCCGTTCTTGAGGTATAAGGGAATATACCCGATCAGGATAGGAGGTCGAGGAGGAGGGCTGTGGTTGGTAGAAATTAATTCCTTTCGTTGAGACCTTTCATTACAGTACCATGAAGGATAAAATTAGTTCCACCCCCCTCCCCTCCGTACTTTGATCTTAGGGAGCTTTTTCGGAGGGGAATATTTGGGTTTGGATTCTTTTACTGCTTTGAAACCCTTTTGCATACAATTGAATTATATCTTTATTTTTTTGTTGTTACTATTTTGTTGTGTGCTATTGTTTGCATTTTGTCCGGCCGGCCGGACCCACTTCTACCGTTTTGAACTACTTCTAGGGGAATGGTCCTAGAGTGCTGGAATGTTTTGCAGTAGGTAGCCTATACTTTGAAGGTGTGCCAGACGGCCATCAAATTTCGCTGTCTAAAAGGGGGACCCCCCCACGAATTATTTCCTGAGATGCTGTTTTTGAAAGTAAAACGTGCATAGCTTTTACATACGACAACCAATAATTATTGGTCTCAGATTTTGCATACGCATGTCTTTAATGGTGCTAAGGTAAACTTTAGGAACGGGGGAGAAGGGGGGGGGGGCAAACACATGTTCTACCCTTCATGGTATTCGAATGAAAGCTCTCATCGAAATAAATTGGTTTGTACAAATGTAACATTCTTCGTGCGACTCTTTTCGAGATCACTGAGCGACGGGGCGGGGGGGGGGGGGGGGGGGGGTTAAAAATTAATTTGATCTCTCATTGTATTCTAATTAAAGGTTTCAACGAAAGGAACCGTTTTCTACCAACTACTACCCTTCTTTCTGTCCTCTTATCTAATTACGGGCCGGAGGGGGAGGGGGGGAGTGAAACTAGCTTTATCATTCATGGTACTCTAATGAAAGGTCTCAACGAAAGGAATTAATTTTTCTCAATTATGTAAATAACTATGCAATAAATTATTATTATTATTTTGTAGACGAATACTTGTGACCGCTTCTCTTTGTGGCGCCCCGGCATTAAATTTTTGTAGGGAAGATGGAGCGCGTTTACTTGGAGTCAAGTTAATATACCGAGGGTGGATTCATACCTTGGACTGTCCAAGCAATTTTTCAGCTTCCTCCAGGGTTTCTAAATACTTTATCCACGCCGTCGGTATCTCCTTCTCCAAATTGCGCATCTCTTCGCTTATGTCCACGTTGTACTTATCCAAAGTGATAATTTGATCGGTGATTGGCGGAAATTGTTCGGGAAAGACGTCTGCTTCCATAATCACCTCGTCAAAGTACTTCAGTGCCACCGTCATCTCCTCCAACGTTTGAGGTTGGCGCATCACTCTAGAATGCGCGGTTTGAGTCATAAATGGGGAGAAGGGAGTTACTTACATTTCCGTGTTTGTGTTTATGTAAGTGTAGACGTGGTTAATTTGTTCGTACGTTAACTTCTTCAGCAAGGCGCACAGTTTGCTCTGCCACTCAACGCAGTGCTCGATAATTGCGCGCTTCAGTTCGACGGAGTTGACGACGATAAAATGAACAGCGGTTGTCGACTCCTGGATTTGCACGTTATTTGCCACCTCAGTATATCGGCCGATGTTGGAATCGAACTGCATCGCCTTGGGTTTTGAAAGCTCGTAGCGTCCGATGAAGCGCTCCTTGTCCACCTCCCACATGTCGCGGAATGGCTCCCAGATGGCGAGGTAGCTTTGCATGTGCTGAACGTTTACATTCACCTCTGAAAGCACATGAAATGGTGATGATGGAGGACGAGGATGGAGCTTCACCTTCACTCAAAAGCGATTGGAGCCTCGTGCATTCCCGATCTGCACCGATCACTATGTGGAAAGGGCGAACGTATGCCGTTTGAATGTCGAATTTTTCTACCAGCCTCGGCAAAGATCGCAATGTGCTCGTAATGCTGGGCAAAATATTCGATATTACACGAGCAACATCGGCTAGAGATGGGTCAAAGTGAATCTAAACAAAAGATTTGGATTGTGCACTCATGAGCCTCTGTTCCCACTTACCCTGTTGCTCTTCAGTGTGGCTTCGAGTCGCAGTATGGGCGAAGGTTGTGTGCCACCATCTCCATGCAACGCCAAGTGCATAGTGCGTAAAGAGTTCCTCGTACATATCCTCAGTGCCTCCTCGATGACTACGTCGATGTTGTGAATATATGAGACCCAGCGATCACCCATCTGCAAAAATCCCTTCGTTTCGGCTACGTGGCGCAGTAGGACTCACCAAGTGAATCTGACTCTCGAATCCCTCGTAAATCAGCACCACGTATTGAATTATCTCTTGGTAGTACTTTACAATCGTGTCGATCGTTTCATTTCTGTACTGGCTCATGTCTTTTATTAGTTCGATCAGGTTGTACGCGTAGTTTGGCCGCAGACATATCAGGGAGGTGTCGCAGATTTTCTCGCACAATAGGATTATTTGAAGATTGCTAGATTTGTAGTCGTCCAAAAAGTCTTGCAACTAGAAATGTAGGTAGATTGTTAATAGGAACATAATCGCGACAGTAATGGAACACTATGTAATTTAATTTTTCATCTTCATTCCCGTATTTATTTATTATTATCTTCACCGTTCTCGCTCTTATTTTACTAGCTACAACGCTATATAAGAGCACATCGAGTAATGGGGATGTACAAGAACCGTAGCCTTTGAACCTGCGCAAGATTTACATTTTGTCCAATCAGATTTGACATTTTCAGCACACGACCAACTGCAGAAGGCATTTCCGGTTGACGAAGAGATTAGAAGATATGTATTTTTATCTGAAGGGCCGTTGATCGTTCACCACTTTCTTCGAGTTGCATTTAGCAGCGACATCTTAGAGAGGCTAATTTCGATCTACGTACCTGGATTGAGTTTTCAGAAAGGAACACAAAGTATTGTATATTCTTTCGTGTACGCTACAATACGGTTGTATAGTCAAAGTACCTGAGCAGTTGCGGCGCAGCATTCTGCAACATAAGCGTCGCCAACATCCGCCGACCACGTTAGCTTGGAAAGTCCGGGCAAGATCTTCTTTTCCACATTCCCGATGAGCTGCTTAAAAAGCATTAGCTCCTCACTCGTCAACGCGGCAATAATTTTGTTGTAGTCCATTACAACCGACAGCACGCTTTCATAGACCATCGAAATTTGCTCCGCTCTATCGCGCACGAACTGCAGGTAGCCAGGAATTTCGAAATTCAGCGCCTCCCAGTAGGCGATCTCGCGAAACATTTCCAGAAGAGTACTAGAAGAAGATTCGGTGATCCGCTGTTGAAGTTTAACTGAGGCTTACCGGTCAATGTTACACTCCAACATTCCTATCTTGGTAACGCTACGATTCATCAAAGACCTGCTCAGTTTGGTAATGACGTCACCTTCGATACTGCGTATCCACTCTTGAAAGAGATCTCTTATGAGATGCTCTATCGACGTGGAAACGTGATGGTACTGATTGAAGACGTCTCCAGAAGTACTGCAGGGTCTCATCCAGGCGGCGTTGTCCAGAACAGTTTTCCGATTTTTCAAGAACTGCATTTTCAAATAGGCGATTAACGCCCTTCCGCCATAAAAGGGAAAGTACGAAGGACAGCTGTCCTTTTCTCTAACCAAATCTTCCTTGCACTCCTGTATATTTCTTCTCAACAGCGAATACACCTAAAGTGCGACGGTTAATTATCATTTGGAAATAGCTCCCTTACATAGCAAGTTTTCTGATCGAACAAATTCCTCAAAGACTCCCTGGTAGAATAATTGTGGAGTGCGGCCAAAGCTTCCACGCCGTCGTCAACATTGACCACCCTCTTAAAGATCGCCGTAACAAGATTTTCAATGATCGTTTCGATCTCGTTCATCTCCCCTCGAAATTTCAAAATGACGTCGTTCCACGAGGACTCCTGCACGTCCAAAATCAGTTCTTGGCGCTGCCAAAGAAGATGAACGACACCGGATACGTCGACATAACGGATTTTACCTTTTCGACGTCCTCCAAACTGGCAAGGAATGCGCGTTCGATTTCTAGACACCAGTTTTCAAACTCGCGGCCGCGCGTTCCTCCGAATTTCGGCGCCGGTATCGGATCGACCTCGTCGAAACGACCGAACGTTATCATCGACTCGCAAATTTCTACCATGTCTCTGCAGCGTTTGATAAATGTGTCGATGTGGTTGAAAATTGGCGCCTTGTTAAGGTCCCATGGCGTTTGGCTTCTTTGAGCGTGGGTTTCCGATACCTACGGCGGAAGAAAGAAATTTGTAATCATTTGTTTGGGAAATTTGGAACTTAAAGGATGGTATCAGTGTAGCAGGGACTAGGATTTCAAGCGGGCCGGGATCAATTTTAGTGTGAACAAGACGAGGGACTAGGTCCCCAATAAAAATTCGAGCGAGCGACGGAGAAGCTAAGCAAAGTTCATTGCAATAAACTCATTTTTTAAATCGCATTGGGTAATTCGTAACCTCATACTGGTGACATGATGTTGCATTTTCCATCACAGACTTGGGCGACGGGAGATTAATTTCGTTTTACAATTTCGGAAACTAAAAAAGGAAAGGTACATTCGCATTGTACTAAAATATATTCTAACCGTGCAATACGTCTACCAAGTAGCGCGGAATCTCCAAAGTACATAATTAATGCATTATCAACACTCTTTGACCAAAGGAAAGCTAAAGCCGTATAAAGCCAGTACGGAAATTTCATCAATATGAGAGGATCATAAAAAAATAATCTACATAATATCGGCCCATTGCCAATTCCTTCATATACCACGAATATGAGCCTTGGCCTAGGGGAATTTTTCAATTTAGAAAACTTCTATGGAGATCGATGCTATTTCAGTTGCACCCGAATTAGAGGTCGGTATTGTAAAAATATCGAATGTTACTCGGAACAAAGATATGAGAAGGGGGCCGGTATCTTGGTGCGTGGAGGCAATGTTACAATCTTTTGCACAACCAGTACCATCAGGATCTTTAAGTTGGTATATCCAGCTAGTCAGCATGTTATAAAGCTTAAAGGGCCCTATGTACTTGGGTGCAAACTTAGCAGAGAAGTTACTAGCATCCGGCAGAACATAGCTCTTTCTCCTAGTGCTGTACATTTTGAAATTGAAAATAAATTCTTTTAGTATGTCCCAATATTGTCCACCGATAATGGTACGAGAAGCGCCTAGGAAAAGTATACCGAAAATTGTGACATCCAGATATGGTCGTTTATCACCCTCAGTTTGATTTAAATTGAAGTCCAATATCTCCTGGCGTCGTAAGATGTGGCCTTGCCAGTAGAACAGTGAGTTAGTCGACTCCTTAACGTCGCCATGTCCGTTTTCCCGTCTTTCACGTTGACATTTATGGAAACTACCTACTGTTACATTACTAGCCCCACATTTAAAGCAATGTTTACGGAGTGGAATGGTACAGGATGATGATGATCGATGGCCTGTTTCATGTTTGCTGACAGTTACAGAGGTCACGACGTCAACTATGGGCTCGGTAGGTGCAGACTGATCAGGTTCTTCAATATCAATGGTGTGTGTTCTAAGATTCTTGGCAAGATCAGGCCCAAGACCTAGAATCCAGAATGCGTGGAAATTGATCGTCGAAAAAGTACGAGTACTTTTGGGTGATCATGGTCGAAGGCATCTTCATTAACTCGATCATAAAAAAAAACCACACAGAATAGAAGTACGACGCTTTGGAGTTCCATGGTCATTTTTCCAGACCATGTAGATGAGTGAGTAAACTCGAACTTCTTGTATGTTTTCTTAATGCTACAACTTACAACAGCATACATTTTGATGTAGTCCATACAGCAGTCAATGCAGGTTTGAAACATTTTGATCGCAGCTCGACTATGCTTACTCTTGAACACAACGTCCAGCTTGATGAAGTTAATGCATTGTATGATAATTTGATTACTCAACCCTCTGCATAGGGTGGTAATCCTTTGCCTAGTGTTGTAATAGGGACTACGCATCCAAATGAAACGGAACAAATTCAAAATATCCACCAACTTCTCTGGAATTTCGTGTGGGGATTGCAACTGAAATAGTTCGGCGCATGGTTCGATAATGGTCTGAAGGTATTCTATGTTTGACTTTGCTTCTTGCACGTTGGAGTGTAAATCTTCGAACACGTACAGAAACTGGTTAACGTGGGTGGACTGTACAAAAGCTAAAATGTCGCATACATGCTTCAGTTTTAGGTTTCCCATCTGATGCTCCAGTCCGCAAAGATTTTCGTCTAGAAGCAATCCTGTACAATGGACAATGCCAAAACACGATACTTACACCTATAAACCCAAAACTCATATTCGTCAATTGGACAAAGCAAATCTTCGGCAACATTTTGGTCTTGGTCTTGCAGAGTGATTCGTATCTGTCGCGTCCAGTACACCACAATGCCTTCTAGTCTCTTAATCAGATCCTTGTCTTTGTGCGCTTGATTAAGTGACAGTTGCGCACCTTCTTCCGGCACGTAAACTACAGTTATGCCTTGCAGACGATAACAAAGGTCCGTTACTTTCGCTAGGAAAGTGTGAAACGCTCCAGAGATGTCATGTTTAATGCCAATACATTATTAAAGAAAATTACACACAGTAATTTTTGAAAAGCAAGGATACTGTCAGCCCACGTAGTCGCGCTAAACAAAGCGGGCGCGTAGACCACTTGCAGTACATCCAAAACCGCACCTTCGACATCATCGTGCACGTTACCAAAGTTGAGGCAGTCGTGCACGGTTGCAAGCTCAAACCTTTCCCGATGACTTCTAATGAAGTACATCAAATCAACCACCGGATGTCGCGGAAACTCCCTCGAAACCACAAGGTCATCCTCTCTAAAGTATACCACTATGAGAGGAATGGTCAGGTCGATGAAAAATTCCTCCACAATCTTCCCATTTTCGCAGGTCCAATCGCTATCTCTCAAATCATACAAAACCGTCAAGTCTTTGATCACTTGCACCAATTCGTTCAACTCCTCATCAGTATAGGACGCAATCCCCGAGTCTTCTACTACATCTGGTAGTATTACGCTGACGACCTTTTCTGCAGTTGAAAAAGCTACAATGAAATGGAAAGGGGATAAGACGTTAGATTACCTAGTACTTCCTCGTCGGAAAAGAGGGAATCGCGATCTCCTTCGGGTTGTACATCTAAGCTTTTTCTCATTGTTTTTTATTGTCCAGTTTGATAATTTTACAATACTGACGGATACCTACGTGATTGGAAATTTTTCATATTATTAGCCTACTATTTCCCGGTAAAAGAAACCAATTTCGAAAGAAAATTCAAAGGGCTGTAACTTTTGAACTAGTAGCCCAATCTTGGAACTGTTTGAAATTATGGATTCTACAGGCCACATTCTATAAGAAAATCTTTTTTCCCGGTCGATCTGAGACAATTTTTTTTTCGAGGCTCAAAAGAAGGCAGTGTATAACCTTCCTTTTTTTACCAAAAATCGACTGCACCAAAATTTCTCGGGAAAACACTTTTTCTTATTAATTTTGGGGCGTAGAATGCAAAACGATTCCTACTTTTTCGATTAGACTTCTCAATCAAAAGTTATAGTCAAAGAAACCAATTTCGAAAGAAAATTCAAAGGGCTATAACTTTTGAACTAGTAGCCCAATCTTGGAACTATTTGAAATTATGGATTCTACAGGCCACATTCTATAAGAAAATCTTTTTTCCCGGTCGATCTTAGACAATTTTCTTTTCGGAGCTCAAAAGAAAGCAGTGTATAACCTTCCTTTTTTACCAAAAATCGACTGCACCAAAATTTCTCGAGAAACCACTTTTTCTTATACATCTTGGTGCGTAGAATCCAAAACAATTCGTACTTTTTCGATCGGACTCCTCAATCAAAAGTTATAGACTAGAAACCAATTTTGAAAGAAAATTCAAAGGGCTATAACTTTCGAACTAATAGCCCAATCTTGGAACTGTTTGAAATTATGGATTCTACAGGCCACATTCTATAAGAATATCTTTTTTCCCGCTCGATCTGAGACAATTTTTGTTCCGCGCCTCAAAAAAAGGCAGTGTACAACCTTCCTTTTTTACCAAAAATCGACTGCACCAAAATTTCTCGGGAAAACACTTTTTCTTATAAATCTTGGTGCGTAGAATCCAAAACAATTCGTACTTTTTCGATCGGACTTCTCAATCAAAAGTTATAGACTAGAAACCAATTTCGAAAGAAAATTCAAAGGGCTATAACTTTCGAACTAATAGCCCAATCTTGGAACTGTTTGAAATTATGGTTTCTACAGGCCACATTCTATAAGAATATCTTTTTTCCCGGTCGAGGTGAGACAACTTTTTTTTCGAGGCTCAAAAGAAGGCAGTGTATAACCTTCCTTTTTTACCAAAAATCGACTGCACCAAAATTTCTCGGGAAAACACTTTTTCTTATACATCTTGGTGCGTAGAATCCAAAACAATTCGTACTTTTTCGATCGGACTCCTCAATCAAAAGTTATAGACTAGAAACCAATTTCGAAAGAAAATTCAAAGGGCTATAACTTTCGAACTAATAGCCCAATCTTGGAACTGTTTGAAATTATGGATTCTACAGGCCACATTCTATAAGAATATCTTTTTTCCCGGTCGAGGTGAGACAACTTTTTTTTCGAGGCTCAAAGGAAGGCAGTGTATAACCTTCCTTTTTTACCAAAAATCGACTGCACCAAAATTTCTCGGGAAAACACTTTTTCTTATACATCTTGGTGCGTAGAATCCAAAACAATTCGTACTTTTTCGATCGGACTTCTCAATCAAAAGTTATAGACTAGAAACCAATTTCGAAAGAAAATTCAAAGGGCTATAACTTTCTAACTAATAGCCCAATCTTGGAACTGTTTGAAATTATGGTTTCTACAGGCCACATTCTATAAGAATATCTTTTTTCCCGGTCGAGGTGAGACAACTTTTTTTTCGAGGCTCAAAAGAAGGCAGTGTATAACCTTCCTTTTTTACCAAAAATCGACTGCACCAAAATTTCTCGGGAAAACACTTTTTCTTATAATCTTGGTGCGTAGAATCCAAAACAATTCGTACTTTTTCGATCGGACTCCTCAATCAAAAGTTATAGACTAGAAACCAATTTCGAAAGAAAATTCAAAGGGCTATAACTTTCGAACTAATAGCCCAATCTTGGAACTGTTTGAAATTATGGATTCTACAGGCCACATTCTATAAGAATATCTTTTTTCCCGGTCGAGGTGAGACAACTTTTTTTTCGAGGCTCAAAAGAAGGCAGTGTATAACCTTCCTTTTTTACCAAAAATCTACTGCACCAAAATTTCTCGGGAAAACACTTTTTCTTATACATCTTGGTGCGTAGAATCCAAAACAATTCGTACTTTTTTGATCGGACTCCTCAATCAAAAGTTATAGACTAGAAACCAATTTCGAAAGAAAATTCAAAGGGCTATAACTTTCGAACTAATAGCCCAATCTTGGAACTGTTTGAAATTATGGATTCTACAGGCCACATTCTATAAGAATATCTTTTTTCCCGGTCGATCTGAGACAATTTTTGTTCCGCGCCTCAAAAAAAGGCAGTGTATAACCTTCCTTTTTTACCAAAAATCGACTGCACCAAAATTTCTCGGGAAAACACTTTTTCTTATACATCTTGGTGCGTAGAATCCAAAACAATTCGTACTTTTTCGATCGGACTCCTCAATCAAAAGTTATAGACTAGAAACCAATTTTGAAAGAAAATTCAAAGGGCTATAACTTTCGAACTAATAGCCCAATCTTGGAACTGTTTGAAATTATGGATTCTACAGGCCACATTCTATAAGAATATCTTTTTTCCCGGTCGAGGTGAGACAACTTTTTTTTCGAGGCTCAAAAGAAGGCAGTGTATAACCTTCCTTTTTTACCAAAAATCGACTGCACCAAAATTTCTCGGGAAAACACTTTTTCTTATACATCTTGGTGCGTAGAATCCAAAACAATTCGTACTTTTTCGATCGGACTCCTCAATCAAAAGTTATAGACTAGAAACCAATTTCGAAAGAAAATTCAAAGGGCTATAACTTTCGAACTAATAGCCCAATCTTGGAACTGTTTGAAATTATGGATTCTACAGGCCACATTCTATAAGAATATCTTTTTTCCCGGTCGATCTGAGACAATTTTTTTCCGGGCCTCAAAAAAAGGCAGTGTACAACCTTCCTTTTTTACCAAAAATCGACTGCACCAAAATTTCTCGGGAAAACACTTTTTCTTATAATTCTTGGTGCGTAGAATCCAAAACAATTCGTACTTTTTCGATCGGACTTCTCAATCAAAAGTTATAGACTAGAAACCAATTTCGAAAGAAAATTCAAAGGGCTATAACTTTCGAACTAGTAGCCCAATCTTGGAACTGTTTGAAATTATGGATTCTACAGGCCACATTCTATAAGAATATTTTTTTCCCGGTCGATCTGAGACAATTTTTTTTTCGAGGCTCAAAAAAAGGCAGTGTATAACCTTCCTTTATTACCAAAAATCGACTGCACCAAAATTTCTCGGGAAAACACTTTTTCTTATTAATTTTGGGGCGTAGAATCCAAAACGATTCGTACTTTTTCGCCCTAAAGTGTGTAATTCGAGGAATTTAGATGCTGTCAGGTCACCCTTAGTTAACTAGGGCCCCCCTACAAACTATTTTTTAGCCCTAAACTGAGCTAAATACGCCACTGCGTACGTATTCGAAAAAACCCAGTGCTGTCCCCTCCAAGACAAGGTGTTCAGGTGAGTGCATTACTAAAATTTGTTATTTGTTATTAGTCAATCAAAACCTACTGAACAATAACGTTGGCTTACTTCGCGTACTTAAGCCAATTAGAACAATCAATAATATTGTGTAATTTGGTCATTAAAAAACTACTTTATCTACAAAGTAGTTTGGATTTTTGGACAATTAAGTATTTAGGTAAGAGATTAAGTGGCAGAAGAAACGCCAGCTTCAATTGCTCTTTTACACTTTTCGTTTTACATAACTGCTACAGTTGAATGATCTGAATCGGATTTTGTTCTTATTTTTGAGGAAAGTTTTTGCAGTAGGTGATGGGGTTCCATTATTCACCACGAAAACCGGACTGGAGAACGTCACCAAAAAGTTTTCTGTTAGTAGGTACCTAATATCAAGGTTTTTTTTGCTCAGTTGGACATGTCAACCTGCGACAATATTGCGATGGAGAACTTTCACGGTCAGTTCTATTCTTCATTGCAAAGGGATAGGGAATATGCCATACGGGTACGTCACGCACATAAGCAGTATGGAACAAATAAGAACCTGTGCGTGGTACTCGACGGTCTTAGTATGACGGTACCAAAAGGGATTATGTAAGTTTTTATCATTTGTGGATTTGTTCAAAGTAACTTGAAGTTGCAGCTACGGACTTCTGGGTGCAAGTGGGTGCGGGAAGACTACGTTATTAGGATGCATACTTGCAAGGCGAAGACTAAACTCGGGCGAAATATGGGCTTTGGGCGGGAGCTGCGTCAAAGGCGCGCGCGTCGGATACATGCCGCAGGTGAGTGAAAAATCTTCCCTTTTGCGCTATTACTCTAAATAAAGTTCAGGAGTTGGCGCTTTACCAAGAGTTTACCATCCGCGAAACCTTGCATTACTTCGGTGGATTAGTCGGCATGCGCGCTAAGAAGATCGAAGACAGGTTGAACTTCCTGTCTAATTTGCTGATGCTACCGTCGGTAGACAAGAAGGTGGCCGATCTTAGTGGAGGCCAACAGAGAAGAGTATCACTAGCCTCCGCCTTGGTCCACGAGCCCGAACTGTTAATTCTTGACGAACCCACCGTTGGCGTCGACCCAGTTCTTAGACAGATTATTTGGGATCACCTTGTGGATATTACCCAAACCAAAGGAACTACCGTTATCATGACTAGTCACTATATAGACGAAATGAGGCAAGCTCATCTAGTAAGTCAATTGTTTCTATTCTACTTGCTTTACGGAATTATTTAAACCTCAACATTATTCGCTTTTTAAAACGGTAAAAAAATCATTGCGGCATCTCAATTAAGCTCGGGAAGACATAAGACTCATTATGTCGAAAGTGATGGTGGATACCAATGTACTACTTATAAAACTGAGCGCATCTAATTTACAGACCATTACGTAAAGAATCGGGAAGTAGAAGTGTTTTTCCAAATAAATTAAAAGTCCAGTATGGATATTAATTTAATATAAATATTATAATGTATTATAATATTATCATGTGATATTCTTTTCCACGACCGGTGTAAACTGAACGGAATTCTCGAGCGCCACCAGTAGTTGTGGCCTTGCCCTTGACCAAGGTCGGCGATTTAATACCCGTGCGGTTGCCGGCAAACGGTGGCAGGTCACTAGCGGAAAATCTAAAAACAGAGTTACGGCACACAAAACGGTATCCAATTCTTCAGTGAGAACGGCAAAAAAATTAACTAACGGTAAATAACGGCCTCATCTTTTCTAAAATTCTCGAAATGCGGAAAGGAAATGCTGGAAAATCCGGCTCGTCCAAAGAACTAGAAAATTTAAACTTCTTTAATTAATTGTTTCTTCTCTGTCATCCGAAAAATCTTCCACCATAAATTAGCGCGCTTCTTTCGATACTAAACTCAACCTAAATTAAGAAACTGAACAATTAGATACGGCATCTTTTTTCCGTAACGGCGGCTAAAACGACGTTATAAATTAAAGCACTTAACGTTACCTTCTGTTCCCGAGAATATAAATGAATAGGTCCGGAGCTACGGTTTTTCGTAATGAAGCACTCGTTCGAGTTCGTCCATATACCGGGTGTTCACCAAGCCATAGCGAAAAACAGGTGTTTCATTACGCATTCTCTCGAACAAAATGATTGCATCCTGTAACGGGGGTCCTTGAATGAAGTTGATTTTTTTTAATTCTTGTAGGGTTAGATTCGTTTTCTGGGTTTCGGGTAGCTCAGTGTTGAGTAGGGTGGTCTGCTGAAGGGGCTGATATTCCAAGATTTTGTTGTTTTAAATTCCTTTCTTAAGTCGATATTTCTGTCAGACGAAGGCCAGATGTGCCATAGGATCTTTTTTAATGGCCGGATAAAATTCAAGCGCCTGCTATAAGATCAGGTTTTTCATAAATAAAGTTACAGTACAGCTGAATCAAATCCTGTAGTTGAGAAAGAACGCGACGCAACTTAGAAGAAACTGCCAATTTTAAAAAGCGTAAGTGGGCTTGTGAGTAGTTCACGAGCGCGAAAAGATCAATGCGTTTTGAGCCGTCGTAGAGCCCACATCAAAAGTTTTTTTAAAGAACGGCAAATTAAATTCCTTGTGGGGCGTCAGAGAGCTCAAGTCATATGATATTAGCGGAGTTGGAGAGATTTTTGTATGCGGGTAGCTGACAAAATGAAGAGCTTTATTAGCTTCAACTAAACGTTGTTCCATTAAATGACCTCATCCGGATAACTTCAAAAACAGATTTCAAGACACTTCATAAAAACTGCAATGGACCTTCCCAGACTTCGCAAAGACTACAGAAATAATACACACAACATTGCATCTGTGAATTACTTCCATAACCTTTGATAATTTACCCATGTTTTTTTCAAATTTGCGTAATGGTCATTTTTGAAAAAGTAACAGTTAACACGTTAATTCCACATCGAGAGTGATTCTAGATCTTTGCGGAATAGTTTGAAACATATTGGAAGACGTTGCAGAAGTTTTTAGAACGATGCGGTTAGCGATTACAACAATTTCAGCACATGGTGGAATGTTCCTGAAAGTTTCAGACAATTTCGGAACCCTTTTCTGATTTTGGCCGTTTGGTCAAGTCAATTTTACAGGTCCAGCGGTTTAAAAGCATTAACCGAAACCACGAATCCATATTTTCTCCGGTATAGACTCGTAGTTGCATTTGGGCAGCTTTAAATCGCCTTCTTGGGGAAAAAAACTCATCTCGCCACTCGAATTGAAATGAATGGTGGAAGCTTTACTTACCCATTTAGTGAACAAAGCTGGAAAGTATCGTTTTGTTTGTCTGAAGCTAATGGCTACCACAATCCTGAAGTTGAAATATGAAGAACCTTCGATAATGTTTTTTTCAATAGATCTTTATGGAAAAAAAATATACTGGCGCGCTTAATTAGATTGTCCTTGGCCGAAATACGGTTGTTCAATTTATGTTACTAAAAGGTGCATATTTTACGACAGTCTTTATTTCTTTCTTTTCCTTTCTTGTAGTGTAATTAACTGACACATTTAATTAACTGGCTTCTATATATTAATTTATCCCACTGGTAAAGTTCGCGGATACCCAGTGGAATTTTTATAACAAACCCTTTATCCAAAGTCAAATGATTTTTTAACTTTTTCTTTGTAACTGAATAACTGATGCCTCCGAGATCAAAGAACCGGAACCAAAACTTTCCCTGATTAATTTCCCGCCGGCAGTCTCAGAAAACAAATTTACTTTCTTACTAAACACTGCTTGCTCTGGTAACCCAGACCCTAATGAATCCAAAATCTTTCTATCAATCACACACTGGTCGCATCGATGGCTTAAACGCGAATCAATGTAAAATCCTGCGGAATAGCCCCTACTTGATTAATTACAGACTAACTAACACCCTTTTCGATTTGGCTTCTAGTAGGTAATTAAGTACCTAAACCATTCTGCTTAACTCGCAGTTTTTATCACGTAGCCCTAATTAACCGAATTTAATCCAAAGATGGCTACCGTTACACAATTCACTTCTCTTTGAATGTTGCGAGACATTCTTGCAAAATTTGTGTAACCGATCACGGGCGCATTGCAATAAACTTTTCATTTCGCAGATTGGTTTAATGCGAGGAGGTCGCTTCCTAGCAGAGGAATCGCCCAGAGACCTTCTCGTCAAGTTCAGTACCGACAGTTTGGAGGAGGTTTTTCTGCGATTGAGCGCCAATCAAATTTTGATGAAAGAAAACGAATCGAACGACATGCCAGGTAAACGAGACTCCCTTACTCAAAGATCCCAAAATCTCGTGGAAAAGTCGCACTTTCTTCCTTCGATACACTGGGATCACCTAAGGACGTTGCTGTGGATCAACGGACTATGGATGCTAAGAAATTTACCCGTGGTCCTCTTCATGTTGCTGCTACCACTGGTGCAGATGTCGCTGTTCTGTTCGGCGATAGGACACAATCCTAAAGGTCTGACGGTGGCGATTGTCAATTACGAAACGCAGAATTTGTCGAATTGTGACACCACGCTGGCGTGTAACAGTTCCACGCTCAGTTGCGGATACCTCTACTACTTGAAGGGAAAGGATCTAAACTTTGTAAGTTTCGACAGCCCCTCTCACACATCAAAATAAATGTGTCTCCTAATATTCTGCTGTTACCAGCTCAGACGTGTTCAACACAATAATTGCAAAATTGTGATGACTTTGGCAGGTCCATTACAAAACCGACCATGAGGGAGTCGACTCAGTGCTCAAAGGCGAAACGTACGCATCCATCGTAATCAAGGCCAACTACACCGAGGGATTGCAAGCACGCATCGCCAAAGGCTGCAACGCGACGCCTTGGGACATTTCCGCCAGCGAGATCGAAGTGCTTCGCGACACGACCAGTAAAGACATCGCTATGTTTCTCATGTTCTACATATACGAGGCCTTTCAGGAGTTCATCCAGAACTATTTGAAATCCTGCGGCTTCCGCTCGCACGCAATATCAGTGCCGATCCAGGTGAGCAGCACTTCCTAAACCAAATGAACTACCTATGTTGCTTTCAGTGGGAACCGCCGGTCTATGGGCTACGTTATCCCAGCTTTACCGAATTCGTGACTCCGGGAATAATTCTAACGTGAGTATAGTTGTTAATTGGCGACGAGGACGGTTGATCGTAATTGTAGGACGACCTTCTTCTTGGCTTTGGCGTTGACGGCTGGTGCCATGATAATTCAAAGAAACCAGGGATGTATCGAGAGGGCCATGGTTAGCGGAGTGACACCAATTGAACTGTTGGTTACTCACATCATTTGCCAGTTCGTTATCATTCTAGTTCAGCTTACTATAGTTCTCGTGTGTTCTTTTGTGATATTTAAACTTACTCTGAATGGATCCGTAGTGTTAGTGACCTTACTGTCCATCCTGAGTGGATTTTGTGGAATGTGCTTCGGTAACTTTTCCATTGGTGGTCTTGAAAATGCACCAAGGTCGAATTTCAGGTTTCGCAATATCGTGTGGAGTCGATTCTGAACGAATGGCCATGTACATCGCTCTAGGAAGTCTGGTCCCTTTGCTGATGTTATCCGGAATTGTGTGGCCAGTTGAAGGCATGCACTACATCTTGCAGTTATGTTCCTTTTTGATGCCACTCACAAAAGCCACTGAAAGTATGCGAAGTATTTTGCAGCGAGGCTGGGGAATGACTTCTCCCGTGGTGCACATGGGATTTATTTCTATTGCTATCTGGGCATTTGTATTTCTTTTATTTAGTATCGTGTTATTAAAATTTAAAAAAGGATAATATATTTATTTGCGAAGGTTTTTATTGAATGCCCTATGTATCCCCCCCCTCCCCCACCACCGCCATATTAACTGTATTGCAACGGAGGGGATGTGCAAATATAGTAAGGAGGGATGAAACTGATGGCAAAGTGATGTCTCCAACCAGGGCACAGCGACGGGGCAGAGGTAGGCATCGAAGGGGGAGGGGCAACAAAAATGTTGAAGAGATTGTTACGTTTACTTTGGGGAAAACTCAAAAGTAACCAAATTACTTTGAGATAAGCACGCAGTAAGCTCAGGCAAGGTAGAGGTGGGTCGGGGTGAACATCGGGGTTCTTGTACACTAAAAAAACGAAGCAGAAAGGGAAATGTAGTAAATAGTAAATTTCAAAAGAGAGGAGACAATACTTACCAAAAGGGGCAAACAATGATTACTGAGAGATCTTGTTCTAGTCTTGACAATCTAGTTCTGGGAGTAATTGATTTCTTGGATGAAGGAGAGCCACTATCTATCAATAGTATACGTCTTCTTAGAAGGTGGAGATTAATAGGGAGACATCGTCAATAGATATGTCTCGCCCAGATAATTCATTTTGCCTTTGCGGGTAGTTTGCTGCGACAAAGAGTTCGCGAGATATTCGCTCGTAAAGTTTTGACCACCACCATCATCAATGGATATATCTTTCAGACGTCCCAATCGCTCTTCGTGAGCACCATGCTCTGACAATCTGTTCTTGAGAATTGTTTATATGCTATCACGATAAGGTGTCAAGGAGAAATACTATGGTTGGTAGAAATTAATTGCTTTCGTTGAGACCTTTCATTAGAGTACCATGAAGGATAAAACCAGTTCCACCCCCACCCCGTCCAACCCCTTCTTTTGATAAGGGATCAGAAAGTATGACGGTAGATGGTAGAAAACGGTACCTTCTGTTGAGACCTTTCATTAGAATATCATGAAAGATAAAATTAATTTCTACCTCCAACCGCCTCCCCGGCCACCTACTGATCACGAAAAGGAGTCGCGCAGGAAAGTTATAGTTTGTACAAACCAATTCATTTTGGTGAGACGTTTCATTAGAATGCCATAAAGGGTAGAACGTCTGTTTATTCCCTTCCCCCTCATTTTCAAAAATTTAATTTGAATTTTCTTGCACCACTAAAGGCATGTGTATGTAAAATTTAAGACCAGCTGGTTGTGACATGTAAAAGTTATGCAAGTTTCATTTTAAAAAACAACATCTCAGGAAATAATTCATGGGGGAGCCTCCCCCTTGAGACCACGAAATTTGATGGTCGCTTGGCACACCTCCAAGGTATAGGCTACGTATTGCAAAAAAATTCCAGAACTCTAGGACCATTCCCCTAAAAGCAGTTCACACCCGCAGGAGTGGGTCCGGGCAGACGGACGGACGGTCAGACAAAAGGCAAACAATAGCACATTTTTTTTTAATTCTTAAAAAATGCGTAAAAAAGATTAACAATAAGAGAAGGAAAATCGAAGAAACTGGGAGAGAAGATAAAGGAAACTGCGAGGGAAAATAAAGGAAATTCTGAGAAAAGAATGAGGGAACTCGAGGGAAGATATAGCCTTAAAAAATGCTCAATCATGAATCTACGCACCTTGCACTGATTATGTGCAAATACAAATCCGCCTAAAGCGTTCAGTGGAGCACAGCCACAGACTTCAGAAAGAAACACTCGCAAAGATACATGGTGACAGACAAAACCAAAAGCTCAGATAGACACGAAGTGAGTAGAAAAATAATGGCGTACCGAACAAATAATTTTCATGAATCTTCACTGAAAGGAAGGCGTAAGTAGAAAAAATGAAAAGAAAAAAGAAAATAGAGAACTAAGGTAATAAGAAATCCAGTACAAAACTAACTTACATTAGGTTTACAAAGAGGAAATACCTAAATGGCGTAAGAATTTAATTAAGAGCACAAATCGAACGTTACTTAAATGCAATTTAAATCGTTAATGGCCGTTTGCATCGACAAATTTAAGTGGAGCTTAGCTTAAGGCGTAGCTTAAAATCCATGGCAACCATTGTCTCAATAATCGTTGCCATGGATTTTAAGCTACGCTTAAGCTAAGCTCCACTTAAATTTGTCGGTGCAAACGGCCATAAGGAAAAAGACCTAACAAGTTTGGAAAAGATTTTTAAGAAACTTTGAAGAGATCTTAATGCGCAAGCCTGTTGAGGGCCCAGAACAAGAGAGGGATAATAAATAAAGAGATTGTAAAGAAATTGTGAAGAGATTTTAAAGAGATTTTGAAGAGAGTGTGAAGAGGTTCTGAAGAGATTTTGAAGAGATTGTGAAGAGATTTTAAAGGGATTTTGACGACGTGGAAAGATTTTAAAGAGATTTTGAAGAGAGTGTGAAGGGATCTTGAAGAGATTTTGAAGAGACGCGTCTACAAACCCTTATTTAATATAAACCATTTAACATTAATACATTGCACCTTACTTTATTATCTCCAAGAAAGTTTATCTTTGCAAACTGAAAACTTTCTTTAAATGAAAATCGCTACGGGATACACAGAGGAATTCTTTCAAATGTTTCTGCGGCTGCTGGTTGATTTAACTTGCGATACGAAACCGATCCTACTAATCAGAAACGGACACGTATAACCCATTAATTCTGCCTAATCTGCCGCCAGACTAGCGCGACCTACAGTCTCGCGCAATAAATCGGTCATTCCCGCATCTGGCCACCATTAATTAAAAAAATGATAGAGCAACAAATTTATTCAGAAACCATCGACATCTAAATCAATAGAGCAAGGGAAAAAACGCACTATTATGAAACCACCATAGTACTTCTCCCCTAAAACCACACAACCTTAAAGAACTTCAATCCTAACTTCTTAATTTGGGGGAACCACCCTTAAAATCATTCAAAGTACCGAAATCTAATCGCGCCTATCTGTCCTAATTGCTCTATATACATTTCAAAAACTCTTAAAATACACCAGCGGGTTCCCGTTATGCGTGTTACAGGTTTATGTTTTTTGGTTTAAATAATATAAATAAAACTTTGTTCTGAATATTCCGAATTTCTTAAACTTTGAATGTCTGTAACATTTTTCTGCTATTTTTTGAGCACTTGGTGTGGGGAACCAGTTGACAGTTTGGAGTTTTGTTACGGGCACTAATAAATTAATAAGTATGTGTTAAAAACGGCACCATCCACATTGCAAGTGATTCTTTCTTGTAGTGACAACAGTAGGTATGATGTGTGTAAAATTTAATACAAAACTCGTTAGAAAATGACACTACTTGACTCAGAATTTAAATTATTCGGCCTCACTCGGCCACAAACGGTCCCCGTACTTTTTATTTAAATTTACCATTATTGTACACTAGTTCAGCAAAAACAGACCAAAAATACGACCTTCAAGATCATTGGCCCATAAGTTTGTGCCAAGGTTTACAGTGTGTCGCTGTAAATTGCGCTTATTTAAAGCGAGCCTGCCATTGCAAACCACTTTGATTAAGTTTGGGGAAAATGGTCAGGGATTTTCATTAATATCAATCGGATCTGAGGTGTCTCGATGGAATGCTAAATGCCCCAAGTTTCACTTTCGAATATCTGCTGGAGGATGATTCCAAAACCTGCTTAGGTGAACTGAAAGAGCCTTGAAGCTGGAGGTCTAGGTCTTCTACGTTATCCCCTCTAGTGCGAAATGATCAGGTAAGTGAATTACAAAATTTGTTATTTTAAAATGTTAGTTCAGTAATGGCCGTTGAATAATAAACGTGCGTGTCGCTTTCGTTTTCGACAATTAACTGTGCGTACTGAAAGAAGTATGAAACGCACCGAATTTAGTGGAAGACCAAATAATTAGGTAAATCGTCCATTAGTTAGTTAAGAGTTTCCATTAATTTGGTGCACTCATGAACACTTTTGGTGTGCAACCATTCAGAAATCCGTCCGTGCGGAAGTAGCCCAATTGTTTTGCAAACATCCTGCAGTGATGTTTATTTTCAAAATTTACGTAATGATTCAATTAATAAACATAAATTATGAAATTTATATCGAAACAATATATACATTCGTGTCATCGCAAGTAGGTCACAAAGATTTTCCAGTGAAGAAAATTTTTGGCACTTTTTTGCGGATTTGGCGGATCTCAGATTAGGTAGCTAACTGTGGGTAAGTAGCTCTTTTTCTTCCTGTAATTATATTTTAGATTAGGTGCGTGGACCTACGATAATCATTTTCCTCTTAATTTAATTCCATATAATTAAACATTTGCGTGTTTAAACTTAATTGCTATGGTGATCGGGATTCGATGATTTCTTTGTCTTTTATACCTTGCCCGGTGCGACAGACGGGGTTGATTTTGGAAACAAAGAGGACCGTTTCAAAAAAGGTTCAAAAGAACATATTTTTTAAATAAAGGAATTTGTTAAGAAGCAATAACAATTAATTATAATAAATTATCGATTTTCTATTAAAGTTCAAATTTTAAAGCGTATAATCAACGAGGTCGTTGAAATTTATATTCAAAAATATGAGGAAACACACGCGTATAGCAGGTAAAAGAAAGCTGCACCCACATTTTGTGCTTCACCAACACCCTTGCTCAATTTTTAAGCAACCCTGCTAGCTGTATCTTCCGATGCTTGCTTCTATTTCACAGCAATTCTGCAGGTTCAAACTAGTAGCATCGTGAAGCAATTTACTTTTGCAAAATTATCAATCAAGCGAATCAATGACGTAATCGAAATTAAATTTCTATGCTCCTGATACAATCTACACTTTGGAGGAGATTACACCTGCACTTCTACGGTCCTAATACATTGTTTGAATACAATTTTGATATCAGGAGAAAATAAATTCTGAACTGGTTTTTATAGTACGAACAGACATGGGAAGTCCGCACCAATCTTCTGTGCGCCTAAAAATTAAATTCTGTTTAGGGTGTTTGTCAGGGGAACATACGGCTGAAGTGGAAGGTAGTGGATTCAATTAGTAAATTCTTAAACTTATATTGATCCTGGTACAGGAAAGCAGCTTACTTTTTGAATCAGGAAGGGTAGACGAGTAGGAATCTGTAAATGTATCGCATTAATTGCACCATCTAATTCTGTGTCCTCATGACATCAGTTTTTTTTTAAATTGATTTGATAGCCTACTTACTTTTATGGGTTTTTATTTTTCTAATACAGCTAATATTTCTGGTAAGGGTAGGTACTTGACTATACTCATTTATTCCACTTTATACGCTCCTGATGCTTTTTTGGGAAGGGGTTTTGTGTCGAACTTACATAAATGCTTGGTGAATGGTCAACTCCTTACTTCTATACAAGGTGTTCCTAAATATGAAGTAAATACGGAAAGGGCTAAATGACTGAAAGTTATAAACATAGGTCCGCAAACGCTTCGTTATCGATCTACAGGATGCTAAAATTTCAAGATTTTTAAACTTTTTTCTTTGTTTCTTGCAGTTTTAGAGATATTTTGCTCAAACTTGAAAGTTAGAACGGCTTACATCATTGGTCATGTCAATGGTAGTGAGAATCTACGGGTTTTTTTTCAGGGGTCATGTTCCATTTTCTACTCCCAAACTTTATTTCGGTGCGCCATTGGTAGCTTGTAAAATAATAACTTCTTTAGAAACTTTTTGATCTCTTGCAATTTTTTGCGACTGTTATCGAGAAAAAATAAAAATCAATTTTTGGTAGTTAGCTAAATGAAAGTAAGGTTTTTAAAATGGTCCAGTAGGCTCTGCTTTTATTGATTTTATTAGTCTTGACATTTGACATTTGGAACTGTATCTTGTGTTTGCATATGTTTATACATTGTAAAGTGTACTGTAAAGATTTTACACCCTGTAGATAGGCAACGAAGCGTTTGCGGACCTATCATGAACTTTTAGTCATAAAATAAGTCAAAAAATTAGCCCCTTCTGTATTTATATAATATTTAGGAACACACAGTATATCTCTAATAAAATTTGTGGCAGTCTTCTACCTTTATGGTCCTTATAGACCTTTAAGTCTGAAACAAAAACACGATACGCTTTGTATACATCAATCGTGCTACGTCGACTTCGACCGTGTTTCGCAGAAACCGAAGACTGGGGGATTTTCATAACGAAGCTAGGGGAAAGTTAGCGTGGGTTAGGAGGAAGGAATGGCGTCAATGGAGGACATCACGCGTTCCCTCATTGATTATTTTGTTTGTTATGTTTTGAAAGTATATTTACAGGTAGTAACCATTTTATTCTCGGCCCTCTAATTAACATTTCCTCTATTTAAAATATGTTTTCCTTGTGCGGCAATCGACTGTCACGTGAATACTTGCTATTGACATTCTCACATGTACTTCGCGTGCTAAATTAATTTTAACTGGGGCTGGAGTAGAGCCATGCCTATTGATGTTTTCTATGTACATGCAATTTATCATTTTTCGAGTTGTTTTTATCTCAATTGATCGTACATATATTTTAATGTGTTTTTGCACTAAATTTATTTAATCATGTTTGCCACTTGCATTTACGATGTCTCCTGTGTTTTGTTTTTATTAATTTTTTAACTGCATTTGATCCGATTACCGCATTTTTATCGTACAATTTGAGATGTTTTACTTGTGTATTTTGTTGTAGTTGATTTATTTCGTGTATTTGTATGTGCCATGCCAGGTTTTTTATTGCCGGTACTGCGCGCATCCTGACAGCACACGGCATGCAATTTTTCTAAATATTATTTATACAGGGTGTCTTAAATTGAGTAGGATAACATGACTATCTTTATTATTATTATACCTACAGATTTGCTTAAATTAGCAAGGTTACGTAGTTTTTGATGCTAATGGATATTCTGATGCGATAATTTGAAAAAATAAATCGTTTCGTAGATAATTGGAAAAAAGGAAAAATCGTTATTTTTAAAAAGTTCAGAGAGCTATCAAAAAGAGTTTCAAATAAAAGTTGCAAAATTCGATGGGATCAATTCAATGGGTGTGGAAAAAAAACGTCAGAATGGCGGTTTTAGAGATATTGACAACAACTTCCTTATTTTAAATGGACGCCATATTGGATTTTTACGTCACTCGATAGAGAAAAAAATTACAAAACCAGTGCAAACACTTCGTATTTGGGAATCAACCTACTTGCATTTTCGACTCGAAGTTTGCAATGTATTTCTCACGGCAATAAACTTTTTTTGATAGCTCTCTTTGTTACTAAAATATTTGAACTTTTTAAAATTGAAGAAATTCACTTTTTGCCAATTATTTACGAAACGAATTATTTTTTTCAAAATATTGGGAATATCCATCAACATAAAAAACTACACAACTTTGCCAATTTAACCGAATCTGCAAGTACAATAACAACAAAGATAGCCATGTTATCCTACTCAATTAAAGACACGCTGTTTATCAATGTCTCCATTTTTAACTTATTTTCCAACTTATGTTGAAAGTGCTATTATGGCCACTTTCTCCGTCCATCCGAACGGATTTGGAATATGAAAATAAGAATTTAGGTAGCAGCATAAGCGTCAGGAACTCTATATTAATCATAGAGATCTTAAAAATCGTATGTATCTTAATCGCCTAACATGGCTAAAATTTCGTAATGCTAAGAATCGCGAAAGACATAGGAACTGACTTGTTGAGTATCCATTCTCTCAGGGAAGGTCGAAATGTGGTAAATGATAATCCGGAACAAAGATCACAAAACCTTCCCCAGAAATTTCATTATTATAATTATAATAAAAATAATTAATGAAATTTATGGGGAAGGCTTTGTGATCTTTGTTCCGGATCATAGGAACTGTACACATTCTAGAAATCCTAAGAATTTTAAAAGTTACAATCTAAGAAATCCCGGGGCATTCTAATAATTTGAGAATTTTGGAAATTTTAGGTTTTTTCTTTAAGTACTATTCATTGGAATCTTATACATCTCAAGATTTTATGAATAACTCAAGAATCTTAGGGCTAGTAGGGTGGTAATAAGGAAATCTTAAGACTCTTTTCTTTTGAATCGTTAGAATCTTAGGACTTTGGATATTAACAATGTTACCGATTAGGTAGCAAATTTAGCAGGTAGTCGATAATCAAATAATTGATCAATCTATTATTTATCAGGTCGATCGACTTACCCATACAAACATTGACGTCAGTTGCGGAAATTTGGCAAATTAGTATTTCAAGGTTAACCACCTAAAGCAGCGATGGGTTGGGTAAAAAACCTGCCAGTATATGCGATGAACTTTAATCTAATAACTTGAATTATAAAATTACCATAAAACAATGAGTAGGTACACTACATTGTACCAAGCACGCCATAAAATTTTAATGCCTTTTTCCTGTTTCACTTATTTATTGTTATAATATAAACAAATACCGAAATCATTTACCTATGTCGAAACAACCTTCTTAAGAAATATTGTTCATCGATTTATTAATCACTTTTGGTGTTCCACAAGGTTGCACACACTCTTACGACCTTTTCTTCAAGTACCTATCTTTAGGCAAAGTTTGACACATTACTGGCTTCCGGTACCAAAAAAAATAAATCCCCTCCTCAAGTCCCATAGAAAAAAAGAGTTGATTGTCTTTCTTTTCAGTTCGATATGTCAACCTATAACGAAAATATTGCGATGGAGGACGTTGACCATCAGTTCCATTCCTCACTGGAGATCAAGAGAGAACAAGCGATATGGGTTCGCCATGCCTACAAGCAATACGGAACTAAGAAGAATCCCTTCGTGGTCCTGGACGATCTTAACATGACCGTTCCAAAGGGAAGCATGTGAGTTGTTATCCACGCCTACTTTCTGGACTAACTTACATTGCAGTTACGGACTTTTGGGTGCAAGCGGGTGCGGAAAGACGACGTTGCTGGGTTGTATAATTGGAAGGAAGAAGCTAAACTCGGGTGAAATATGGGTTTTGGGTGGAAGACCTGGTTCGCCTGGGAGCGGCGTTCCAGGCGCTCGTGTGGGATACATGCCGCAGGTGAATTAAGCCTTTTCTCGCACCCCCTTTCCAATGTGAGTTTCAGGAGTTGGCACTTTACGGCGAGTTTACCATCCGCGAAACCTTGCACTACTTCGGCGGATTAGTCGGAGTGTGCAACAAGAAAATCGAAGAAAGATTAAGTTTCCTGATAAATCTGCTGATGCTACCACCTGCGGACAAGCAGTTGGGTGTTCTTAGTGGCGGTCAACAGCGGCGGGTATCGCTCGCCTCCGCTTTGATCCACGAACCCGAGCTGCTAATTCTGGACGAGCCCACCGTTGGCGTCGACCCAGTTCTCAGGCAGATTATTTGGGATCACTTAGTAAATATTACCCAAACCGGAAGCACGACCATCATCATCACTACTCACTACATTGATGAAACAAGGCAAGCTCATTTAGTAAGTCTATTCTTTTTCTTTCTATCAGACTTATTCGACGAAATGATCAATAATAATTCATATTGCGTAAGGTTGGTGTTAATTATTACAGAAATTAGGTGAAAGTAATAAAATGTTAATTTCCTGTCTGACTGTACCCGTCCACAAGGTGTCTTTTGGAACTCCTTCGAATCCGATCGAGGCAGCCTTGAGATATTTCCCTCCACCCATGGATTGGCACAGGTACCGCTTGGTAACCTTGCTACTCACAACAACGTAAAATTAATTTAGGTGGACATCCGTAAAATATTGAGGTTACTCTAGCTTTACGTATGACTCAGACATAGAACTTCTTAGGGGAAACCCTGAGAAACTCGAATATAATTGGGAAATACTTTAATTAAGTACCTATACGTCTATAAGCTGTCATTTAAATGTTTTTGAGATAAATCTGAATGACATTCCTATTCAGCAAAATGTTGACCACCTTGTTGTGTGTTAAATCTAATGACCCCGTGGGGTCCCACCCAGGTGCTCTGCCGCTTTTTTAGGTCCGCTTTTGGTTTGTTTGAAATAGGTATGTTAGTTCTCTAGAGAACGAAGTTGCATTTTGTTGAATAACAATAAAAATCTTTTTTTTTCGGAAGATATCATAAAATTAACCTACTATGCCTGCGTAGTCGCATCAACCATGGTGGTGCCAATCTTATTTGGAAAAGTCGTTAAAATTGAAAGTAATTAGCCTTGACCTAATAAAAAAACTCTTAGAATAATTAAAAACACGAAACCTTTTCCAACTTAAGAACGCGGTGTCCTATCTGAAGTCTGCAGGTGGTTAACCATCTAGTCTCTTTGCCCAGTAAAAATGTCAAAATCTAGCAACGTCACAATTGATGTACATCCTACCCAAGAGTAGGGTACCCTTTGATCCTACTAACGCGTCTTAAAATTTGCCTACACTACAAAGCCTAAAACACCCCTACCCCTTAACATCTGTCGCCTCTTACGACACGCAGTAAAAACCCCTACACGGGTTAAAAATCATTCGATAGGTAAAGAAACCCAGAAAATGAATTTGAAGGTGAACACTTTTTCAGTTTATGGTTGTAATAATATTTCTTTGCAGATTGGTTTAATGCGAGGGGGACATTTCCTAGCAGAAGAATCACCGGCGGCCCTTTTGGCACGTTTCGGCACCGATAGCTTGGAGGAAGTGTTTCTGCGATTGAGCGTCAAGCAAAATTTGACGAACCAAAACGGAAATGGGGTCGTTAACGAATCGGCCGATATAGAAGGTATGCCGAACGGTGAAGCGCCGAAGGGCTTCGGAGATACAGTCACTAGTAGATCTAAGGGACAGCACGTTAGGGCGCCGATCGATCTGACGTATGTGGAAAAGTCGACCTTCGACAGGTTGCAATTGCTCCCGTCCATACATTGGAATCATATTACGACGCTGGTGTGGATCAACGGACTGTGGATGTCGCGAAATTTCCCTCTCGTCCTGTTCGTTGTTATGTTACCGCTCGTACAGATGTCGTTGTTCTGTATGGGGATAGGACTCAATCCGAAAGGCTTGACAGTGGCGATTGTCAATTACGAAACGGGGAATAATGTGAACTGCGATTCCACGCTGCAGTGTAATAGCACAACGCTCAGTTGCAGTTACCTTAGCTACTTGGGGAAAAAGGATGTCAAATTCGTAAGTAGCAAGTTCCTGAAGGGCCTTGTGTGTGAAAATTCTCATCCCTCACCAATTAGTCGTTTGAATCTTTGGTTTGTTACAGGTTTACTACGAAAGCGACTACGAGGCGACCAATTCGGTACTCAAAGGCAAAACGTACGCTTCCATAGTAATCAAGTCCAACTACACCACGGCACTGCAAGCACGCATCGCAGAATGGCGCGACGCGGAACCGTGGGATATCACAGCAAGCGAGATCGATGTGCTACGCGACACCACCAGCAAAGACATCGCCACATTCCTCAAGATATACATGTACGAGAGCTTCCGGGATTTCATCGGTGGATATTTGGAATCGTGTGATTACAGTCCGCGCGTGGTTGCGGTACCATTTCAATGGAAAAAGCCGGTGTACGGTTTAAATTATCCCAATTTTACTGATTTCGTTAATCCAGGAATGATCCTGACGTGAGTGTTTAATTTTTTTGGCCACGACGGCAACACACGTCTTAATTGTAGGACCATCTTCTTTTTGTCCGTTGCGTTGACAGCCGGTGCGATGTTAATTCAAAGAAATCAGGGCAGTATCGAAAGAGCTATGGTGAGCGGGGTAACTCCCATAGAGCTCTTAATTACTCACATCATTACTCAGTTCGTGCTGATGATGGTACAGCTGACAATCGTTCTGGTGTGGTCCTTTGTGATATTTGAACTTACTCTGAATGGATCCGTACTTTTAGTTACTTTACTCTCCATTCTGACTGGCTTTTGTGGGATGTGTTTCGGTAAGTTCAGTGTTGGTCGTGCCCAAAGGTACCAAGGTTAAAATTTCAGGATTCGCAATATCGTGTGGAGTTGATTCCGAACGGATGGCCACGTATACTGCACTGGGTAGCCTTTTCCCTTTGGTGATGTTATCTGGAATTGTGTGGCCAATTGAAGGCATGCACTATCTTTTGCAATTATGTTCAATTTTTTTGCCACTAACAAAAGCAACCGAAAGTTTGCGAAGCATTTTGCAGCGAGGTTGGGGAATAACGTCGCCAGTTGTGTACATGGGATTTATATCTATTACAGTTTGGTCCTTAATATTCCTATTATTTAGTATAGTGTTATTAAAAGTGAAAAAGGGTTAGCTTTATTAAATTATTTTTACATTCGTTTGGTTTATTTTTTTCATACTTCCCCCTTCCATAAAATTTGGGATAGCAGCTGTCCGAAAACTTCAACATACATTCAGTAAGTACATGAATCAGCATGAAAGTATATTAGAGGGACACATTTGTTAATAAATATTTCCTATTCGTCACCACCATTGAACACAGAGAAATATATAATAGGAATTATCTTCTTAAGAATCAGTGACACAGGCACTCGGGGAGTACTGCCAAACAATACTGCTCTTAACCAAGTATGGTCAATTTTAATTATTGGATGCGATTTTGGAAAAAAACAAAGGATAGTAGGGATCATTCCGGGATATTTTGGAGAGGTATTCCGTCTTGGGTTATGAGATCCGTTTAACAAGTGGTCCAAGATATTATTTCTCGAGCACAACACGAGCAATTAATTGGTATCTCTGAGTAAATTCGTTCTCGGCGAGATTCGGGCATCAAAAAACCAAATGGTTATTGCGGGTATTTTTATCGGAACGGAAATCAAAACGGAAAAAGGAATTATCGCGTCTTTCGAAAGAAAAGAAAACTATCAATAGTTATAGTATTACCGTCGCGTAATTTATGATCCTACATGGCGAACGGCCATCAAATGTGTGACCCTGTTGTGGCAGTAAGTGTGACACAACCTCTAGCTATATTTCAATCCGTTTGTATTGCATATATTTTTACCATTTATGAATTAGAATTGGTTTTGATAGAAAAATTCAGTTTCTCATTTAAAGTTAGTTTGTTGCATAGGAAACCTTCAACAAATCCAAGGTTCAACTAGTGCACCCCAAGCAGGGAGCCTCACTAGCCGTCACAACCGACGCATCAGATTTCGTCACTTATTTCCGAAACGAAGGTGGCGATTTCAATCAATCAGATCAGCTAGGTCATAAACGGAAATAAAACAAAAGGGAATATTGCTAGCACAAAATCAAAGTTGTCCAGGATTAGATCATTGAGTGCACCTAAACCAAAGTTAATAACAAATTTTAGAGTCAAACCGGAATTCTTTACATTTGGTAATTTCTTCTCTGTCATGCTTAATCTGATTAAACTGCATAACGGGTGGTCGCTTTAGAATTTAAAAAACTATTTTTTAAAGTTGTATTTTGTCCAGCTTCATCAAATTTACACATGTACCGCTTCTTAGCGAACATGAACGAAAATATGTCTAGCTGTAACAAGCCATATAAAGAAACGTATTACGGGAAGCGAGCGCGGTTACCGCGATGTGAACAGTGAAAACCCAAGCACGTGGCGGAAATGCGGGTTTCCCGTTGGTTTACAAAGGTACTACGCGAGATTGTTTCGTTCAGAACATAGGTCCCGTTTCAGATGTTCTAACGGGCGAGAGAAGTGGGAGAGCGGAGAGCTGACTTTTTCGAGTGAGCAACGTGCACGGTTTGTACGTGAAGGTTTTCTATCGTTGAAGTTGATTTTCGCGAACCACTGTGTATCATTTTAAGTGCGCTGAAATTGAATTTTTAGCGAAGCTATAAAAGCAGGCGCGTAACATTTTGTGTTTATTTCGCTTATGTCTGAAAGTTTGCGGTCGAAATTCCAGAACCAAAACGTGCAATTATTGAGTGAAATTTATACGAATAGTACTGAAGAATTCGTATGGAACGAGTTAACGAATTTAACAAGTCTCTCAGAGTTGGGTAACGCATTTGGGCAGCACCTTGTGCGATAAATCAAATTTGTATACAACGGCATGCAGCAGGAAATTCATCGGTGCATTACCTAGCACAAAATGAGTAGGTATCAACACAATGCAAAATTTGAAATTGTGTTTCTGTGCATAAGTAACAACGACCTCGAGTATCATTTTCTCCAATGTTAAGCTAGTTTGTTCCGATTCATAATAGGTTTGGACATTTTTGTTTTGCATTCGTTACCGAGTCAGCCATACCAGAGGAGCGATCTGTTGCCATATTTTTAAAGGGAGTATCACAAAGACAAAACCAAGTGTAACCTGAAAGGAATCTGATCCACGCCAATTACCTACTGTAGGTTATTTTAAATTTTTGATTTGTATAAGGTAGCGGTCGATTCTTTTATTCGCGTAATAAATTTATTTGAAGCAATTTTAATATTCCTAAACGAATCGACCTAGAAGAACCAATGAAATGAACAGACTTTGTACTGTACTTATTGATAGTAATCGAATCCAAAGAAAGTATTTTGGTTATTTTGAATAGAGTTTTATAGAGAATTCATTCCCCAGACCGAAAAAATGTAAGTAAATTCACCTGGATGAGCACTTTGTATTGGGATCCATAACCTGGCAGTTCGGGGTTTTGTTACGGGTTACGAGTTAAATTAATAAATAAGTATGCGTCGTTTTAATGAATTTAATTTGGGAGATACGTTAAAAATGTCACCATAAAGATTGCAATTGATTCTTCCTTGTAGTGGTAACAGTGTGATGTGTCACAAAAAATATTGATTTTGTTCCCGTTTTGGGTAGATAAGAGATATTGATTCCCTAACGTAACATGTTGATCAATTAACCGCAAGCAATTTCTGCTTCAGGTCAAGAAGCAGAAACCTTTTGGCGCGGTCAGGAGACCCAACTTTAAACTTACTTGTGCAGGACTAAGACTTATAGATGATATGGTTTTTAATTTACGTATTATTACCAATATTATACGGCACAGTTCAGTAAAAAAAACAGGAAATGCGGCCTTCAAGATCATTGGCCTATACGATGGTGCCAAGGTTTACAGTGCGTCGCTGCAAATTGCGCTTATTATTTAAAACAAGTCTGCCATTGCAAACCACTTTGACTAAGTTGGAAAAAATGGTCAGGGCGAATCGGATCTGAGGTGTCTCGATGATGGAATGCTAAGGGCCTCAAGTTTCACTTTTCGAATCTCTGCTGGAGGATGAAGCCTAAATCAGCGTAGGTAAACTGAAAGTGCCTTGAAGCTGAGGTCTAGGTCTCTACGTTATCCCCTCTAGTACAAAATAATCAGGTAAGTGCATTACAAAATTTATTATTTTAAAATGTTAGTTGATCAATGGCCGTTGAACAATAAACGTGCGTTTCGCTTTCGTTTTCAACAATTAACTGTGCGTGCTAACAGAAGTATGAAACCCACCGAATTCGCTGGAGGACCAAGTAATTAGGTAAAGAATTTCAATTAATTTGGTGCACTCATGAACCGTTTTGGGGTGCAGTCATTCAAAAATACGTCCGTGCGGAAGTTTGCCCAAATGCTTTGCAAACATCCTGCAGTGATGTTTATATTTAAAATTTACGCAATGATTCAATTAATAAACATAAATTATGAAATTTATATCAAAACAATACACCTACACGTAACATTCGTGCCATCGCAAGTAGGTCATCAAAGATTTTCCAGTGTAAGAAAATTTTTGAATTTTTGGCATTTTTTTTTCGGATTTGGCCAACCTGAGACAGATAGCTAAACTGTGCCGATCTCTATTTCTTCCTGTAATTGTAATTTAGATTATGTGCGTGGACTTACGATAAACGTTTTCCTCTTAATTTAATTCCATATAATTAAGCATTTGCGTGTTTAAACGTAATTGCTATGGTGATGGGGATTCGATGATTTCTTTGTCACCTTGCTCGGTGCGAGAGATGGGCTTGATTTTGGAAACAAAGAGGACCGTTTCAATAAAGGTACCTACATGGTTTTTTTTTAATAAAAAAAAACCCTGCTAGTATCTCCCCCATGCCTCCTTTTATTTCACAGCAATTTTACAGGTAGGTACCAACCAGTAGCATCGTAAAGCAATTTACCTTTGCACAAAATTTATCAATTAAGTCAATCAATTAAACATCTTTTTCAATTTCTATGCTCCTGCTACAATCTATAGATACGTTAGAAAAGGTTGATACTTATTTACCTGCACTTCTATGGTCCTAATACCACCAAAATCCTTTTGGATACAATTTTGGTGTCAGGGTTGGTTTTCGTCGTACGAAAAGACAGGGGAAGATCAGCATCTAAAACAATAAATTTTGGTTCGGATATTCGTGTCAAGAGAACATAACGCTGAAAGGGAAAGTAGTCGATCAAATTTTCATTTAGTAAGTTCTTAAACCTAGTAAATGTGCTCCTGGTACAGGAAACTAGCTTTAGAGAGAGTAGGGATGTGTAAATTTATTGCATTACTTGCACCGTGCTTGCACCCATGCACCATATTATAATTCTGTGCTCCTAATGACATTATTTGATTTTTAATTTAATTTTTTAATGACACTAGGCGGATTGATAGAATGATATCGTACTTACTTTTATGGGTTTGTATTTCACTAATACAATCGACATTTTTGGGAAAGATACGTACTTGACTCTATTCATCTATTCCATTTATACGCTTCTGATAAAGTTGCTTTGACTTACTTCACGAGCAAAAGTCCTCAAACGTGTCGTTACCGATTTACAGTGTGTTCACATTTTTTTCTGGATATCTCGTACAGTTTTAGACATATTTTGCTCGAATTTGAAATATAAGTTACGCTGAACGGCTTACATCATTAGTCATGTCAATGATATTGAGAATCTACGGAGTGTTGTTTTTTAATAATAATAATAATATTGCCTTTATTATTAAAAAAAAAAACAAGAATTTATTCCAGTACATTAAAATTAAGGGCGAAGTTCAGTACTGCGGCAATGCCACAGTCTGCTCTTCCACTTAAACCTTTTTTCATGTTCCATTTTCTACCACTGAACTTTTTTTCGGTGCGCCACTGGTAGATTGTAAAATCATGATTTGTCGGGAAAAAAATTAAAAATCAATTATTGGTAGTAAAATTTTTAAAGTGGTCCAGTAGGCCCTGGATTTATTAGGATAATCCCTTGTTTTTATTAGTCTTGACGTTTGGAATTGTTATCTTGTGTTTATATACAGAGTGGCCACTGAAAAAAATCAATTCCAACTTTGCCCACTTAACGACAGTTTTGCCAGAAACTGCAAACGTTGACGTCAATTTTAGTTTTGAGAGGGGACACCTAAATTAAGTAATACTACTTACATAACCTTAACCCTAAGAAGTCAGTGAATCGCACCACAAAAATTTTAAATGAGAAGGGGTAGTAAATGTTAGATTTGTTAATGTGATTGAAACCATTCAAAACGTCAAACGTGATTTTAAATAATTCAATTCATCGTGAATGAGGAAGAAGTTCCAGAAACTATTCGAAATAAGGCCAATCTTGTGATTTAGTAGGTATTGACAATCAATAATTGACGTTTCTAATTTTCAATGACCTGCAAGTATTTGTTTGTTTTGTCATTAAGTAAGTATAAATTAGTTACTATGGTGATACTTAATGCCCTAGGGCATAAAGTGGTACTTTATGGCCGCGTATCACAGATATAAAATGTGCTATGATATGTTAGAAAGACGGAAAACATTTGCACGACCTCGGGCGGAAAAACAAAGAACTATTGTAATAAGAAAAATCTATTACAGCGACTTTATAGAGACAGTGGCGGCAATAGGAGCCCAGCCGCCATGTTGCATCGAAAATCTAAATTAAAAAGTAGACAAAACATACGATACACGTATGACATGTGAGAAGTACACCCTAATCGATCTAATTTTGGGCATTTCAACACATTCCAATGCAATTCTAAACACACGATGAACTCTCTGTGATGTATCAGGAACGTCATACTTAACGTGCAGGTTATCTGCCATAAAACGTTATTTTGCTCATAATAAAAACCGCATCTACAGATAACCTGCACGGTAAGTTTAATGTTAGTGATACATCATGAATAACCATACATAATTACACATGTAGCAAAAACACATTAAATAGTAAGTAAGCTGTGGTAGAAACTCGATACAACATGTCCGCTGATCTCAAGCAACAATCAAAAATTAGACACTCTATTGTCACCACTGTGTCTATAAAGTCACTGTAAAATCTATAACACTCGAAGGGCCTCTAGTGGCAAAACAAAGAACTAGGGTAATAACAAATTTACTACAAGACTGACATACGTTTAAACTAGTGGACAAAGGAATACCTAGATGGAGAAGGATTATTTAAATCGGGGGGAATTTCAAAATTCCTCAATGTTAAAAATCTTGAAAGTCATAGGAACTGTATACATCCTAAACATCCGAGAAATTTTAAAACTTACAAGCACTTTCGGGGTAGTTCGAAATTTTAGGTAATCTGATGAAAAGCTTAAGAACATTACTATTCATGAACCCAAGTGACTCAAGAATCTTAGGGCTAGTATACTTTGGCAATATTAGGAATTTTATTTAAATCGTTAGAATATTACTTACACGGTTTAGGAATCAAATTAGCAGGTAGTTGAAAAACAAAATTGATTCGGTATGTGCCAATTCTATATCAACGAACTCTGTTAAAGTCAACTGTCAACTAACTCCCTTGAAATGACAAGGATCGGTTCAACTGTTTTCGATCCTAACTAGGATTAATTCCTTCTGGAAACTTTGAAAACAGAATTGGTGGTTTTTCTTTTTGACGTTAACCATTATGTTTTCGTAATTCTTGCGAGCTCTAATTGTTGTTCTTCGTTTCATGTTTGAACCAAATTAGCACGTCAGGTGCGGAAGTTTGACAAATTATAGTATTTCAAGGTTAACCACCTAAAGCAACGATGGGTTGAGAAAAAAACCTGCCAGTATATGTGATGAACTTTACGCAAGAGATTTAATCTAATAACTTGAATTATGAAATTACCATTAAACAATAAGAGTACCTACATTGTACCACTACAAGTAGGCCATAAAACTTTAATGCGCTTTTCCTGTTTCACTTTATTTATTGTTATAATAAACAAATACTGAAATCCTTTACTATGTCGAAACCACCTTCTTAAGAAATGTTGTTCATCGATTTACTAATCACCTTTGGTGTTCCACAAGGATTCACATACTCTTACGACATTTTCTTCAAGTACTTATCTTTAGGCAAAGTTTGACACATTAGGTACTGGCTTCCGGTACCAAAAAAAATAAATCCCCTCCTCAAGTCCCATAGAAAAAAAGAGTTGACTGTCTTTCTTTTCAGTTCGATATGTCAACCTATAACGAAAATATTGCGATGGAGGACGTTGACCATCAGTTCCATTCCTCACTGGAGATCAAGAGAGAACAAGCGATATGGGTTCGCCATGCCTACAAGCAATACGGAACTAAGAAGAATCCCTTCGTGGTCCTGGACGACCTTAACATGACCGTTCCAAAGGGAAGCATGTGAGTTGTTATCCACGCCGACTTGCTGGACTAACTTTAAATTGCAGTTACGGACTTTTGGGCGCAAGCGGGTGCGGAAAGACGACGCTGCTGGGTTGTATAATTGGAAGGAAGAAGCTAAACTCGGGTGAAATATGGGTTTTGGGTGGAAGACCGGGTTCGCCTGGGAGCGGCGTCCCAGGCGCGCGCGTGGGATACATGCCGCAGGTGAATTAAGCCTTTTCTCGCACCCCCTTTCCAATGTGAATTTCAGGAGTTGGCACTTTACGGCGAGTTTACCATCCGCGAAACCTTGCACTACTTTGGAGGATTAGTCGGAATGCGCAACAGGGAAATCGAAGAAAGATTAAGCTTCCTGTTAAGCCTGCTGATGCTACCACCTGCGGACAAGCCGGTGGGCGATCTTAGCGGCGGCCAACAGCGGCGGGTATCGCTCGCCTCCGCTTTGATCCACGAGCCCGAGCTGCTAATTCTGGACGAGCCCACCGTTGGCGTCGATCCAGTTCTCAGGCAGATTATTTGGGATCACCTGGTAAACATTACCCAAACCGGAAGCACGACCGTCATCATCACTACTCACTACATTGATGAAACAAGGCAAGCTCATTTAGTAAGTCTATTCTTTCTATCCTACTTATTCCACGAAATTATCTAATAATTCATATTGCGTAAGATTTTAATTAATTATTACAGAAATTAGGTGAAAGTGATAAAATGTTAATTTCCCGTCTGACTACCCGTCCACAAAGTGATGCGTAATTAATTGTTAACGCTTTTCTTTTTTGGAACTCCTTCGAGATCGAGACAGCCATGAGATACTTCGCCTCATCCATGAATTGGCACAGGTACCGCTTGGTAACCTTCGTACTCAAAACAGCGTAAAATTAATTAGGGTGGACATCCGTAAAATATTGAGGTTACTATAGCTTTACCTGCGTATGACTCAGACAAAGAACCTCTTAGGAGAAACCCCGAGTAACTCGAATAATTGGGAAATACTTTAATTAAGTACCTGCGTCTATAGCCTGTCATTTAAATGTTGTTGACATAAATCCGAATGACATTGGTATTCATCAAAAGGTTGACCACTTTGTCATTCAACTTTGTAGAAATTTTCAGTAATTTCACGGAATACCCCCAAATTGTTTACCTAAGGTGACAAATCTATTGTTTGTGATATCTTGATTAAGCACTGGGGTCACAAATTTCCATGGTTGCTGCATCTCCTTGAGTGTGTTAATACGTTCAATGTATGTCCATTTGACAAAAGCAAATTATACGTACATTAGACGTATAAATCTGGTACCGATTTCGCCCATAAGTGGCACCATTTCTCAACAAGTCCGATGTAATTAATACCTCCATCCACTATTGGAAATTATTGCGACATACATTCATACTGTACAAATCCATAGATGTGTCTTCAAGGTACTTATCAATGGAACCTTGTAAAACATTTATATTTTGGAAAACCCGTGAGCATTATAAAATACGTTCAAGCCACATTATGACATTACAGATATAGTCCTTAAACGCTTTTCGTGTTTTTTGATTAAAACAAAAACGTAAACTGCAAGTTATTATATTGAGTAGGTACAATGCACCTAATCTTTATTCTTTATCTATGTTTGTGACTGTAACTCCTAAACGGCTAGAAGGATTTTGTGAAATTTTTTTTATGTGGCGGATATGGTTTTAGTAGGGGAGCTAGCACGAAATCCACTGAACGAGAATGATCAAAATTTTAACCGATGGAGTTCCATTTTGCCCTATCAGAGTATGCTAAAATCGATCGTCTGCCGCCTCAGGTCATATGACTTAAGGCGCTGCGGGTACTTCTTGCGGTACCAATTCTGAAAGGTTGTTTTTCGAGAAAATAAGTTATACACCAAATGAAAACGTTGATAATAGCTCTTAAAAAAATATTTAAAAAAATCGCACACATTTGATAACTCCGTAAAAAAACAATTCTTAGTCGGTTTTTCACGAACTTTCAACGGATATAACTAGGTTACCGTTGGATGAATGAAGCTGATTTTTAGCGCATTTTTGCAAAAAATTTTTTTTGTAAAAAGTAGCTTTTAATCTCACTTTGGCTGGCTGGCTGGCTGGCTGGCTGGCTGGCAGCAAATGTGGGCGCGTAGAAGAACTCTTGTAGAAAGGCAACGGGTGTACGTGTATCTACAGGGCCGTGAAATTTGTCAACCTTAGGGACATGGCTACATGATGTGGGGTTGGCGACATCTGGGCGTCATCCTCGAGCGTAGTATACTAACGTGAAGGTTTTTCAGTTTTTTCCTATCTTCTACTACAGTTTTGGTCCGATTCTTTTGAAATTGGTGTCGTCGGAAAGATGTTGTAAACGCGCACAACTCCTGCGTGGCGGAATTTTGTTTTTTGTCATAGGGGCGAAATTAACGACCTTTTGCGAGGCGGCGCGCGCGTCTTCGAGAAGTAGTCAGGCGCCTTTTACCTTCCGTTGCGAACTCACGCGGTTTAACGTTTCGTGAATCTCGAATCGCTGTCTCTCTTTCTCGTGTCGCCAATAGAAGTGAATTGCGAGTGAACGGGACGTCGGAAGTGGGTACCGTAAAAGAGAATGTGGTAGCCCGCGACACGATCTCACTGATGGTGGAGTCAAATCTTCAATCGCGAATTGCGGGTGAACGGGACGTCGGAAGGGGGTACCGTCAAAGGAAATGTGGTAGCCCGCGACACGATCTCACTGATGGTGGAGTCAAATCTTCAAACGCGAATTGCGGGTGAACGGGACGTCGGAAGGGGGAACCGTCAAAGGGAATGTGGTAGCCCCCGACACGATCTTCCTGATGGTGGAGTCAAATCTTCAAACGCGAATTGCGGGTGAACGGGACGTCGGAAGTGGGTACCGTAAAAGGGAATGTGGTAGCCCGCGACACGATCTCACTGATGGTGGTGTTAAATCTTCAATCGCGAATTGCGGGCGAACGGGACGTCGGAAGGGGGTACCGTCAACGGAAATGTGGTACCCCCGACACGATCTTCCTGATGGTGGAGTCAAATCTTCAAACGCGAATTGCGGGTGAACCGAACGTCGGAAGTGGGTACCGTCAAAGGGAATGTGGTAGCCCCGACACGATCTTCCTGATGGTGGAGTCAAATCTTTAAAAGCGAATTGCGGGTGCACGAGGAAAGTGGGAAGCGGTTAGTGAATGTAGTAGCCTTCGACAAGATCTGTTATTGATGGTTGAATCGAAAGTGGCTAATAGAATACTGATCTGCCACACAAAAATGCGCTGAAGTCCCTTCGATCTCAAACGAGGACTTTGATAATTTTTGGAAATGCCACTGAAGTAATTTTGCTTGTAAAATGCATCCAAGAATATGTGCACCGGACCTTTGAAAACAAATGGGTGACCTAAATGTAAATCCTATCGTAGGGCTGTAGGTATTACACAAAACCCTTTTGGTAGTAGGTATGAGGCAGGATTGAAAAAAAATAAGGCGCCGCCTCCAACCCATCTGCTTCTCATCCAGGCCCCTAGAAATTTAAATGACCACATCGTTGGTAAGTCGCCTTGGGTAACTAAGATTTCTGCGGTTAGTGACTGATTAGTATCCGCCCATCAATTTAAAACAACAAGCAAGTCATATTAGGTACCTATATATACCTCCAGGTCGTTATTCAGTTCCAAATGGTTTGGTCAAAGTGGCCTTCATTGTTTGAATTAGTAGTCGGCTTGCAAATGAGCAAAATCTTCGTCAAGATGGCGTGTTTGTATATAGATATGGTACGGTCTATGTTGTGCTTTATCAGATCTATGTCAGAAAACGTGATTGAAGTTTCAGCCAGGCTTCTCTAATCTCTTCATGACGGAAAATTACTGCAACTTTAGATTGGAGCAGCGATGCATTTTCCCATCACCAGCAAAAGGGGTGAAAATTCATAATTGCTTAGATTAAACGTTATGTCTATCGTCTCGAGATGCTATCAATAACAAAGACATAGTGTGAGGTCTGTTTTCATAGACAATTTTATGTTTTAAGTATTTAAATACAACTTTACCTTCGTTGTTGAGTCTTTACCAGTTTATGTGGGATATTTCTTCATTTCAGTCTCATTGGAAATTCTGTTCAGTTCGGGCTTTACAAGAAAGAAACGGTTTTTGGCATTATCATTTTGTGTAACCTATACCAGTCCTCCTTGCACTCTCAATTTATACATTATTAAAATATGTTACATATCATTTGTAAAAATGTGTAACTTATAGCTAGAATGCCCCCTTAATATGTATCTCCATAAGGTATGTATTTTACAACTTTAAACACTAAAAATCTGTAATTGATGTTATAGCCAGAAGATAACCTGTGGTCGAAACTATTTAGTCTTTTACGTCCTTTTTAAAACTAAAGTAGTATGGGGAAGGTTTTGTGTTTTAATTTCTGAATCAATAACAAATGTTCTTTATATCCCTCACCTTGCGAAAGTTTGCCCTCTTATCTCCTCAAAAACTAAAATTGAAAATCTAATGCTCAGGTTTGATTGAATTTTAATAAATACGCTTATGACTTTAGTTGATTAAATATTAAAAGAAAACGCAATCAATTTCGATTTTTCTTAACGCGTTCTCGGATACAAAATATTGGTTTGATTCAAAAAAGAAATACAAAAATGCAATGCCTAATTTGTGATCGCATGTCGATGATTGTTACCTAAAATTTATCTTTACAATACACAATTTTTTTCATTCCAAGTATTCTCATAGGCCGATCCATTTAGGAATATTTAAGATACTTGGAACAAAATTTCTTGTGCAAATTCCTAAAAATCACTGTCATTATATTAAAATTTTACAATAACTCACAGTTATTGACGTGGGTGACGTTAACAAATGTTGCCTCTTTTAGAAACATGGAAACATATCGCTCCAATGGTTCATGTTGACTTCTTTGCACCACTATGGTAACATTATCTTCGTGATTAATGCAAGGCTTTGTGGAAGGAAAGTTTGTGGAATCGTGAATCCAATCAAACCGGAGACAATTTCGTGAAATGAATACTGAAGATGGTAATTATGCACAGGAATAAATACGCCAATGTTCCGCTGTGTTCATATTAGTTTTCTTGCGGACAAATGCATCAATTAATTGCTTGCCGTTGTATACTCGTCACCAGTTTAGAAATTTTCACTCAAAAATAAAACTGCTAACAGTTTATCGATAAATTTTTACAAACGACAGTTTTAGTGCGCCTAGGATGGTACGTAACCGCTCGCGAACTTAATTGTGAAATGATCGCAACTATGCGAAAAGAAATTTTTAACAAACGTACTAGCTCTTTCATAGTCTAAACTCGTCTGCGGAAAACTGCCTTTACAACTCGGCACTTCGCTTATCTCGAAACGCACACCTAGGTATTAAAAACGCCCACGTTGTTATCGCCTTTTATTTCGTAACATAATTTTGTTCACGTTCGCTAAGGAGCGGTATACAGAGTGTCAATGTTAAAACTTGCAGTCGGCCATATTTTCCAAATTAAAGAAGATATTGAAAATCGCGCAAAACCGTTTCGGGGGTATCGAGGGGGAACCAGAATGAGGTTATGAGTGACAACCTCCCACCTCCCATTAACCCCCCAGCCTACTCTCTTCAAAAACCCTAAATGGCAACCCCATACTTGTAACACATCGTTGGAAAGCTACTGAAAAATGCTTTCCAGTGGTACCAATAAAGTCAATATTTATAAAGACAATTTAACAAAAATTTAATAATTAACTCTCTTATGGAGTTTACCTGCCAGGAATTCTGTGGTGTACCAAAACGAATCTCTAAACTTTTGAGCACCGATTAATCACACTGTGATATCTAAACGCAATTCAGATAAAAGCTGAGTGCAAAAGTACTTAACAGCAATTCTAGAAATTGTGACAATTAACTAGTCAGGGGATGTCCGGCAAAGTAAAGGAATATTACCTACAACCTACTACCTACCTACAGAGAAATGTGTAAGTAAAATATTCAGGGTCCAACATAGAAAATATCCCCAACCCAGTCAAAATTATTCAAGTATATCTAAAACGACCTTTGAGATGATAATCCATTGATCAATTGAACTAATATTCTGTCAAGAGATCGTTTATAATTTTGCATTGCAGTCTGTCTGTCTGTCCATGTGCACGATAACTTTGTTTAGAAACGCTTTCAAAATTGGTACACATGTTCTTAAGGATACAAGAAAGGTCGCTGCCGTCTTTCGGTTACGTAAACTATTGGGCCTAAAATTCAATAGAATGAAGTGCTTTCAGATAAGAAGCGAGTGTGCAAGCAGCGTTTCCGGTTCTAAAGACTGCTCTTACGGAGCATGGGGGAGGAACTTTCTGCTATATACCCTTAAAAGTATAAAAAACGTAGCTGAAGCTTGGTTTTCACGGGTTCCGTTTCGCTTTTTGGGTACGGCGGGTATATTAGGAAAAATTGGGTGGGAGAGAATGATTCTTGACTAAAGCGAATCGTTGCATTTTATATCGCGTAACAATTGTTTTTCAACTAAAAGTTTCAAGACAAATTCGTATAATAGAGGTATACCGAGTTTTAGTTTTAAGAAGCACAGAAGCAGATTTACACGATTTTTTTAATTGTGTTCATAGTATACTTACTCAGTTTATCTTAGGCGTAGTATGCTATAGTATGAGGTAATTAACGGTTCTCGTTTTGGATATAAGCATTCGGCGAATTTTCTTTGCAATCAAAATCATCTTGTCTCTTACAACATCCGCCTTCTAAATCTGCAAAAGAAAATTGAAATTAGCGTAATGCAAAACATAAAAATGATATTGTGGATCCCTTTGCCGATAACTGCAAACAGTACGCGATCTTGCTTTACTGGATCCCCCCCCCCCTTTTTTGACGAAAATACACGATGATCGGTCGGTTTGTCGGTTTATCTGTCTGTAGTCTCATTTCCGTCCAACACCTGAACCGATTGAAATCAAATTTGGTACACATATTCTTAAGGCATAAAAGGAAGACCTGCAGAATGGCACATGCGAAGATGGCATCTCTTTTTCTTATTGTTATTTGTACAGAGAAAGAGCGACATCTTGACTGTTTTGTGGTTTTAGTTAGCTTTCATAGTAATTTGTTCCCAATTTTTTTAAATGAAGATGCATTAATTTGCATTAAATGTTTTAATTTACTCTAAATATTTAAAAATTAACATACAAGGAGTTCATTAAAATAAATGTTACTTAATATTATTTGCTAACTTAACCAAATTCGTAACTTTAATAACAAAAACTTCGTAAAAGTGCTGGCTTTAATTCATTGTATTATATATATGTTATAATGATATTGTTATCGAATTTTGTATAAATCTAATTAATCCTCATGACAATCTGACATTGAAAGATGCTTCACTAGTTTTGATGTAAAAATGTGAACGGCTGGCAGTATGAGCTCCCTATTGGAAATTTTGGTTAGTTTAGTGATTCCAGGTTAGTTCTGCCTTTAAGGCAGATCCACATAATTTGCGTTGTGTCGAATTGACTACATAATAATCCCAATTTCTTGTAATGGCAATTTAGAATAAGCGCGGTCTGCGGTTATAATCGTCAATTTTTTGACTGAATGGCACCGATTTTAATAGGAAATTTTCGCCAATTGCCTACATGCAATTCATTAGTGGACAAAAATGACCGGAACAAATGTCTTTCTTTTGTCACAACTCGCCGAACTTGGTATGCGGATTCCACTTGAAAGATTGCATCTCCTTTTAGTCAATGATTTCGCATCAATTAACGTAACGATTTAATTTAGTCCCACGCCTTGATACCGAAAAGACTTATACGCACGTACTTGCAAGTAATCACTTTCTAATACCATTTTCTATATACCTATGCGTAATGGCCATCAAGTGTGTGTGATAATGTGAATTCTAAACAGCTTCTTAAGTAATCACCTATAACGTGTATTAATAAATACACTTGAAAGTTGAGGGCATTGCATGAAATTTAATATGGAACCAGGAAAGATTTCTAATTTAGAAATTTCCCAGAGAAGACATCTTTGTTTCAAAAAAAAATATAGCAATAGTTTACCTAAAAAAGCATTGACGTAACGTTAATTGTTGTCACATAAGCAAGGCCAAATTTAAAGCGGTGCATAAAATCCTACATTTTTACAATTCCGAGTTACCGTTTCTTGTCCCATTCCGTTGTGTCGCAATTAATTGTTATTGTTATTTATGAAAAAAACATGCAATTGGCACACTTTTACGTATAATAATACGGAAATGTATAGCTAACAAAATGCACGTTAGTATAGAGGAATGTTATTAAATTTTATTTCTATTGCGGCGAGGCGAGTCGTGAGAATCTCAAATTGTCTATGTCATCTACAGGGGGTCGGTAAATTTCGAGGCCCTCTCTATATATTATTATTACAACTGCTATGTTCGGAAATTCGGTTAAATAAAACAAGGAAACTAACCCAAGGTGCACCTTTGACGTTTGACTAGAAATAGGGATAAAAACAAACAAAAATTTGAGTCAATGCATATAACAGTAGATACCTAACGCACATGTAATTGCATCACAGACTATTAATTTATTAATACAATAAAAATTAATGTGTATACAACAATTTTTGTGACTGTAATATCTATAAATACCACTTAAACAATTGAATAAAATTAAAGAAGACTATTACCTAATTATAGGATACAAATAGTCTCATGTTGTTTGCCTACTAAATTGTAACAGTACCAAAAATAAAAAAAATAAATAAATTATGCATTAGCATGAAGAAATAAAGAAGAATTATCTTTAACCTTCCTCTTACTAAACACGAAGATATTAATAATGAGTGGGCCGTTGCATTTTAAAGTATAATTAGGCAACTAACATAGTTATTTTAAAATGGGTGGTTTACGTTCGTTTTTTTTTAAATTATCTTTACTTTAATTTTAATGGGGGGATACAAATTTCAATAACTTTCATTACGACCATGGCCAGTTTCAGTATGCTCAAGAATTCCTAAATTGCAGCGTGCCTAAGTAATTTGTGAGAGAAGCGGGCTATTCTTGGAATTATTAACCTGTCCATCGGTTGTTATGGGCACAATGTTCATATAATTAACTTCCACCGTATCGTTGAAAAAAAAAGGAAGAACATAAAGTTGTATGATGCAAACGACCATAAACAACTATCTGTCTACTTCAATGGATTCAATGTATATAATTATGTACATGAACAACAGGTTAATTGTTTCATATTACCATTTCACTTATGGATAAAGAATATATAGGAAGGGCAATGGGAATTTAAAAGAAAAGGAAGGTTGCAATAAAGAGCCATAAAACTACTACTGAAAGTGCATGAAGAATGCGATAATCAAAGTGGCCGAGATGGAGGTGGGGTACAAGAGAGGCAACAGAGCAAAGAAGCCATGGATAACATTTGAAATGATTCAAAAGATGGAAGAAAGAGAGACAGAGAGGGAAAGAACGAAATACTGACGACTAAATAATTAATTGAGAAGAGAAACTAAAAGGGGAGAGAGCTACTAAATGAATGCAAGGAGATAGAAGAACTCAATCGAATAAGGAAGGGACGACATCGTATTCAACAAAGTAAGAAACATGGTGTGGGGTCAGGTTGTTGATGATTTGGAGAAATGGAAGACACGTACGAATTGAAAATTAACCACAAGTAGTCGAAGGAAATGAAAGTCGGAGCAGAGGAAGTAATGAATGGGAGAAAATCAAGTAAATACTTACGCCCAGTAATGTCAGACGATTGGTTGAGTGACAAAGAGATACTGATAGGAATTGGAATGGCCAAGGCTGGTGAATTGTTTAGTTTGTAGTGTTCTGTTGTAAATAGGTGTGAGGTATGGACATGAAATAAAAAAGAATTAGAAAAACTGGAAGCAGTCGAGACGTGTACTTGGAGGAGGTTGTTAAAAGTAAAATGGAGTAATAAGGTAAGAAATGAGGAAGTGTTAAGAAGAGCAGAAGAAGAAAGACAACTGTTAGCAATATTAGAAAAAGAAAGAAGAATTGGGTGGACCACGTGTTGAGAAGTAATGGAATGTAGACACGTATTGGAGGAATCGGTGGAGAGAAACGAGCAAGAAGGAAAAGGATTGATGATTTAAAGAAGGCAACACGCTATGTGGCGATGCAGAGAGAGGTAATGGAGTTCTGGAGAAGGGTTGTTACGTAAGAACCTACCAACTGGAAGACAAATAAACAAAAATCATAAACTAAAACGAAATACCGCGCAACGGAATTGTTATGATAATTCACAGAGATTGAAACACAATACAGTAACCATTTTTTTACAATACCTCAATTTGGCTGAACCCCATAGAATTCATGTGGATTCAGAATTCCCCTAGGTCAAGGCTCGTATTAATGGTATATGACGTTGAGAGAAATGGACACTGGACCGAGGTATGAAGACAGATTTGCGTTACGTTCCGCCGAGATAGAAGAATTGTCCTTACTGGATTCGTTGGGGATGGGATCACGTAATGCACGCGTAGGATATTTTATTGCGTGCGAATATAACTGTTTTATTTTTCGTGGGCGCAACGGTAAAATGAAATGAATTTGCAGTCACCCAAGTGTACGAATTATCCAATGCGAAATAAAAGAAGAGCGCAAACTACAATGAACCGAGTTTGCTTTGCTTCTTCGTCACTCGGCCCAATTTTGTTTAGGGAGCCCGGCCTTCAAACTGTTCACACAACATTCGTACCGACCCCTTTGAACTTCTAATCTTTTATTGATGCAACTAGCACCACTAACTTCCTTATACTTGGAACTGAGCGCGCATTATTAACTTTCTTAAAACGTTTTTACACTTAAAACGCTTCCGCTAACTTTTACTCTTTTTAAAAGAAAAAATAACTTATTTCTTTCGCAATCAAAAGTTCTACCAAAAGGTTCGTAACGGGTGACCTATACCTACGCTAGGATCATCTATGCACGTTTTTTGTTCATTTTAGTTTATAATTCGTTTTTTAAATTGCGGAGTAGAAAAACTGAAAGGGCCCCAGAGCAATTGGATGGTTCGTTTCCACCTGCAATACCTTCGAGAGCTTCCGCAGCGGGTTTCAACCAACCACGAGCTTCTATTCTCGAGTGTACATCAATTTGTCATTCTTCCTTTGTCTTCCACATCTGATTTCAACAGCAAGCCACTTCTTGTGCAAATTAAGTACACCTGGTACTGGATGCAATCCATCTTCATCTTTTGAATGAATGATAAATGTCACCGCTTTGGCACTTTTGATTATGTATCGTCATGGTAGCTTAATTCGTGAATGTTATCCAAGTACAAGTCCCGCACCGCCTCCGCTAACAACTCGACACTAACCAAGACGCCGCGGACGGCAACCATTGTATCTAATGTGGCATTCGGTTTTTAATATATCTGCCTCTTCTTTGTTCCAGATATCAGTCACTGCACTCATAAACAATTAAAATAACAGTTTCCAATATTGTTGCTGCATGTTTTGCGATGTGAACATACCAGATCCAATAATTCTTAAGCGCATTAGACTTCAAATTGACTTTAGCCGGAAGGGCTTGTCTGTCCGGCTGTTTTAATCGTATCTGCGTATTCAAAGCGACGATTTTGTTCCAGGATGTACAGCATGGTCCGTCTTTGTGTACTGAGAAGCTTAAAGAATACTTTTGTTGTTGTGTGTGCTTTTTTCGCAACATTTCTTGATTTTGAAGATAAAAGGGATTTCTTCCTTGAACCCCGAAAATATTTATGGGACTTCCTTTATATTCGAAACATGCCAAGAATGTGTTTAAAAGATGTCTCCCAATAAAAGCTTGATGCTGATTATATCGTTCCAAATGGAACAACCGAGGGAGCAGCTGAATGCATTATAAATCCTTATAGCATTACTGTCAAAAAATCCTTTTAAAATTCGGTTTGTGATGTGATTCGTGACAGCATTATCACCAAATTAGATACCTTAGCACGGTTGGTCTCTGCTAACCTTCTTTGTTATTTTGTTTACCTATCGATTTAGAGACAAGGTCTTCGTTTTTAATATCATCTGCCCGGTCTCTCCTATCAATGAAGAATTACAAACGGAAGTCGTGTCGACTTTATGTTGCACAGGTCGAAATACTATTTCTAGTATTACGACTTAAGCTTAGGTTTACGTATGTTATCTTATAGTAACGCCAATGCTTCTGAAAAACTTCGAACCAGGTCTTATTTTTCTACCAAGAGTTTTTTATATACAACCTATTGTTAGTTTGATTTACCTTCTACAAGGTTGAGTGGATTGAATTTCAAAAATTCCTTTCGGCTCGGCCGATCAGGTGTAGGTAGATTTATGTCCACCATTTAGCTCCAATATGGCGGAATTCACGAACATGACCGAGATATTTATGAGTTACACCAACCCTTAAAGCTCATAATTACAAACGTTAGTGTTTCTTGGAAGTGATATAGTAAACCTGGTACCATTACAATAGGTATATAGATAGAAATCAACCTAAAACAAGCATTTCATACTTTCGGCTCCAGCGTTGGAATGTCATATCTCACAACGAGTGACAATTCACTTGACTCATTTTGCAAGGATTTTTATAGTAATTAAACCAAACTCTTTGCAACGCAAATGGCAATAAATTGTCCCAAATTTTAAACGGGGTCGGAATATAGCACACGCCACCACTACCGGAATAAGGCACAAGACAATAGCGTAAATTGTGAAAAAATGAACGAAACTTACTGTTCTAGAACGCACAACACGCGATGTGTATTGAACGAGGGGTTAAAACCAACTACCACCGTAAACACTGGTAAACAGCGTCAACAAAATCTGCCTCCGCGCAAGCGTTGGTTCATTATCAAGAAATAGACGTCAGATCACTGACTCTCGATTATGTAAAATTTGGGATTTGATTAAATTTTCAATGAAACTTATATTTCGTTATATCTTATCTTTGCAGATAATACATGTGTAATCTACTCGTAGTTCTGTATCGAATAATTATGCATTTAATGTAGTTTTAGTCGTTTTTTATCCAAATTGATTCCGTTATACGTTATTTTTGAATGATTTTGTATAGGTACAGGGCTTCCATTTCACAACGAACCAACGATTGTTATTTGTAATTTTGATTTCAAAAATCAAAAAATGCAAAAACACGTTCATTTTAGCTATAGGGGGAAGGTTTAGTTTAGCGTTAACATTCGCCCTCGCACCCCCGGCTAGCCCCACTGTAATATAATATGCATCACCCATCTAATAACACACATTTTAAAGGCCATAAAAACGGCTAAAGGCCGGAATCACGAAACCAATCTAAACGAGCTTATTAAGGATCCTCAGATCCTTTATAGTTTTGTATTGTCGTCCGTCCGTCCGTCCGTCCGTCCGTCCGTCCGTCCGTCCGTCCGTTCGTCCGTGTGCGCTCTAACTCTTTTTAAAAGTGGCCGATTGTGTTGAAATTTGGTATACGGGTACGTTGGACATTAAGAACGGACGCTATTGATTTTCAGGAAGCTGGTTCAACAGGAACAAAAGTATACGGCTTCGAGTGAATCGGGAACAGGAAAAACTGCGAACTCAATATAATAAAAATCAACATATTTCATTCCCTAGGTCATGTATCGAGTTCGGACTTTCGCTAGATTATTCCCTATGACTCTTAGATGTGTAACAATTCAATATAACTGTTCTCTGTGGTCTCGGTCAAAAGTTTTAGAGCAAAATGTACCCAAAATTATTCTTTACACATAAATTTAGAGTTGTAAAAGCTTTCAAACGCATTATCTTGATGCTGAAAGAGTTGATAACGTGCACGTTTGATAACCGCATGTGTGTGATTCAAAAATGTTAAATTATTTTTCTGAGGCCACATGGATTTTGATCAAAATATGTAAAAATCGTTAATTATGCACCAAGATCGTTGGGAAAAAGACTACGCGCATTATCTCAATGCCCAAGACATGAATTTGTGCATTTTTGGCGACCACGTGGATTTTGATCAAAACATGTCAAAATCGTTATTTATGCACCAAGATCGTTGGGAAAAGACTAGGCGCATTATCTCAATGCCCAAGACATGAATTTGATGCATTTTTGGCGCCCACGTGGATTTTGATCAAAACATGTCAAAATCGTTATTTATGCACCAAGAGCGTTGGGAAAAAGACTAAGCGCATTATCTCAATGCCCAAGACATGAATTTGATAAATTTTTGGCGAAAACGTGGATTTTGATCAAAACATGTCAAAATCGTTATTTATGCACCAAGATCGTTGGGAAAAAGATCAAGAGCATTATCTCAATGATCTAAACATGAATTTGATCTATTTTTATGAACCACATGGATTTTGATCAAAACATGTCAAAATCGTTATTTATGCACCAAGATCGTTGGGAAAAAAACCAAGAGCATTATCTCAAAGCCCAAGACATGAATGGGATGCATTTTTGTTAACTATAAAATGTATTTTGTAAGATTAAAATAAATTGTCGTTAAAAGTGATTGTAATACTGAGGATCCTTCGATATTTCGTTGTATCGGTTTATTTAGGAAGTAAGTATGTAGAAAATTTTATGTTGAATTTCACGTCCCGTCAAATCATCCTCGCAAACATGAGAATCTCAGGTACGCGGCTGCCAATCCTTCAATTTTATTGCCATGTTGACATGTGAAGGGAACTGAATGTTAGAAATGTGGTATTTATAGTGAAAGGAAATTTATTTCTCAAGATCTATTTGATTTAGTAATAAAATGAGCCTCTTTACATTGCAACTTGCGACAAACGTTAAGGGATGAAATTTCTCACTCGCACGTTGTATCAAAAACACCCCTTTCAATAATTATGAAAGATTTAAATCAACACTAGTTGTGGGAGCTTTAAATTGTTGTCTCAATTTAGCTGTATTTTAGCACCATTCCACGTCCTAAACCGCAATTGGAATTGTGACCAGTAGGTATTTATCACACAGGATGTAATTGATCTAAATTCTTAAACTTGAATTTACGTAATTACAACCGAAATTATGTGAGATTACCAACCACGCTTATCATTCCTAAATCATCATGCTAATCTCTCAGGTAGTGAATCATTTGCAGTTTTTGTTTTGTATCATATTCATAACTGATGAGATTGTTGATGATACATCCCAATGTTTACCACAATTACAGACACGCTTGGTGTGCATTGCAAAAAAACAGCACACGAAGAATGATTAATTCTTCATGTGTCGTTTGCCTCGCCTAATGCCAATAAATTACACGCACCTCTTCAACATACTAATAGTGAGAGCAGCTGCCATAAACAGGTAATATTAGCAAAAACCTAGCGAAATGTAAGTCGAAATGACTCACCTGATAGGGTGAGTAAACTTTTGCACATCGGAAGATCTTTTCAGTGGTCCGTTAGTTGGGAAAAAAAACAACGTTATCGTTAACAGCGCATCATTCTGGAATGCGAGTTTTATGTAACGATCGGTTAGGTAAACTAAACGAAATTCTACTTCTCGTTTGACATGTTTTTGTTTTGGTGCGTTGTCTTAGTCATGAAGGGGAACATTGTTCAAAATATCGGACAGTAGTGTCTGTTTCATATGATTGGGATTTCATTTTCGATTGGGAATCGCATAAATACCATATCACCCACACATTTTAAATTGCCTGAAATTCCATTAAGTAATCTGAATTAATGGAGATTATAATTTCCTTCAAAGTGAAAAAAAAATACTTAAAAGCTACAATTTATTCCAGCAGAATTGTAATTGAAAACTTAATTTGAGAAGTTAACCAAGGATCATCCAATTACTGAATTACCTAAGCGTGGGTTAAAAATTCCATTCAATGTGATACCATTCACTTTGGAGATATGCATAAAAGGAGTTGAACCACCCTTCTTTGAATTAAAATTTTGACTTTTTTGTCAAACCCTAGGTCAAACCTAGAAAATTGTAAGGTCCCTAACACAGATGCAGAATTTCCTCTTTCGATAGTTGTGCTGATTTTGCATAATATTAAAGGGATTCATGAAGTCGATCTTCAGTAGCATCTATGAGGGTACTAAAAATAACGTCTGGTAGAATGGATTCGAGTTCAACATCGCCTTTGGTAGCAAATACTAACTGATGTGGTCGTAAGGACACTCCAATATATGGGTCGAAATTTGGCAGCAAATGATTTTTGCCACGGGCTATATAGGACGAATATACAGAGTGGCCCAACTAGAAGTATACAGAGGGCTTTTAGGGTATTAAATTAAGAAATTTCGAAAAATCCTCGAACACGCCAATTTTGTATTCGAGGGGGACAACTTTTGGAATACAAATCACGAACCCAAGTCTTCACCCCTCTACGTAGGGAGCTTAACCCCTAAAATTTTAAATGGAATCCTATGGCAAATGGCACATTATTTGAAAGCCAATTTAATCGTGATTACTAATCTGCTTTCCTTTTTAAATTCTATTGATTCGTTTCGGAGATATTCGCATTTGAAATGGTTTTTTCCCATGATTTAAGTCCTTTAGATTAATTCTTGTGGGGATATTTAAAGAATAAAGTTTATGCTACTCCGCCCGGAACATTACAAAGGTTGCGAGCACGTATAACCATAGTGTAAGAATAGAATACACTATGGTATAACTCAACAATTTCGAGTGATTAGCCCTGAAATCTTGCAACATGTACGGCAGCGTTTTGAAGCAAATCTTTATTACTGCATGGAAGCAGGCGGAAGGCAATTCGAGCATTTATTGAAATAAATGTTGTTTGTTTAAAGTTATTTGTTATTTTTTGCACAATTTAAACCTTTAATACAAGGTGACTTAGATCGTATTTGTTTTTTTTTTCATTTCAAATGCGAATATCTCCGAAACGAATCAATAGAATTTAAAAAGCAAAGCAGATTAGTAATCACGATTAAATTGGCTTTCAAATAATGTGCCATTTGCCATATGATTCCATTTAAAATTTTAGGGGTTAAGCTCCCTACGTAGAGGGGTGAAGACTTGGGTTCGTGATTTGTATTCCAAAAGTTGTCCCCCTCGAATACAAAATTGACGTGTTCGAGGATTTTTCGAAATTTCTTAATTTAATACCCTAAAAGCCCTCTGTATACTTCTCGTTGGGCCACTCTGTATAAAATATAAAAGATAGGGCAAATAGACGCCATGATCCATTGTGAAAGGTGGATAAAACCATTCTTACGTCGGAAGTCGAGAAGGATATGTTTGTAAAGTATGATTTAAAAATAGCGAAGACACAGGAAAAGGTTTCATTAAAGGATGAGGAGGTTTCTGCCGAAAATTTTCAAGAGTCTCAGCATTGTTTGGTGCTATCATATCTTGGAAGACTATAATAAAAGCGCATGTTACCATTTTTTCGTCCAATTATACAATTCTTTTTCGTGGTGTTATAAACTGACACATTCAATTAACTCGCTTTTGGTATTTGTTTTTTCCAATATAAAATGTGTAAAGTCACGCGAATATTTCCGTTTAACCAAAATCCCCGATAGCACCAAAATTTAGAATGTACGTCCTCAGCGTTCACGATTTCTCTCGCGATTTATATTATTTGGTTTTATGTTGATCAGAAAGGGTAACTTTTTAGTCTGGCTAACCTAGCAAAAAATTAGTGTGCTTTTAGCTGCACGGCGATATAGTAGCCTACCACCGAATGAATGTGAAATCTCTTCCCGGGATGACCTCCCTTACTTATTTCAGTAAGCGAACCATCTTTCTTTGAGATCCAAGCGGATTCGCTATAACCCCTCGAAATGCACATTACTTGGACGAGTGCTTAAAAAAACTACGCTGTGACTTTTGCCGAGTTGTATTATCACAATGTAAGCGAATGACCTCAGTGCCCCGTTATCCTATCTTAGCTATCTTTCCAATAGAAACCTTCCTGAGAAAGATTTCCTTTTTTATCTCCGACCCACTGGAGTCTACGAATTCCGAAACCCATTATGAAAACAATACACCATAGAAATCAAAAGATACAGGAAAGACGGTTGTTAATTCCACTTTAATTTTTCGCGCGGTAGATTTTCTATGTGTAATGCCTAAACTGCTCTAACCATTAAAATCTCAAAAATCTCCACTTTACTTATCTCTATAAATAAAATTCGAAAAAAAAACCAGTGTTAGAGCTATAGTCAAAATCCTTCAATTACCGCCGAATCAAATTAATGCTTTTTTAATTCGTTAATTTAAATAAAGCGTGGCCCGAATTGTTAACTAAAGTTTCTACTACTTCCACTCAAACAGGTGCTTTAATACCGAACCGAATTCACTTCATCAGGCTGAATTAATTCAAATAAAAATTCCGTTCGAATTATGTCTACTTGAAAATTAAATTTGGATGGAACCAAGCCGCTTTGCACAGTGATAGTCTGGATGTAAATAAGCAAAGCAAATTTACCCGCAGCAGCGCAAGTGTCATCCCTTAGGAACAGGGGTGACGCCACTTCCTTAAAAATACTTTCACAATTTTTATTTTTACTTCGAATTGAAATAAATAAAGAAAATTTGTGAATTTAGATCAGAAAAACAGTCTTTTGAGATCATTAAAAGCAGCAAATAAATCAATAATAAGATCTAGATATCCTTCTTGCCCTAAAAGTCTAAGGGTGGGAATATTAGGCAACAGCAGTATGGCAGTACAATACAAAATCTGGTCATGCAATTAATTTCATAGGTCGATTTCTTCAGGGATATCAAAATTACTTCAAACAAAATTAATATTCCTTAAGATAACTGGCCACCAAAAATTTAAAATAACAGTAATTGACGTGAATGAGATTCCTTTGAGGTTACAATTTTGGTCTCATCTGTCTCCCTAAAAGTTTGGAAACAGATCGCTTCTGTATGGTACAGCTAACACCGTGATGAACGCACAACAAAAATGTCCAACGGTGAATTCACGCGCCAATCTTTATACATACTCGAGGATATTTATACGTGATCGCTTGGAATTTAAATAAATAATAAATAATTTAAAAGAGAAAGTCTAACCTCGTCTGCCTAAAACCCTCTTAAAATCCTATCTCTCTTCACTTAACCTCGCACAGCACCTATGTCCCCAAAATCTAAGGTTCACGATAAATTTTTGGAAACGACCGCCCATGAAATATCACCAAAAAAATGAACAGTTTTTTTCCGATGAGCTGAACACATTTGCCGAACATCACTAAGAGTTTCAACCCTCAAAAAAAACGGAATGAATAAACAAGTATGCTCAGTCTGTATTTCTTATATTTTCTTCGCGGTACAGTTTACATGGTTTCTGTAGTTCTTATAGTTCCTGTATAAAGGCAGATTTTGTAGTTCTTGTATGATGTAATACATTTGTATCTAGTGGTACTGTTACTTTTTCCGTTTTGTATGTCTGTCTGTCCGCACCCATTTTTCCGGTTTTGCAAATTTAATGCCCTACAACTTTGTAATGCACTATGATAGCAAAAATATTGTTAGTTTATAAGATATAACCGAAACACTGGCTAAAAGTTTGAAAATTTTGGGGTTTTTGTTGGTTAGTACTCACTAAGGAAAAATGGATCGTCTGCATGAGACACATCTACTAATGATGTCAAAATGATGAGAACGGAGTGTCAGAGGAGGGTACTCTTAAGGGGTGGGAAGATCGTCTAATGGCTTGAGAGTCAACTCTCTTCTAATTGTTATGTTAACTATGTGGGGCGAGGGAGCCTACTTGTGACCTCCTGGGGATAATTGGAATCAGTTCGAGCCTGACAATACCTATGCCTGCAAAAGGAAGAGTATGGCACCTTATGACACCGCCTATCACAAACCAAACTAAACCTATTTCTTAATTTTCCAATCAATTGTACAACTGTAGTCAGAAATCCGCAGAAATACAAGAAACATAATAATAATCTTTGTGGTTGTTGAAGTTCCTGTTAAAACTATACCCAATATTACCATTACGGCGATGTAGCGTTTCTTGAAATTGTTATCGAATATATTACGACGAGGGGCATTTGGAAAAGCTGAAAAAAAGAATGATCATACAAAAAAATCTGGAAATTTCAAGTAATTAAATCGAAAAAACAACGCAAAATTTTCGACAAATTCCAAAAGAAAAAAGTTGAAAAATGTGCAGGGATGTACAACAATAAAAAAGTATAAAAGTATAAACAGCGCACCTCAATATCAAATAATAAGCCAATTTTTTCCAAAATTTTGGTTTTATGCACCTGAAATCCTACAAGTATATCTCATTAGTGCGAAACGGTTGTGTGCATAGGAGCTAGTCATTTTTTGACTTACCTTGCATTAAGTGGTACGGCTACCCTCTTCTGAATAAAAAAACCCAACGTCAATTTTTGGGAAATCACTGTAGTGATTGAATTTTTGGTGATTTTTTTTAAAGATTAAAAAAAGTATTATTAATTATTTGAAATGCGCTAAGAAGAATGTGCTTTTTTACGTCAGTTGCAATCATAATTTCCCACCAATTTGAAGCAATTAAAACACATATTTATGGCATGACATCAATCAAACCGATATTTGTATGTTTAGTGAAGGCTCAATTACCAACTTGTTTCATCGTTACATCACAATTTTGTAAAAGTAGCATTCCCTTTCAATAACGTAGGTATAAGCAAAAAAATCACTGTTTCGAAACTTTAATTAAAATGTTGGATAAATCGACGATCTGCGGTTTGGACGTACCGATACTTATGATGCGAACCTTCTGCTTGATTACGTAACAAAATTGCGATATGTTTAATTAATTCAGTGACAGTAAAATGCGCTAATCGTAGTAGTTGCGTTAGAAGGACTACCCTGACGAATACGAAGTCTCAATGGGGTTATAAAAGCAAATGTTGAATTTTTATATTTGTTCTTACACTTACTTTTCCATTGTTAATTAGTAATTCTTGTTCGACAAATCTAGTCAAAAATATATGTACCCAAGTTGCAAAATTTTGATTTATTTTTTCCCATGCACCTTCAGGCAAACTAAACAAGTAGGTACATATTTTCTCTATAGTGATGGATCTTTTTGGTTCCCAAGATTATGGTTTCTGCTTCACCCAAACAGCGACCTTTACGACATCCTCGATTCCAATCCAGGGAGTGAATTTAATGATATTCCAGAGGGTATCCGGTATTCCATTGTCCACAAACTTTGATCAATAAGCCATTGTATGCGACACAATGAAATGAATCTATAGGAAATTGATGTCATGCATTTTTGTTGACTCCTACACCCGCTCTTCTTCAACACTTGCTTCCCTCTTTGCCTGCATCTTCCTTCAATAATCTCGTTCTTAAAGGATGACTTGACTCTTTTGTTGATTTACAAAGACAAACCAATCAGATCACGTCAATATATGAGCGTATAGCTATAATTAGACACGTTAATAACATCTTTTGAAGGTTTCCTGCTAACAATTTGTTTATAATCACCAATAAAATCATTATCGAGAGAAATATTTCGGTCGTTGCATATAGGATAGCAATAAATACGGTTTTATTATTCAGTTAAATCCAATTTTATGGTTATACTCTTTTTAACGTGATCATTATAAAGTAGGTTACACGTATTTGACAAAGGAATGGTAATTCTAATCAAAATAGGAAATACTGCGTACATTGAAATTAACTGCTAACCTTTCTCCCAATTTTTTGTTCTTTGATATCCTTATTAAGATTGTCGATTATTGAGGGTATTAAAACAGTAATATACTTCAATATATTCCGAACGTCCACTTTGTGTTGTGACTTTTCTAGATAAAAAAGAGCTCAAGACTCATACCTTTGACCCTGCTTACCTGGTGGTTTTCTGGTGAATTTTTGCCATCTGATATTATAGTATTTACTTTGTGATAGGTACTAAAATACACTACTAACTAATGAAGCGCAAGAATTATTAGTTTAAATGGAATTAGTATGGAATAATCGGGCATGCTAAATTTTTATTTGGCCCAGAAACCTTGTTTAAATTATTGTTATTATTATTGATGTCGTTTAATTGCAACATTCTACTGTTGAGACTGACCATATTTTTATAACATCTTCACTTGGCAGATAAGCTTCCCAAAATATAAACAAACCTTTTGCAATAGGAAAACACTCCAAAGTTTTTGTTAGAAACTCTGTTAATCTACTAAATTCCAATTTGAGTATTATGTGTAATTATTATTTAGAATTATTTATTGGATATTAATGTTTTTCTGCCTACAACAGAAAAAATTTTCCTCATGAACAATGAGGTCAATAAATATCGCTACAGCTACATGCAGTGCCGATAATCTTGTTTGCTTTTATTTATTTACAATTTAGCTTATTTGTCTTATTTTATCATTTTGTATGTAATTAGTTTTACATACGACCTTTGATATTGAAGTCATACTTAGTGACCCACACCCGAAATTCATTTGAAAACAAGCTACCTTACATAATATACAACGAAAGACAAAAATACGAAAAAAATTTGGCAGAGGGGGAAGGTATATCTTTGTTGTAGCATTTACCCACGCACCCTCAACCACCACCACTTAAATATACCACCTTGCATATATCACCTAAAATAGGTACAAAATTTGCGTGGTCTGATGAGAAAATATAAAAAAAACAAATTTAATATACAACCTGTGTGAATTTACCCCCCCAATTTTAGGAAACAAAAATTTTTCGTTTTTGAAATGAATTGCGCATTGTATGCCCCCGTTTGCACACGATTTCATTTTTTTGCGCGTAACCGGTTTCAAAATTACGATAGAACCAAATTGGCAGGGGGAGGGGCACTTAGGTGTCAAATTGTCCAGCAATTGAAACAATTAGGGGGCCAAAATATGCCTGGGTGCAAATTACTTGGGGTGCAAACTGTCCCAAAGGTCGCATGTGGAGAGAAATTTATGATCGGAGTGTATAGTATTATCTATTGTTTGGAACTAAAATACTTGACTGATTACTGCCTTTTTTCCTATACCAAATCTGTTCTAAAATTGAACTATATCCCCCGTTATTTGTTTGGGTTTTGCTTTGCCTTTTTAAGTTAACAATCAACCTTCAGAGATTCTACATTGAAAGCAATGAATAAAAATAGTGTTTTTATTCGATGATTGAAAGTCAAAGCACAATCGCAACATGCCATATGAATATTGCAATGAGAATGTACTTGTTCTGGTATTTGGTATTCCCATATTATTCTTCGTATGCCGTTAAGAGACAATTTTGTCAATACACAAAGGTAGCCTTGATAACTGAAATAAGTTCATTGCCACTTACTATCTTTTTGTATTGATACGGCAATGGGTTAAGTGAAAGCTTTTAATTCATAACCGATTACTCACGTCTCCATGTCCTAATTTTTACCAAGTTCCTTGTTGTATGGTCGAGTGGAAATTCCAATTCCACATCCTCGTCACACTTTTACACACACCGAATTGAAATATCATTGCAAGATTAATTTTTGTAATTGAAAATGTCAGCAATTTACACTACGTGCTGAAACGATCAATAAGAAAGTCTGCATGATTGATTTTATAAATAAAAAAAGGAAGTATCGTTGTTTCTAATTAAGGAAACGTTGTGAATGAAATTTATTGTTCGAATTGTAACGGGCGATGTGTCAATAACTGAAGCTAAAGGGCAGAAGATCATTTGTTTTATCTCTCATTAAACTGTTTGAATATGTTTTGATTATGTGATTCATCGTACATATTTTTTTATAGCACATCACTGTATAAACATTACAATTTGTATCGGGAAGGAGACAAGGAGGTTAATCAACTAAAACCACATCAGAAATTCAAAGTGGCCTTTTTTAAATTTTTTATATGCGACAATTAGCATGACTAGACTTTCTGAAAGTGACCGGTATAAAAGAACTGTGTAAACAGTAAATAGTGAATTCGATTATTTATTTATTATCCCTCTCTTGTTCTGGACCCTCAACAGGCCTGCGCCCAATTACAGAGTGACCCGCATAATGCTTTTTAGAGATGCCTCTGCAGAAGGTCTTAAGTTGTTCTATACTACTCCAGTATTTACCTTACGAATTAGGAGAACTGCAGGAAAACCTAATTCGGAGTAGCCGGCAGAATGCCCGCGAAACTGGTCTAAGGTAATTCCGATCTCTGCCACAGATGAAAAATTCACCTGAACCCAGGTTCGAACATCCGACCTCCGGATTTATAGCCCAGCTGTCTACCACTGAACCATAAAGCCGGTCATGGATTATGACTCCGGAATTTGTTATTTTAGTTGCTCAATTTTTTCTTGTTTAAATTTTATCCTTTGTGTAAGTTTGTTTATTTAAATTGTAAGATGTTAAAATTGCATATTATAAAATGTTAAACGTCTGGTCGTTTTTCGATAAGAAATGTATCGATTCCAATTGTTCTTCATCGCCCTGAAGAGGTACCGTTTCTTTTGCATATTAATTTCGGCGTAAGTAGGGAAGCGCGACGCCTTCGATTTTGTTGATTATTGAAGTTGACGAAAGTTTTGTTGCAGTAATGGTGCTGGATTACCTTAAATAGGAAAAGGAAGAACGGAAGTTGATGATAGTTTCACCAGCTTTCTTTCTTCCTGTCTCGCCGTACGGCTGTTCAAGTCTGTATTTTCATGTATTTTGATAAAAACATGTCAAAATCGTTATTCATGCAACAAGATCGTTGGAAAACAGACTAAGAGCGTGTTCTCAATACCCAAGACATGATTTGATGCATTTTTGTTGCCATTGCAAGGTTGAAATAAATGGTCTTTAAAAAAGTGATGGTAATACTGAGGATCCTTCGAAATTTCGTTGTATCGGTTTATTCCGTTTGACTTTCGAAATAAATGCTTTTGTCAAACAAAATTCATTGTGTGTTTCTTGGAACCGATTTTACGATCCAGATACGAGTCTCATGTTCAGACTTTCTTTTATTTATATCCAAGATTTATCTGAGCTGTTAAACAAAATTTGTGTATTGATTTCTTTGAAATTTACGAAAGATTGTTGGGACTGAGTCTCCTAAATTTTAATATTGGGTTATCATTAGGATTTTGTTTTGTAGTAAATGCCGGAGATGTACGAGGAGAGATCATAAAATTGTATGTTTCAATTTTTGATTTATTTGAGCTAGCTGGTTTTAAAAACATTTACAAATTCGTTAAAGGAAAGATTATTCAGTTTAAAAACTATGTCCGCAAAAATCCGAAAAGGGACATTGTAACATTTTATAGTTGTATGTAAAACGCCTAAAGTGAGTTTTCAAAATGTTAAATATAGCCCGTTCGAAGATCTTCCAAACAAATCAAAAAATTCGCCAATTCTATCTTTGTCGATATAGATAGCGTTCCAATGTTGACCAGATTTGGTGGAAACATAAGTTCATATGGACAACAAATAAATTTTGGTAATTTATCAGCTGCAAAAACGGCAGACCTCACAGTCCTCTGTATACAGTGAGTTTGAGATAAGAGGGCCACCTTAATATCCCTTTTATTTAGCGAGAATACGAAAAATTTGTTAAATATAATTTTATGTGTGAGATTACGATCTATTTGATCGTACATTCAAATTTCCGGTATCATTTCCGGTTTCCGGTTTAACTGGAAATGGATGCAACTTCAAGTTCGAGTTCAAGGATCAGTGTTATTGAATATGAACCGCATCAAAGGTCTGGTTTCCGAATAAGAGCCGAGTGGCAAAAAATTCCCCTACTGAAAATCGTATGCGATTCTTCGTATCTTCGGTGCTGGTGAAATTTTGAGGCGGTTTTATTAATGAAGCAAACATTTTGTTCCTGAACTCATCAAGTATGCACACAACAAATTTCGTCGAAGTCTCTCCTCTAATTTTCAAAAATCAATGTCAGATTCGTGATGTTCATGTTCAAAAACCCCCAGATACTAAATTTCGTCGAAATCAGAAATTTTTTGCGACCTTTCGTGGTAGGAATTTTGAAAAAATTTCTGAAAAATCGGAAAAGGTATTCCCCAAACTTACTCGAAGACGTGCCACCAGACTTTGTGGCTCTTATGCACAACAAAATAACAAGAGATGCGAATTCCACCACTTTTTTGAGGATGGCTCCCACACGAAACGCGATGGACCTTCGTTGGCGTTTGTACATTTTTTAAGGGAAAAATGCTAAATGAGCGAGTATTTCAGAGAAGGTCAATTTTCTTTGGGTGTGAACATTCCATGGGTGAATTTTCTTAAGAGTTAAATTTATCGGAACGAATATCTTTAGAAAAATTCTTCTGCAAGTGCATATTTCTTGGAGCTAGTAAGTTTCTAGTGTGCTATTTTGCTGCGAGCGGCAATATTCCAGATGCGATTCTACCAGGGGTGAATCTTCCAGGGTGATTATTCTAGGGGCAAATTTACATGTTTCTTTGTTACTAATATTCTTGAAATAAATTTACTAAAATAGTCAACAATTCTTAAAAATACGCGTGCAGCATTTTCGCAAGGAAAAAGCAGTTTATGGAACCATACACAAGAAAAGGAAAACGTTCAGTAACTAGTTTAAAAGGACACCGAGCCTAAAAAAAATTTCCAATAATACTTCCGATCATTACCACTATTAAGAACAGTTTATGACCTTTTTACGATCACATGAAAAACTATTCAAATATACAGCCGTCATAAAGCACGAGGACCTTATAAAGTTGAATGGCATTAACCGAAAACTGTATGGTTTACTCTCCGAGCACAAAATGTCATTCTCTATTATCAAACCTGAAAGAATTTATAAAGGCAAACTACAAAATATGCAAGTCATAAAATTAAAAATACCACAGCGCAAATAAGGAGCGGTAAATAACATCAAAAGTACGCGGAATACAAATCGGTACCACCGGTGACATTGGCCTTAGCCATCCTACAAGTGCATACCAATACCAAAAGTGAAGCTCCTGACAGCAATCGACCCACCTGAATTTTACCGTGGGTATTCCCCAGATTTAATTAAATTCAGACTACAACACATAAAAGCAATAATAAATTCTATGCTTGAAGTTTTCAATTGGATTTTAATAAAAGAGATATGATTATAGCATTATATCCAACCTCATTCATTCGTATTGTATAAGACTTGTCAAACTGGTTAATGTCGTTTTGCAAGTATCATTAGTGTTATCAAAGTTGTAATTACTTCAACAGGAAAAGAAACACATACAACTTAAAAGCAGTAGGTACTAAAAAAGTATATTTTCCGTCATTCTTTTCGTTTGACCCAAAATCGAAACAAAAACCATGTACTAATTTCGAATTTTCATTTGTAAAAATAGACGGAATAGCGACGGTCCCCGAAGAAGACCTTGAGGAACTTCGAATTTCGATACGAAAGTACAAAAAACTGCTGTACGGATTTTTTTATTAATTTACCCTGACACACACTTGACCCAAAGGTTAACAATTTCCGTTGCAATTAATAAATTTATACATTGGCATCAACGCCATTAATTGATTGATGCTATACACTGAAACAATAAAGCAAATTACCTTGACGTTCAACCTTATTTTCTTTACGCAAGTAGTATGACAGCATTGTACTAATAAAGCATCCCAATAAATTGTCGACTTTCTGGGCGCATTTTTCCTAAATCTGCTGTGTATTGGCCGAGATATTATTAATTCATAGATCATTAGCAGTCTGTAATAAAAAAGTGCTCAGAAAAGTTGCTTTTCCATTTGTAAAATGTGCTAAAAACTTCAACTGAAACAATATAGCCACAACGAGCGACAAGGACGACAAGGTTACTTCTAGTTGACGAGTATTCACCAAAATTTAATGAGTTAGTCCCTTTACCATTGTCTACCTACCTATTACTGAAAACAGAATTAGAAAATTCGAAACAGTTATCATGTACACAGACGGACGGATAGACAGAAATTTCAAAATCATAAACTCGCTTGTTGAAAGACAAGATAAACCATGAATGAAAGGGGATAGGCAAAGTTTTCAACTGTGATTTAAAAAACACAAAAAAGAGTTGAAGAGTTTCAATTATATCAAAACTTTATCTCGGTTATCTTAACAAACACGATGTTGGCGAAGTTAAAAAAAATATCGCTAAATTAACTCGATTTTGTAATTGTTCATTTTACAGGAAAACTGTTGCCCAAGTGGGTGGCTTAGATTATGGTATCATTGGAACACTGTTTAAGGAAAATTTGAATATCATTTATAATCTCTGAGCATACAAAGAGAGCCGAACATGATGCAATACTACCTTTTTAGTGAAGTAGTGAAGTAGTTCCGCCGATTGATTGAATTCTTGAAGAACATACCTGAAACAAAATAGCATTGTTATTAACTGGTACAAAAAGGAAAGCGATACGTATTTGTAAATAGATCATCAATCGCACAAGTTTCTCAAATTAAATTAATCGCGAGTATTTTTAATAGCAATTTCCGAGAAGGATGAATGAGCTTTCTCTATCTGTGTTATCCGTATTGCATTGCAAAACGCCAGAAATGTTTCTCAACAACAGAATTTTTAAAAAATAAAGATAATTTATGCTATTTTCCATTGCGGAAAATATGAAATGTAATATTTGACCTAGTATTTAGGAACCTAATGATCTAAAAATTTTAGAGAGAATATTAATTCTCATCAGGAAACTTCTGAAATCTGTCACTTCTGTCAGTAAGGTAAATGCATTGATTAATTGTCTTTAAATTATCTGCCAAATGCCGGTGTATACAAAATGTTAACTATTGCACAATGCGTTATCTAATTACGTCACTCACCTTTGAAGAACAAGCCGTTACTGTTAGCGATCCGAAAACTTTCTTTGTTTATCACAATGAATTTTAATGTCAGTTTAAATTTAATTGCGTTTTTTTTACTTGAAAGGCGGTTCTCTGACTCGAAAATGTTCCTTTGCGTATATTTTACCCCTCTCAAATAAAAGCCCTTCGACGAAATTTGCTATAAGAAATACATTGCAAACTTCAGCGCCAAAACGTTGATTCTTAAATGAATTACTAAGTGTTTAGTATCATTGGTTTTGTAATTCTTTCTACATCGAATCATGTAAAAATCCAATATGGTGTGGTAGGGTGACTTACTCGAAAGCAAAAAGTCATACGAATTTTAGCTTAGCACCACCAGAAAGCTGAGAAAAAACTCCTACGAATTTGTTAAAATTATTTTTTGAGATCATCTTCAAAAATCCAATTTTCGGTTTTTTACGATAACTTCGCTATTTGCAGAGATACAAGAAACTAAGAATGGGAAAATTAATCAGTATAATATTCTGCACAACTTTGTTCATTTAAGCGACTTTGTATCCCTTATAAAAAAGAATAAACTCATCCTGTATATGGCTATTTTATTGAAGTAGGTCTCACTAGCTTTTTATCTCGAAAAAGCACTTTTTTATCGCTCTCATACTTTCGTTTACGTTCGCTATGAAGCGGTATATGTGTAAGTTTTCGTAAATTCAAATTTGAAATCGACTAAGTGACCACCTGTTTACACTCTCCTTTCCCCCCTTCAAATATGAAAAAAATTACTTAAAAACAGTACAAGTGGTTAAACCTTGGAAGCCATAATCTTGGAGAATATGAATTTTGGTGAAAATGTTAGAATACAAAAGGCATACTTTGAAGAAAGTCCTAATAAAGGTACAAAATATGGGAAACGTCAGAACGTGGGCGGACAAAATTTGGTAGAATAATTTATTGGACATATTGGGAGAATGTAAGAATATTTTAACGAAATTGTAGAAATTTAACATAATGCACAATACTGTAGAGACTAGATTATCTTTGTGGGAAATATAATGAAAGAAAAGGACACTTTGAGAGCTGAAGAATTGCTCAAAAAGTGTATGACAACTGCAAAGAAATCCTGCTAACAATAAATCTGTCGAAATATAGGAAGTAAGGAAAATTTGGCGACATAAAATAAAATTCTGAGGAAATTGGGAAAATAAGAGGGAAACTTTGGGAATTTTAAAGGTACATAAAAAAATGTCGATGATTATTTCGCAAAAATTGGAGATACTCAAAACAATGCATACATGGGGTAGTTTAGGTCAATGCAAAAAAGTGACAAAATTAAGTGAATTTAGGGAGGAAATTAAGGACAGTTTTGGCACGGAGGTTTAGGGGGAAATTTTGTCATGTAGAAATTCTCGAGAAATATACGACGAAATGCAAGGAAGTTGTCAGGTAATGAAAATAAAATGCAAGTTATAACCGATTTACTTAGTTTTTCTAGAAATTTATGTCAATGTCAATTAAAGGAAATTCTAGGGGAAGCATTTTGGGCATGAAGAAATTTCTGAAGATTCTAGAATCAACTTTGGGAGTCAACTTGTACAATAAACACTGCATAGAAATTGAAAAATTCAAGTTATTGTGCGAAACTTTTGATGAATAAGAAAATTTTGGGCAATGAAACTTTTGGGTGACGTAATGAGCTCAAGATAATTAAAATTAAACTTCCCATTAGCACAATAAGTCATAACATAACCTAACTTGGCGTATTTCGTAAAAGTAATTGCATCACGCAGGACTTTTTTTAATATTTCTTGTCGGGCGATTCAATTCCCCCATCAAAAAGATCGATTCTACTTAAAAAAAAACCATCAATCAAAATTTAAAAGTTTTTGATTTGCACCGATGCTTTAGGTTTAGAATATCGATTCATAAGGGTTTGATTGTGACGTAATCTTATGGCAAGCCTTACTCCAATGTAGGTACTTAACTTATATCAAACAATTACGTGTAACATACATAAAAGTAACTGGTTAATGGTCTTGGCAGAGGTCTTGGCATAAAATACGATACAACCTCGGATACAACCATAAAATGTTGGTCACTCAATCCTTCTATTAGTCTTTGAGAACTTGTTTGATCTTAAGATCCTGATCCTGCACTAAATCCAGTAGTAATTTTCGAAAATGACCATATCTGCGTTTACCACAAGGTTTACCACAAGCAGAAGTAAAAAGTAAGTCGATCTAACAGGAAACAGGATCGCATAACAGCATAATCAAAAAAAAATTTCTAACACACCTGCAGTAATATCGTACCTTTATAAAAATTACGTAATCTTTCTCTCCTGTGCGAAACAAGAAACCTGTCGTAAACGCGGCACCGTAATTTTCATATAATTGTATGTTAGGTGGAAATTCTTCACGTACTGAAGTCAACTAGTCTAGTCTATCAAGATTAAACTGTTTCCAGTTGTTGGCCAAAAAAGAACTAAATTACTTTCTATCTAAAATTTCAGGTCGTTAAATGTAACTAGCAAGATTTCGATTACAAATGTAAAACAAAAAAAGCTAACTGGACCGGAATTCGGCAAAATGCCACCGCATTAAGGATGTACCTAGTTCGATTCAATTTACTTTAATTCTCATTTCCAATTAGAAAAAAACTTTAATTAATTACGGGATGATCGCTAATGAATTTGCTATTTATGTAAAGGAAGTGTAACCAACGTAGGTTGTTGACATTAAATAACCCGTCTGAGCAATTTGATTTAAATACGATTGTGGGTGTAATGTCTTCTGGGAAAGAGGAACAATCGACTTATTCGGGAAAATGTAGTGCCAGTACTTACTAGCGAGCTAACTGGCACCAGTTCGTTCTTCGCGTTCGCATCATAAAACATAAATGCTTTGGGGTAAAATAAAGCTGACGTTTACACTGGCACCCCTCATAACCAGGATTCCTTGGTTAATGAGACTTAAAAATGTTATATTGAAGAAAGCTACGTAACGGCTTTGATCGTTGCGATCAAGTCCTCTGTGATGTGTTCGTCTATGCACTAATTAAAGCTAAAGCATTGAATTTATAACTAAATTCAATGGCTAAAGCTCGTATTACCGAAAATAGCATTTGATACAAAAGGGGGTAGCTTATGAGTCGGTAATAGTATATTAAGTAACAAGGGATTAAATAGTTATTTATATAACAAGAGCGCGAAGTTCAATTTCGCGCATTGAGACTGAAGGTAAAATATCAGTCAAATGCGCGAAATAACTTCGCGCTAGCGTTATATACAATATTGTTTCTACAACTGAACCGATTGTTAATTAAATTGCTGTTTAAGTTCAACTTTGTCCCGTGCGCGAAATACTTTTTTTCACTGTTGACGATTTCGCGCACGTTGTCAAGAGCAACCTTACTTATAACCGATTAAAAATCTAGTACTTTGCGTTTCGAAATCCGTCAGAAAATGACAGGTTTTTTTGACAGTTGTAGAAAAAAGAATTTTTGTTCCTGAAAGGATGGTTTAAAATTCTTGAGGTAACAAAAACTAGTTTAATCCAGTGTTACTTATACTATTTTTTCCAATACCGACCGATCTGAATCCATTTCAAAATTAATATGCTATAAAAAACACGAAAAAGTAAGGCAGGCTTGTAGGGTGTCATAGTTACGCTCGCTTGTTTGTAACAAGAATTTTTTATTTTAAGAAAATGTTGATAATTATTTCGCAAAAATTGAAGATCCTAAAGACAATGCAAAAATCTATCTGAGGATAAGAGTAAGGTGGAGCAAGCAGATAGAAGATCGACGAAGAAATTTTGCAGGAAAATTTCTGAGGAAATTCAAGAGACTTAGATAGTGTCTTATAAAAATTGGGGTAGTTTAGGTCAATGCAAAAAAGTGACAAAATTAAAATTAAGTGAAATTGAAGCCGGTTTGCTTGGATTCGAACTTCTCTTCCGTCAAACTTTGCATTCATCAGGAAGATAAAAACAAAACTGACTAACAGTTTTTTGAACCACCGTTTCTGAGATTTGATCCAAAGTTGGAAACACCCTATACATATATCTTAACGTCGAAAAGCCAGGAAGTGAGGTTTCACAGGATTGGTGGTCCTAGACCTATAACCTATAACCATCAGGAACAAATAGGTCTGACACTTCTACAAGGCCATCTTTGAGCTTACAAGAAAAGAAAAACGCTTGACAAGCCTAACGATTGGTAGAAGCACCTATAACGAACCAGTATAAGGCGACAACAACTACAGAAGGTGTATAGAGCTCTTTTGCATTTGTGAAAAAATACTGATGTTGAAAATGCGTTTTATTTCCTACTATTACTAACTCCTAAATGAAAATTAACGAATGTGATAACCTCCTTATCACAGCCCACCCATAATTATCCATTAATTGACACACCCACAAGTGCGAAGCATATTTCACCTCTAAAAACTACGCCAAACAAACTGTAAAACAAAATTTTTAATGTGAAATTAAACGCTATTTTCATGTAATTGGATGCCAGGAGCTAGTCCTGTCGTATTTCGCCTGAAAATTCTAAAAAATATCCCCGATTCGATTTCAGAAGTAGTGTTGTATAAAGTGATTTTGATTTTTAAGAATTAACTACTGAGCGAAAAACTACACATCCCCTAAAAGCAGATCGCAAAAATACAATAGCCCGCGCTATCTGATGGGGATTTCGAAAGTTTGATTAATCCGAGGATTAATCAAATCGCATGATCCACATTACTACATTTCCCAATTTTCGTTACAAAAGATGTCCCAATGTACAGCATGGAAACGCCCTTTCTTTATGAAGAAAATGGCATTTTTAGGCCTTCAGAATATGAAATTGTACCAAAATAACAATACACAACATACAAAAATTCCAGGGCGTCGATATATAAAGGACCGAAAATCCTTTAAATTATTTGACTAGTGAAATTGTAAGAATAAATCTGTAAGCATTTTGTGGAATTGAAGATTGTCCTTTCTGCGTCCTTTAATTCCTGTAAGGCATTGGTTTCATAATGAGTTCTCCATAAACCTGCCACTATCGCCACTATTTTCTTTCTATAATGTGCATTCGATGTTACCAGGGAACCTTCCAAGATAAATTAAGTTTTGCGAATGCTAAAGTTAAGGGAACAGGAAGATGGTAGATGTTGGGGAACATTATTTGGTCAGACGAAGACCAGGAGAAGACATGAGAGAAAAAGAGAGGGCTTTAAAATAATTTGATCTTATTTTGATATGAGTTTGTGTTTTTCCTTATTAGCTGATCACTTTGTGCCTTTTTTATTAATCAATTATAGAGATTAGAATGAATGATTTTCCTTTCTTTGATTTGTGTAAGATTCGATTGTTATAAAATCATGGTCGACTACTAAAAAGAAAATCCGAAAGGATTGAAATGGGAATAAGTCAAAAACTGTTAAAGAGGAATACTTATTGAAATATGCCAATTCTGATTATCTTTCAAATGCGATAGTAAGAAAATAGTCATTACATTTAAAAAAAGTGAATTTTGAGTATTGGAAATTTCTTAAATTTGGATCTCCATCGAAATTCCGCTATTATTATTCAGTAAAATTGTCCATGCAAATGGGTCCGAATTTACTAATTTTTTTGTTATCTTCTATGTGCAATAGGGAAATTTAAGAGTAGTTTTGATTACTTCATTATTATAAATTAGGAATAGATTATAGAAAAAAGTGACCACAGGTTGACAAAAGGTTAGAAAAGGTAGAAAAAGGGAAAACTTGAAAGCGAAGAGGATTGTGGATTGAAATTTGTTGTATTTATCAATATATCTCGCAATATATTTATGTTAATAATTCAAAGTTTCAATTGAAAATGGAAAGGAGCAGTTTCATGATCATCGAAGTGGTTTCTTAATCTTAAAGGACAAAACTAGTATTTCACTCCCTACGAGTTTCTTTGCACTTATACTAATTCAGTCTGGAGGGTGTGGGGAGTGGATGTACTTGCTGCATTAACTAGAAATCATATTTTAAAAACAAAGATAAACCACCACAAATTATTTTGGGATACTTTCATTATCGGTTGCCGTAATGTAGTTAATAATTTTATTCTTTCCTAAATAAAAGCAGCATTCCTTAGCAGTTATGTCAAATCGGTAAGAATACGGTTAAATTAATTAAAATTCTTAACGGTAAAGCATTTACCTTACAACAATTGAAGGTTATTATATTGAAATGTCAACACTGTCCTCAATACATAGAAAAGAAATTTTACGTAATACAATGGAAAACTACGCCGTTCAGACACTTGTCTTCTACTCGCATAGAGTTCCAAAAACAATAGGAAATACCAAGACGTGGCCGGATTTCTAAAACAAGTCATTAATCTATTGAAAAATGGTCATCTTCCTTCCTTTTAGACAAAAGCACGTGTTCATTTCTATTTCTATTGTAAATACAAAATGGTAATCACATAAATAAGAAATTCATATAAAAATAGAAAAGGTTCCTAAACAGATTAGAATATTCATAATTCACATCCTGTTTCTAAAATCACAATATACGCAAAAGTTACATCATCCTTCGATCGATGACCGACATGTTCTAATGTGGGGACTACAACAAAGTTTTCCGTTATTCTGTTTTCGGCCCCCAACTGGTGTTTGCAAATTTTCCCACGTCTGATACCTGCACGAACCTTACTCGACGGGTTTTTTTGTCGTCTGCGACGGCAACCAGCACTGGGGGTAGTTTATTGTGCTTTTTATTCATGGCATACAACGGATGATGAATTTGTTCTCCTATGAGTATATTTTCGTTTCGAGGTGTAAACGACTTTTGCTAAAAGGATGATCTTTCAACATGCATTACGTAACTTTTATTAGTCGATGGAATGTAATAATAGTTTCAATAACATCTTTAATCCAGTATAAAAATATTCATTTGGTTATTCCGCAAAATGGCCCTCAAGGGTTGCCATAAGTTCGTAATTGTCCCTAAATTTTAGCCGCCTTGGGGTGTTTTTGAGATTCGCGACAAAAAAATAGTCACACAGGGCGCTAAAAACATAGCCCGGGCCCTGATAACCTTTCACAGAACCTTCCAGTAATGTCTTTAGCAAACCTTCGTGTATAAGAATATGTCCAAACCAGCAATTTCTCCTCTTTTTCATAGTAGTCACAGGCAAGGCCTATTATCTCCAACCCTCCTGAGCACCATTCATTTCACAACTACTATAAAAAAATGAAATATTGTGCACAAATTGTATTAGCTTAATTTAAGGGATGAACGTTTAGAAGTAGATTTAATACCACTTGCAATGTTTGAAAAATTAGACCCCAAGCACGCTTTAGTTAGACTAATCCTCCACTGCTACGTTTATCAAAGCCAGGAATCCAGGATCAAAGCAAAACGACTATTTCAGAAAAAATGTAAAAAGAACTTGTTCGGTTTCTTTAAGGGTTGAAAGATGTATATTTAAAATAAATTGCAATACTTTAAAAAATAGAGCCCAAACACCCCTCAGTTGGACTAATCTTAACCTGCTACGTTTATTTAAGAAACTAAGGTTAAAAATTATTTCAGGAAAAGGCAAATTTTGTTGAGTGTACTTAAGGGATGAAAGTTGTAGGTTTACTATCAATCGCAATATTGAAACACTCCTCAGTTAGCCTAAATCGCCCCTGAATCTACTTAATCTGGGACGAACTGAGCATCCAATTGTCAACACATTTTGGAGTTTTTTTTTTCATTTCCCGTGAAGAAAGAAGCTACACATACTAAAGCACGCTGACCTTGGCCTAGGGGAATTTTCTGCTATGAAGGAATCTCTGAATATCGACGTATTGTAATTTTTTTGGTATATTGTTGTCACTCAGGAAACTGTAAAATATCGCGGTGAGTTTTTTTCAATATACTCAACTTTTTAGCAAAGTTTGAGTTTTATTATCGACCAGATTGAGTAGAGATTTCCTGTGTTGGTGGAGGTTCAATGGAATCAGCTTTTCCAGGTCAACTGTCATTAAACAATCAATTTTATCCCTTATGATTATTTTTGTTCGCTTGAGCTAGTCAGTGCAATTCGAGGTGCAATCCTTATTTTGGGTGAACATGATTTACCCTCGGATTTACCAATCTGTAAAGCCATTAGGAAAAATACGGAAAAATAGTAATAGCATTTCTTCTCTAAAAATCAGTGCTTTTCCAGTACCGGGTTATTCACTATATTTTGACACCCCTTTGACCCAGGTTTTGCAAAAGTCAGTTTAATACAAAAGTTGGTTGGACTAAGCACAATTTTTCAACAGATTTATATTAGAAATTAACGTAGAATCTAAAAATCGAATAAATACAGAGTGGGGGGGGGGGCACCCTATACCTCAAACAGAAAAAAAAACATTTCCCTATCATTGATGTAGAAACAAATCCTGGTTTTATTTCTTCTGTATATCCTCGTGTATATCGCTAAATGGATTAAAGTGTTGGAGACGCTCGAAAGGGGCATGGAGATTATTCAATAAACCCTGCAATCCTCATCCCATGACAGATTCAGTACAGAACAAAATTATATGCTACTCTACTCTACGAGGTGTCCACAAACAACCTATCCCACCAATAATAAATCACCTTCTTTTCGATTTGGCGGCATAATGATAATTCGAGTAAGGAAAATTAATTTCGACGCAGGGAAATCTTAAAAAGAGCAAATATGGGCAAAAAACTCTCACTTGTAAGTGGAAAACAATTAAAGTAGTTATATGAAAGTGGACAAGCAAAGATCCTTGCAGACACCACACCCTATTTCTCTGAAAACTTTTTTTTTTTCTAAATTAGGAACAAGTAATCCACGTGCGGTCAACGAGCTTTACAAAGGGTAAGTTTTGCGAAAATTTTACTGCTGCCGACGTCGGGTGAACGACATACAAATCGTGGATGATGAATCGCTCTCGTTTATTTATATACGTACCAATTTAAAATGCCTCGGAAAGTGTAAGTGCGGGAGGTTGGTATTGTTTCGAACACTAAGAATGCGTGAGAAATATTTGAGAAAATCAAACGTCTAAAAATGGACCAAACTTTCAAATTGTGGTTTTGCTGTAAACGCAAATAAGCGACATTCGAGTTTGTAATAAATAAACTTGGTCACGAAGTGATGTATGTAGGGTAACTGCCCAAATAAGAAAGTGAATCTCGAAGATACCGATCGTCTTATTTTTATAGTTAAAAAAGGTCCATATAAGAAATGAATATTCAATGAGAACTTGTTTTGTATCAGTTTACAGTTTATTTTCCTTTCACTTGCCTCCCGTGTCTTAAATTGATGAATTGAGTATGTACTTATCTTGCCTACTTAAGTGGATACACCCTTCACTTGCTCATCAAATTGGTACCTGCGACCGAAAGCTCATTTTTTTGATTTAGGTAAATTAGTGGTTTGGGAAATACCCTCCCAAGTTCGAATAATTGTGTCTTCTTGTAACAGTATGAATGATAAACTCATTAGCGTTTCTGTAAAAAATTTTGCTTGAAAATCAATACTTTTGGAACACTTTTGAAAACACTAAGGTCCGCCCGCAGTTTGTGTAAGAAAAAGCCACCAAATTTATTTTTATTTAGTATTAAAACTACCATCCTTTTGGATAGTTTTCTTCAAACGCACTATTGATGACTAACGCCTTATTTATACACGTTGAAAACATTTTGGTACCTAACGAAACAAAGTATAGATTCGAAATAGGTACATTTCGGATGGGGTTGTAATTTAGTCAATAATTACCTTTTTCTCCAACCACCTGAATAAGACGCTATTTTGTGACAGTGTTCGGTACCTAAAATTGACGTTTTGCGGATTAATCGCTTTCACCATGGCAACTGTACAAAAAGTGGATACTTTTGGTCCTAGTACCAAAAAGAAATTGACCTTGAAAGTTGGCCAATTAAAAAATTACAATCACGGAGATATGTCACATTGACATCGTTTTACATTGCAGGTTGTAAGATATTTCTATACATACAAATCAAATATTTTTGCAGATTCAATGCAAATAATGATGTTACCTATACGTATGTACATGTATTGAAAATGATTTACGCTCGCTATTTTTATTTAAACCATGTGTAACGTAATTTACATATTCCGTGAACGTAATTTTAATACGTAGACAACCCGCCGTCGCGCGTAACGCCATCTACTTCAGACCCATTGCACTATTATCTGTCATTTTGAATTCAAAATTTGAAAAAGTTAATTGCAATTAATTTTAATTAAAAAACTGTATGGTAAGTTTTTTATTTCAATACAAAATATAACAATATTAATTGTGTATACAATAAAATGACTGAAACTGATAGCGACATGGATTGCACTCCGTCAGAGATTATAGAAACGGCAGAACATGCTACCTCAAGATTTGCTCCCTACAAAGTCGCGAGAGGTGAGAAGTAAGAGGTAAAAACGAATAGGTTATAAGTTAACCTAAAAACTAGAGTGGCATGACACGTGAGGACAAGAAAGCAGAAGTTCTTATACTATAGTAGTGAAACTGTAACTGAATCTAAATTGGAATATAATTTGAAGTAAAGGGGGTTGGAGAAAAAATTTTATGTTTTATTCGTACAAAAAATGCGAAAACTGACATTTTTTGTACTAATGAAACAAATAACTATTTTGGGTTTTAGGTCTACCTCATGAAACTGCATGCTAATTAAAGAACAATAAAAACTCACCCTTAACCTTATACCATTCACCCCATTTACCATTGGAACGACGCTACATACACCGCACCGCTCAAACTTTCGCCACATACTGCATTGTTAAGGTGAAGCGATAACAGGTTGTCGTCTTATCGTTAGTCACCAAAACCGTAATTGAAAAGCCCTCTTATCACATCGAATTACTTTTAGAACCATGCAATGCGTTATTTTTTAAATCTCAACGACTTTAGTTCTCCCAATGCGTTTTTGGCAAAAAAGTCTCCAGGCGACCTTCAAGTTTTTGTATCTTAACCCTTATAAATAGAAATCCATCCCCTTAATCCGTACACATATGGAGATCGGTTAGATTTCTTGAGAACGGAGTGCCGGAAGGGCTCAGAAAGGGTCGGTTGGTCGAATCTAAATAATTCAAGTGCGAATATGTCGGTAACGAAGTGTCAAAATATGTCGCTAGTCCCGTTGAATTGCCTCTAAAATGTTTTGTGCCTTTTCTGCAGATAGTATGTGCACAATATTTTAGCGCATTTCCACAAAAATAAATTATCCGTCCGTCTGTCCGTCCCTATGCCTGTGTCGCTGTCGCCACTAGATCTTTATCTTAAGAGCTATTTAATTGTTCTCCTTTTTACGCTCGTTTTCACGCTATTTGGTTCGTTATGGTGTGGAGGCTGGCACCAAGGAAGAAATTTTTTTCTGAATTTATTACTAAAAGGCGCTATTATGGCCACTTTTTCCGCCCGTCCGTCCATCCGTCGTCCATACGAGGCCTTAACTTCTCCTCAAGTTTTCAAGATATTTAATTTGTTCTTTTTGCATTCGGTAGCTCTGGCACCTCAACCAAGACTGCGCAAAGTCAACTTTCTTATTTACCGAGATATTTTTTGAAATTTTAAACAAAGATTTCTCTAGTAAAGGCAAACATATCGCATATTTTAAACATCAGATGTGCGCAATGGTAAGTCCTATTTATAAGAATATTTATGCCCTAACTTATTTCCCTTCGTAAATATAATCCGTTAAATGACCTTTCGAGAAGTACTGATCAATTCATGGAAAATGTGCTAAAGTTACTCGCCTTAAGCCGAAAATCGATTTTCATTTTTTTTTTACTTACTATCTCTTATTGCTATAGCACCCCTAAAATTTTAAACGGTACGTTAGGTAAGTAATTTTGAAGTTGAAGCAGATTCCATTTCCTGATTTGAGCAGCGATTTCCTTGAGTATTTTTAAGCTCAGACGGTTTAAAGCTCGGTTTAAAGTATGCAGCTCGGTATGCAGTATTTATGTGCGAAACTTTTAAAGATTCCCAAGATTTTCGCGTCTCTTTTGCGTTTCAATTGACGTAATTCGGTAACCGACCAATGCTCAATATCGTATTTTCCTACTGACGCGCTGGAGGCTCGGGAGGAAAACTGGTTTAGCCTTATTTCCTTGTGCGGATCTTGCGTAAGCATTTCCGTTGCTGGTTGTTTTGCTTCAATTTAAAATGTTCCGAATCGAATACGAGATGGAATACAACTCAAATTTAGGCATCAGTCAACTTAAGACATTGGGAATGAATGAGAGACACGATCTCGTAGGCGATGGTTCAACTTTTCAGAGAACAAGTCAGGAGAAAGGGGCCCGAAAATGCACAGCTCTGCGGCCCTCGTCGGCTCTGCCACGATTTATTGCCCTAATTGGCGCATTTCAATTAAATCAGCAATCAGGATTAGGTTCATTTTTACACCTGTCAACTCCGGGCAGTAAAATGAAATGCAGGTGTCCTCCTTATAAGTGGCGTACTTTTATTATGGTTTAGTGACCCAATTATTTAAACATATTTTTGGAAAAGAAGTACATTTAGTAAAGTTAATAAAAATGTTAATTTGGTAAATTTATAATCGAACTCCCTCTGTATATTTTTCAAAAATTCCATTATACATTTTTCAAAGAATAGATCTATTCAATATGTTGACATTTGATTTAGCCGTTTTTAAAATATTTGAATTTATCGAGTAATATATCATCAAACTGTTTTACCAAATCAGTTGCCATGACAAAACAAATGATTTGATCGCCATTATTAATTAGTTTTTTTTCTGCTGTTAAAATTATTTTATTCCATTCCATCTTTCATCGATAAAATGGGTTATAATACAGAAGAAGGAAAAATAGAAATAGGTAGTTCGCTTCTATTATAAAAAATGTTTTTTAAAATTTATTTTATATTACAAACAAATGTCAACATATAGATTTTTCGAGAGATTTTTGAAATCAGAAAGAAAAGATCGAGGAAAAGATCTATTCAATTCTTGCAAAATATACAGGGCGTTCCTCGGAGCGTTCTGTTAAAATATACCAAATTTGAATTTTTCACTAGCTTTGCGATTTTGTTTCTTCACTTTACATTTTCTGGCGATTTATGATAAACCCTACAACTTTTGCATTTAGTTTTTAGTTTTTTTTTCAATAATAAATGCGCGTTGACTAAATATACCTCGAAATATACGGAAAAACCGAGGGAATAACTAAAAAAATTTACAAAATACTAGTACTGTACACCAAAATTCTACAGTGAGTTCTGCTTGATATATGAGCAGGATTAAAAGTCGCGCTTCCGAATGCGAGCTGAGTGTAAAAAATTCCCCTACTGAAAATATGCGATTTTTGTATCTTGTACAATATCTACAGGTCAAAATATCACTCGAAATATCATGACACGTATCATGAGTTCAATGATTTTTTTCAAAATTTTCTCGTAGGTTGAAAAAATCAGTGAATCCTCTCATGATACTTTCATTGTAACGAAAGACCCATTATAGTTAAGGGGAGATTACGTGTAAAACCGAGTGTAAAACTAAACCACGAAATTTGATCAGCTAAGACAGTTTAGAGTTACCCTCGGAGTTAGAGTTACCTCGGAGTTTACTGAAGATCTCGCTGAAAATCATTATTCAAGATTAGGAAAAAAGACACGTGGCTACTAGAATCGAGACTAGAATTGACAATTCAAAGGCTCCGAACATTCAAAAAGTCTACAACATTTTCGACATACAAGCAATTTATACAGCACCACTTAAGATCCGATCCGGTTTCTCTTGTCTCAGGCGAGCTCTCGGGTAAACTCGAGGGCGAGCTCGAGGGTAAACATATCTGGCAATTAACTAATAACTTCCCTGGAAGCACATGCGCATTCACATAGGATCTACCCTCGGATCTACCTGATATTTAACTCGCACAAAAAAACGGGTCCTAAGAGTTTACAGGATTTAAAATTTCTGAAATTTGCGAGGAAATTTGAGACTTGGGTTCCGGTATACATTTGAAATTCCCTCGAAAATTCCGATTCGGGCGGCAAAGAATTGAAAAAATTCGATTTCAAAATCGAGTTCAAAAGGTGTTTGCATATTAAATGCCTGAAGTTACTCCGTTTTTCTTGCCTCTTACTGCCAATTATTTCCAAGCGAGTTTCCAAGGAAACAAATGCGTATTCACATAGGATCTAACAGCTAAATAAAACTCAGGCAAGGAAAAGGGGTAAGTACAGAGAGTGGAAAGAAGTATTTCTAAAATTTTGGTTTTATGACTTGAGTTACAGTAGGTACATTCGAAAATTTGAAATTCCAATTCTGGCCGCAGAGGATTAAAAAAAATCCTCGAATAAATCCGGTTTCATGAGCTTTGAGAATTTTCAAAAATCGGAGTAAGTAAAAATTCTTTACAGTTTTTTCGAAAGTTCAATTGTGGAAATGTTTAATATTTTAATTTTCCGATTTGATTACCTGTATTGGAAAGCCAAATTTAAAAAAATATATTGACAAACCACCGGATCTGACGAAATCTCGAATTTCAGAGTACGTTACTAAATCAAATCAAGTATCAAACTCCACCAAAGATATTACGTTTTTTCGGCCCTAAATAACGTCAAAAATAATAAATTGCGAATCGTGTTTAGAGAGGTGTACCTATGCGTTTACGAGTGCGATTTATAAAGAAAGGCGTTTACGGGTATTAGACATGATTTCTTCAAGAATAATTTTTGGAGGTTGTCCTTGTTTTGTAAGGGATTTTATAACAGCCCCGTAATCCGTATTCAATTTTATTCATTTACATAAACAAGGTGCAACGACAGAATGAAAAATTACACCAAAATTCAAAAAAGCCCAGTCCGGGTATGTAAAAAACGAGGTAAAAACGACTCAAAAGAGGTGGAACAAATAAAATGTAAATGCCTTCATAAATGCGCCCAACTAAAATAACAATAGATTAGAATAGATAAATGTCGAAGACGCGAAGGAAGAAATTGTCAATACATTTTTGGGTCACTTTACTGATCCATTGAATTTGCTATGTATCGATTAATACCATGTTGCAACGCATTTGTGGGATATTGTACAAAAATGATATCGTTAAATAAATAGAGATAAGCATTCATTACCCTTTTAGAATACAAAAATTTGTAGCAAATGTGGCCAACATCCATTAAATATGACCAATTTCAGATAGCGATTGGTCTTACATCTTTTTACCATTACATGCGATTACATGTTAATACATTCCGGAATTCTAAAAAAATTTGGAACAAATACAAATTTTTGGAAAAGCTTCTCAAATTGTACGAATCTATGTACTTACCTATCCCAAAAATTCCGTGCTTCTTTTTCCATCAAAAATTAAATGATCAAGATTGAGAAAGTAATTTTTTGACATTAATTCGAAGATCGTGCGACAGCACTATTTCTAATTTACTTTTACGAAAGTGATCAAATGAAATACTTTCAAGGGCAAGACGAATTTGTTCGCTTCATCAATTTACACGTGGATCGATGAAGGAAACTTATCCAAGCACAAACCAAGTGCTTTACGTATTCGTGGAAGAGCTGAAGAATTCCACTACGTTTTTGAGCGATTTCTGGGGTGTTAATAAAAACAGATTGTTTCTGACGATGTAGGTTAATTAGTCAATTTTTACTTATACGTGGAAATTACCTCCATCATTTATCAATGCTGCACCTAGTGTGGAAAACTGTGAGCTTTGCTAAATTTTTTGAATAATTTTCAGATAGACAAGAATTAATGCTCAAATTCCTGCCTGCGTTAAATTGATAATATGCAAGTAATCGCGATTAAGAAACGCAACAGCAAAGATTACATTATGATTGACTAAGCTAGAAAAGGAATTATTTTTAAATACCTCTAAAACACAGCCTCCTTAAGGGTAAAAATGGAAAATATCCTCCCAACTCACTACTCACTGACCGAAATTTACATAGTACAAAATGTAGTTCGGATGCAATCGAAGAATTAAATCACTTTATCTCAAAAACACGTGTATTTCGCGCGTAATCCTCATTAAAACGTTGCACACCACAAACAACTTGCAGTACCAAAAAAAAACTAAACAGTGGCACACATAAACTTTGCTTTAGTCGTCTCTGCTCGTTCAGAATCGTGTAAAAGTCGACAAATCCGGATTGGATTGTTACATACTCTGCATTCCAGGTGACTTAAATTAAGTCACGTGCGCACCAGCGCATCAAATTTCAAAAATCCAACAGTTTTCGCTATGGTCCGTTAGAAACTTCGATTATCTGAATCATTATTCGAAATTTGATCAATGAGCTTAGTTTGCGGTTTACTAAATTCGCCTTGTAATTTTGGTTTAAATGGGAACATTCTGGGAAGTACGTCGTGCGTGGTTTATAGTAATTAAATTACTTGTTTTTATAGTCTACAGTTTTTTTCCTATTTGCTCATTTAGTTAACAGTTGTATGATCCCGTTCGCTGCCTGGGGATGTAACGTATGTTGCCTGGAGTTGTTTTGCCACAACTTAATTTTGTACATTCCTACAAACACTTCTTTACTTCCTGTTCCTTGATCTATAATGTTACTCGTTTGTCTCCACCATTCCAATTGGTAGAAACTTTTTGCAATTCTGAAGGGAAAATGTTCTCAAAAGTTTATTTGTAAACATCAGCTGAGCTGATGAGGATACACCGATACAGTATAATGCAAAAAGGAACTATTTCATTCAAAACCAATTGAATTATAGCCATTAGGTAAGCTTTTTTTGAATATTTCTCGCTGTTTGCAATCCAAAAGTATCTTTTACCCATTTCCAAAAAAAATGCACTATACATCTTTGAGTGGTTGAAAGAGGTAGGTATAACAAATTGTTTGCGTGACATAATTCCATTAAAAGGTCTATTAAATCTCTATTAAATCAGCCACAAACATGAATTGCAAAATACGACTTGATTCATCTTATATTTGGCAAGGATTTCCCAACTGTGACAAACTATATTATTCCGTTCTGGTCTACCTCTCTGACTGATGTTCAGTTTTTCATTTCGTAACACTATGATATTACATATTCTTCAACTTTTAAAAAAATCACAAATGTGAAATGTGCTACTGAATCGTAATTTCTACTCATTTTCTTGTTAAAGTTTCTTTAAATACAAATAATACACTTATTAAATCAGTTTAATATGGAGAAATATAAATTTTGCAACAAAGAAAAGGGCCAAGGCGTTGAATGAACAATTTTTCAACAGCCGAGTCTCAAAAAACATTGTTTGAATCTTTGTGTACTTTATAATCAAAGGCTTGAATGATCGATTCCTTTAATTAAAGCTAAACGTACTAGGTAAATGAAAACAAACATGTCTACATTTTACAACATCAAATAATCAAAGAAAAGTATTTGATACACCTTAAAAATGACAGTAGCCTTAGCAATAGCCGCATTGTTATGAAAAATTGAGATGTTATAAAGAGCTATACCTTTATGTGCTATTAAATAAGTGCCACAAATATTAGAACCTTTGCAATACATTATTGATTAACGGCTCTAAGTAATTGCATTGAATAACGAAATTTTCACTCAACGATAATTGTTAATTAAATTGTCATCGGCGACTTAGTGCAGAAGCAAAAATGAAACGGTATGAATGCAAAATAAATTTACGGAAAGTATCAAGTACTTACAAATGTAACTAGCATAGCAAGACACCAAAGGCAAACGATCTTACGTTTCCGTTAAAACACCAAAGGAAAAAAGACCCACTGTATTCGGATAAAAACGTACAAAAATTATAACTTATTTAATTGTGCGGCTTGCTGACGTTCTGAAAACCTGTAATTTGTCTTAAAATTCAAATTATTTAAGAGCGCTTCTTGTAAGACCACGCACGACTTAATCGGATGCTGTGTACTGCAACTCAGTAAATAAGCTGCTGTTAATTATACCCATTTAGATGTGCGAGATTCATACTTCTAATTCACTCCCGTAAATCTACGTGGTCTTGCTCGTTTTAAATTACCATATGTGGCCATTGTGGTAAATTTGGGGAGCATTTTCTTTTATAACTTAGGAGAAGAGAAAGTACTTGAAGTACATGAAGGGGCTGTATAAACATTTATCCTTCTCTTAGCTATAGGTATACAGCCTAGGAATTGTATAAAATGCCTCAATTATTCAGATTGCCGGTAACATATTCTAATAAGGCTAATTTTTTATTGCATTAATTGCATTTTAAGAGTTCTATAGAAATTCAAAGAAGAATTTAAAATATTCTGACGAGATTCTATGACTATGCTAAGAAAATTCTGAGCTATAAATTTGCTAAAAGGATTTCAAAAGGATATTCTGAGAGGATTCGAAAGAAGATTCGGAGAATATTCCTCGAATATTTTGTCTTTGCGTTTCTAAGATGATTCTCAGATGACTATAAATTGTGAATATTCTAAAAATATACAATATTCTGAAACCTTGAAGACTACTAATAAACAGTACCATTATACTTGCTTAAATTCCTTTCATCTGAGGTTTGAAACCTCTTCACAGAGGTCAGAGACCCATATGAAGATGTGGTATTTTGTTTACTAGATTTCAAAGCGCTCCAAAAGATCTTTAGAACGGAATTTCAATAAAATTTCAGATTGCTATTTAAAATTACCCACTGATGGTTACTGGGGGATGGGAAGTTAAATTGTTTCATTTTCATGTTAGTCAGAGCTCGTCGCATTTCTGGATTTCCTGGAATATTACCGGATGTCTGTTGAATAGCCTTTCGTTCGTAAGTAAATTCACCGGTCAACAAAAAAATAAATAAAAAGTGCAATTAGACATCGAAAATATTTGCTTTTGCAAAAGTTATAGCGATTTGATTGAAAGCTTTCAGGGGCGAAAATTAATGCTGGAATCTTTGTTTTCCTTCAAATAAAAAGAAAAATGGACGGTGATATTTCCCCGCGGTTACTTAGCAAAGAGAGAAAAAAATCCTGGAACAGTTTTAAGGCAATAGTCCATGGTTTCCCGTTCAGGGTTTACTGGGAAACCATAGAGAGCTGAAAATTATGACGAGCTGACAGGTTTTGGTTTTGCATCATCAGGTATAGAATGCCTCTAAAGATGCACAGGTTACATTCTCATTTAGATTAACTTAAGGATAATATGGGAGCTTATTCGGAATATCAAGGACAACCCTTTCATCAAGACATAATGGAATTTAGGCACGTTACCAAGGCCAGTAACCTGGAAGCATGATGGAAGATCATATTTGGGGGGTTAATGAGAAAAACTTCAGTTGAACATGACAAAAACAGCAAAACTGTTCCATTTTTAAACATTTAGACTCTAAGACAAACAAATTATAAATGTAGGAACGTTACTTTATAATAAATCATGCCAATGTAAGTAAGATTTTATAGGTATTTTTATTTTTTGGTTTTTTGCATTTTTTTCGCACAAAAACAAATACATAACCTTTTTTTGTTCTAATTCTTATTTGTGGCTATACAAGCAATACAAATAAGGTATATATGTCCCATGCGCAAAAATGCTGTAGACCGGTGTTATGTTATATACTAATGCAAATTCTTAGAGTTTCGACCACTTCATAATAAATAAGCTTGTAAAGTTATAACAAAAATAGCAAACGAGTTCTTAGGTCACTGAAAATTTAATTAGTTCTTCCTTGGTTGATGATAAAAATAATACTGAAAACAAATTTGGAAAATTCGAAACCGTTCGCGAGTTATCATGTACACAGGCGGACGGACGGAATCATGAACTCGCTTTAGGAGCTCGTTAAGAAAGGGGCTCTGTAAATTAATCAGACTAATTTTACGATTAAAATTCCTCAGAAGTAAGTACCAATGCCAACGACGCGGGCACCTTCTTTATATGAATAATTTCAGTTCCTGAAAATACAGTGTTGTCATCAACATAAATGGAGTAATTTCTGTATAATGGCTTGGATTAATTTAATAATTTTAGTATTGGTCGAGTCAGGAAATGATTCGGTACCTACTTAAAAAAATTGGTCCCCGCACTTTTTAAATAGGCCTTGTTAATATCTTATTTGATTAATAACTTGCTTAAAAAATTATGGCACTCGCATAAAATCTTAACGAATACAAGATGGCAATTTTTGTGGAATTTTGAGAAGCAATTCATCAAAAAATGAAAAGTTGCTGGAACGCTTTCATTACTTAGGTATTGATTTTACCGTTTCTACGACAACCGCTAGTTTACTACATAGGCGCCCTTTCCGTCGAATAATTCATAATCAAATTTATATTACAATGAGCAAAACGTAAAAACTCCGTAGGTAGTTGATTGGTACATTAGTTATTACCCCATTTTTGTAGGGAGTTAAATCCGTCGAGATGGTTAGAGGCCCATTCCGATAGAAGTGCGGATTTAACGACGTTGCCAAAACATTTGTTACTTGCCAATATTTGTGGTGATGGAGACTACAGATTGGTTTTGGTTGATGCTAAGTTTGGTGACGACATTTCGGCTCGGCTGAAAGTCTACAAGGGTACGGTGTTGTGCTCGGACCAATCGCTACCCGACGTTCCTAGTGCCTTAATTAGTTTCTATGTCGATGGCATCGAACCAAGAACTCCTGGTAGGTAATTCTCTTTTTCAAAAATATAGTTTTAGAACCATCGCTTTGTAAAGTCTTAGGGGTAGCTTGTGGATCAGATCTACTGATATATAAGAACAGCAAACCATTCTACAAATTCTCGATTCCACCCCTATCCATATCAGCCCTCGAACAGGACGTATGGCAAAAACTCTGTCTCTCCTCAGACGAACCCTATGAGAAAATAATTGAGGCGCTGGAATCAGTTCCTTTAAGTGAGCTATCGGGGAGGTAAAGCGAGGGGATGGGTTTCCTTTGCAAAACGTTTCCATTCCAGATCTCAGAAGTTGCTGACGCTAGCGCAACAGGAGATTGAAGACTACGTGTACAAATACCGAAACGCGGAGTTGAGGAGAATATGTCCGATAACGTGTATGACCACTCTGTATCGTAACTCCGAAGATGCCACATCAGTTTCCTATCCAGTTTTGGCAACGGAGTTCGGTCAGTTGTACGTTTTGGATTCACAAACATTCACGATACTTCATGAGGTAATCGAGAGCGTCTACTAGCAAACCAAACTAGTAAAAGTGTTAACAGGCCAGGATAAGTAACACAAAGGCAACTCCGAGCATTGTGGTTGCGGCAGGGAAGTTTGAAGTGGAATTTCGTATCCTAGTGGCGTGCAGGGAGCGGTACGTCACGCTTATCCGAAAAGATTGGCTGGAAGGTAAAAATATCCTACAAACCACCGCGTCGATTGTTGACATGCTTATAATGCCCGGTGACAAGTTCATATGTATCGCAACATCCGATAAAATGCTCAATTGCTACTCGAAACGGGTATACTCTTGGTGGTGACAGTTTACGCAAACTAACCCAGATTTTTAGGGCAATAAGCTGTGGTCGGTTGCAACAGCTCAAGCGATTACGTGCATTTCACTAGTACCGCTACAGCACTTAAGCTTGTCGCTGGTCGCCGTTGGAATGCAAGGGGGCTCAATCCACTTATATCACAGTCGGCACCCAGTCGATTACATTTCCGCCCCCGACACACCATCGGCGATCGTGTTCGGGCAGATGGGCCAAGAGGACCATGTCATGGTGATAATAACTTTAGGTCGGCCATCGCTTGCTTTACCGCTGGTTCATCTATTATTCGTAGGTGGAACGATAAACTTCAAGATACTGAAACGGACGGCAGATTTTGGTTTGAATCAAGATACGGGAATATCGCCAACGATTCAAAGTAAACCATTACCATTGCCGAAGAGAAGCAAACTGTTTTTGGAACAAAGCCTGCGAGAAAAACAAAATCCTACTGGTAAGAAATTGGGTTACAATATCCTGCATTTTTTGTTCTTCAATGGTCCATGGCAACTACGCAATTACTATATTCATATAAAATATAGACTGACTCTGTTCTTGACATAGCATCCAATGCAAGAGTACTCTGAACCAGTACAAACTTTCCCAGAATCTCATTTTTTTACAGATATGCATCAAAGCTTTCAACAGGACCTGATAAGATTACGTTTGACATCTGCTAGGACTTTGCTTCAAATTAACAGTGATCAATCAGGAATTGGAAACACCAAGGAGCAAATTAAGTTATCGGCGCAGGTATATGAGCTACTGGATCTATTGCCTCTATTCGTTGTTCTGTTTAGGTGCTAGGTTTGGGTCCAACATTCACATTAATTCTAACGGTAGAAAACATGAACCCAGACAAGGCATTAATCCAGTTATCCGCAATATTTCATTGCAATCCAGAAAACTACCAACTGTCTTTGTATACGCTACCGGTAAGCTTTATAGTTAATAATTTAACATGCGCGAAGTTCCATTGCAGATTCCTTTTGTACCACCGAGTCTTTCGTACAAGATCCATAACAAGGTTATTGAATGCCTAAATGATGGTTTACCTAAAGACGAAGCGCAAGGCAATAATACAATTAGAGTATTTATTGTAAGAAATGAACAAATTCAGCCGGTTCTTGCTGCAACCATTAATATGCCACCGACAGATCCTCTCGCCTTTACTATGTAAATTTGTAATAGAAAAATTATGAATAAAACCATTTTTACTTTAGTTGTTCTTTTTTAAACGAATAGAAGAGACAAAATAATAGTTTTTTTTATGGACTCAAAAATGTTCGTAAATGAGTCTTTTCCAGAATCAATTCTAAAAAGTAACTATGGCAACTATTGGTGATCATATCCGATTATCGTTTAGGTATATGTAAATAAGATATAAGCAAAGAGTAGCTATTATTATGTATTCTTGATATAATGTACAATAATTAAATAACTGTAATGTAAAGAATACAACGATACGAAAATAGTCGTACGAGTATTAAGAGGTTTATTAATGTGTAGGTACCTAAAACGTTTTTTGAGATTCATTCCTTTCAAATTGATCCCAAAAAAACTGTCTTTTAGTTTTAGGTACTTGTAACAAAAATAACTATTTCAGCAAAGGCGGAAAAATAAGAACCAATTCAAAGTTAGTAAAGATTATTGAGTTATTATTTATCTCTTTACCCTTATCTCTGAGGGCAGAACCGCAGAAGAGGGTTATTAACCCACGAGCGGCCGAGGCATATCGATATAATTATATAATAAAAACCACCCCCAATTTAATGAATCATAAGAAGTAGGAGAAAAGAAAAATTTGTAACATACGATGACCCAGAGATGTGTGTGTTTGAGATCGATATCAACCAAGAAAAAGGATCAAAATTTAAAAAATCCATTCTATAAAAATCGCTCTAATTGTGTAATTAATTTAATTAAGAACGCCGAGCAGGTAAATATACAATTTTTTATTTTGCGGTATACAAGAACAAAAACTAAATTCTAGTGATTCACGTGCAGTACTTGAAAAAAATTAAAGTATATTCTAGTTAAAACGAAATATTGAGACTGTAAATAAATCGTAAACCACGTCGACTTTAGTTTATGGAGTGGGGGCGGCAAATTTATATAAATTATAGAAAAATTAAATACTTGTCATTCATCCCCTCCCCCCTAACAACCATACATGGATATTGTAGAGAAAATGGGGCAAATTGACGTAATGCAACAATATAATAATTCTGGGGAAAATTTTAAACTGTAATAATTAAAAAAAAAAAAGTTAACTTTACCTTGGATAATCAATAAAGGAGAGCGTTTTAAAAAGTGAAAGGTACTTGTTAACAAAATGAAGCTTTTGTATAAAAATTGAAAGAATTTAAAAAAAGGCAATAAGCATACTTAAGTAAAAATCTGGGGAGAGAGCGGGATTCTGACTAAACTTTTCGAAGAGAATCTATATGCCGGTCAAGCTCTACGTTTTTCGATCGCGTATTGATTTTTAATCGAATTTACATATTGTTTTACGCGAAAGATTTTATGGTTCGCGTAAAACATTATTATTAATTCCAGTTTAAACCGAACGTATATCCGCAGTGTGTGGAGAATCGTTGTGCTCACAACCAGAGACAGTGCCGCCATTCTTAACACGTTTAAAGAACGGTGGCACGTTTTTCCTTTACAATTCGCTACGAGCTGCCAGCAAAAGTAAATAAATAAATCGTGGCTGGTTTACGCCGAAAGAGAACTTCACCATAATTTCAAACAGTTCCAAGATTGGGCTACTAGATCAAAAGTTACAGCCCTTTGAATTTTCTTTCGAAATTGGTTTCTAGTCTATAACTGTATTGAGAAGTCTGATCGAAAAAGTACGAATTGTTTTGGATTCTATGCACCAAAATTAAGAAGAAAAAGTGTTTTCCCGAGAAATTTTGGTGCAGTCGATTTTTGGTAAAAACGGAAGGTTGTACACTGCCTTTTTTGAGGCTCGAAGAAAAATTTGTCCCAGATCGACCCGGAAAAAAATTTTCTTATAGAAAGTGGCCTGTAGAATCCATAATTTCAAACAGTTCCAAGATTGGGCTACTAGTTCAAAAGTTACAGCCCTTTGAATTTTCTTTCGAAATTGGTCTATAACTTTTGATTGGGAAGTCTGATCGAAAAAGTACGAATTGTTTTGGATTCTACGCACCAAAATTAAGAAGAAAAAGTGTTTTCCCGAGAAATTTTGGTGCAGTCGATTTTTGGTAAAAAAGGAAGGTTATACACTGCCTTTTTTTGAGCCCCGAAAAAAAAATTGTCTCAGATCGACCCGGAAAAAAAATTTTCTTATAGAATGTGGCCTGTAGAATCCATAATTTCAAACAGTTCCAAGATTGGGCTACTAGTTCAAAAGTTACGGCCCTTTGAATTTTCTTTCGAAATTGGTTTCTAGTCTATAACTTTTGATTGGGAAGTCTGATCGAAAAAGTACGAACTGTTTTGGATTCTACGTACCAAAATTAATAAGAAAAAGTGTTTTTCCGAGAAATTTTCGTGCAATCGATGAAGAAATTCGTGGAAACGATGAGGAAAGAAGAGAAGATATTGAATATCTACAAGAGATTCTGAAAGAAGCTTTGGGAACAACTTTTGTAAGATGATGTGTGAATAAATGTGGAGGAACCGTTTTGGCTGACTTACCAAGGAAATTAACATTATTTCCGCCAATTTAGTTTTACTATAGGAAGATCGAATCTACTAAAAAGTATAAAAAATCAAGTAAACCATCGATTTTTTGGATGGTATAATAAAGTTAAATTTAATCCACAGTTAGTTGTCGAAACGACCCCTTCAAACCATATTCATCAACAAGGCAGCTGGCACCGTTCTGGTTCAAATAGGTGTATTGCTCATCGTCTAAAAACCATCCTCTGTAACCTTCTACTTTATCCTTCCACTGATCTAAAACATCACATTTGAATTTGTCAAGAACTGCAGCCCCTTACGAATTAACTCTGCAACGGAACTCCCTTCCCCGCCGTACTCTTTTGGTAAGATATCTTTTGGGATCGATTTTCTTAGCTCACTGTGGTAGGTTTCATCGTAAATTTTTACCTTAAACCGAAAGATACTATCGGTAGATTAAATGCTTCAGCACTTACTCTCTTCTGCAACTTTTCGGACATAAATAACTTGACCACGTTAAAAACGCTATTAAAAAATGACGGAGTGTTAATGTAATGAAATTCTTTTGCTCTGGACGGATAGGAATGCTCAAAGCAGGAGAGGATGTTCTTAACCAAGGCTGGGGTCAACTGAACGGCATGGTTTAGGGTCATGCTTCTAAAATTGTGCAGCACCACGTGACCGGAAATGACAAAGTTGTCATCCTCATTAACTAATATATCCATGACCATCAATGCCACTTTTACCATGTTTGTAACCGACACCACTTTGCCGCCGCCACAATCGTGTAGCAGTAACACCCTCGGAGCCGTTGGATCTGTCGATTTTTCAAGAGGAATCAGCACCCTGTCCAGACAAATTCAGAGATGAGGCTTACACGTTCCGATCTTACCCTAGCTGCAATAACGCTTGTAACTCGGGTAGCAATGGATCTCTATTTGTTAAAAACTCGGGAGCTACTGTCCTCATCATGTAATAGTGCGTTATTTTTTTCTTTGTACTTTCCAGGCTGAACTTACACCCTCTCAAAAAGGACAAAATCCATTGATTGTCTAGTGCACAAATTTAGAAAGCATGCCATTATAAGTAGATATCTAACCGATTCTGCTCTTAAGACAGTGGTTCTTCTTGAGCCACTCCCTGATGCACTCAATATCTTCCGCTCGTCGGCTAGGAACCTCGCCAAGTTCTTGCACGGCTAATTTTAACAAGGCGGGAGCCACTGTGCGTACAGACATATTCACTAAAACAGACTGAATTATGTACTTGTGTAATGAATCGCTTTGTTTATGTAAACAGGCGATTATCGGCGATTCAGTTTAAAAGTTATTTATCTATTATTCTTTGGAGCATACAACTGATTGATCAAATGCGTATTTATAATAAAGTCTTAAAGGACTATCGTTGGAAAATCGTTTAAATGAACGTCGGCTTTTTCTACAAAAGATCAAAGGGCTCCAGTATATAAATACGTTTACTTATTTATATATCAAGGACGAAAAATGTTTATTATCGAAATCTTTCTAGACCAGTGGTTTTAAAACTTATTTCTATGGCTGCCCCTTTCTTAAAACTAAAATTACTAAAACTAAAACTGTAGGTTTGATGCTTTATGAATATTTAGGTCTGTTTTTCGCATTTTCTTATAGAAACCTTTGAATAGAATTTTATATTCATTAGGCTACACCTGCAGCAACCGTTGTAGGTACTGCTTTAGCAATTTTGACTTTTACTCCCGTGGGATGTTCCATAATTTTCAGTCCCTAGGAAGTGAAATTCTGGTTTACCAACGTTTCTGAGTTCTGCGGGAGTAAAGTAATTAAGTACCTATTTTAGTCCGTAGAGTGTAAAAGATTTTTCAAATTTTCTAAATACTTTAGAATGTCTCTACGGCCTACTGCATCTATTTCAGTTATTTATTTACACAAATTTTTTTAATTAAAATAAATGAAAGAAAGATTATTTTATTATTATTTTATTTTTTAAACATAAATTTTAATGGGGGTGTCTACGATTAGCATGATCTGCATGCAACAAGTTATCATTTAGCGTGCACATCTTGTCTCTCGTCGACTATTAGAAATTATTTAATTTTGTGGGTTAAGTTGATTTAATACAAGTAATGTATTTTTTTTTCCCGTTAAATTTAATTTTTAGTTTTAGCTTAGAACATGACATTTAATTTCAATCTCTTTTATATTTATGAAGGCGGTTTGAGTTTAAAATAAAGGGATATTATTATTATTATTATTATTATTATTATTATTATTATTATTAATTAGTGTAAAAATGAACAAGATATTGACTTTTCTCTTTCAAAGCTAGCGCCTTTCGAGTAGCAACTTGGGATTATTATTGTTACATGGAGAAGTAAGGATAATCCCTGTAACAAAGAGAAGTTTGGGATTTGGGGCAATTTTTAATAAAATTTTTTGTGTTTGCCTTGGAATTTGAACATTCTACAATAATTCAATTTATTGTTAGAAAGTTAGAGATTTCGCCAAATACAATGGTATCATAGAGTTTGACTATTTTATTCAGTTGACGCCATCTATCCATTGAATTAACAAACTGAAAATACTACACGTATATGATTTTTAACTTTGACATATATTTATATAATTTCTTGGAGTGTAACATTAGGTTAGACTGTCGTTATGTATGCATTGTAAAATTACGTCTAAATCCTTTTTAGATGGAAATGAAAAATATTGAAATTTAGGATAGTGTAAATATTTTCCAGAAGGCTCATACATAAATACAACTATAGATGTCAGCAACGTTATATAATACATGAAATCTAAAAGTCAAAGCTGAATAAGGAATGAGAAAATATGTCGAACCATTTATCGCCTTGTTTCGTAATAACGAAACGGTTCTTTTTTTCTTAAAGTTTGTCAAGAAAGGGTGGATACCCACCCATAAATAAAATAACATAGTAAAAATCATTAACCTCAGAAAGGGGGGATATTCGCTCTCAGTGACGTCCGTGCGTGTGCCGTAGTAACCGTAATTGTCAGGTCCGAAGATGCTTAGGAACCAGGATCCTGGGCTTAGGATGCATGCAGTCTTTACTCAATACTGTTACTCCCGCCATTGAATAATACCGCCTAGCATTGCTCCTAGTCAATGTGACTAAATTTTCAGTGAAAATTGTAACAGCATAATTTTCAACGTAAATTTGTCGGTATTCGTACCAAGGTCATGAGGTTTAGTGGATATTAAAGGCGAGAGAAAAAAGCACACGAATTGCGGGGGTGAACAGGACGTCAAAAGTGGGTACCGACAAAGGGAATGTGATTGTCCACGATAGGATCTTACTGGTAGTGGAGTCAAAACTTCAAGGGAATGCGGTAGCCTTCGACAAGATCTTCTTGATGGTCGAGTCACTGGCTAATAGAATACTGATCCGCCACACTAAATAAGGGCCTTCGATCTCACAGGAGGACTTTGATAATCTTTTACATTACGAGCAACAACCATCATATGTGAAATAAATAACAAGCGTTGCTAATTATCTTTTTAGCGTCGACGCTTATGCTTTCTCTCAATCGTTCGATCGCGCGAGGGCTTCTTGGATGAACCGTTTACGATGGTATTTTGCAGGTGGACTTTTTTATCAAATTTGTAGATCGGAGTTCGTGAATTGGCAATGTAGGGCAAAAAGTAAGGAAGGCCCTTTGACATCACCATTAGTTACGAACCGAATTGCATGAAATTCAAACTGGTTATAGTTTTAGCGATACGCAATTCCAAAAGTTGAACCTAATCGATTTAACATTCACTGTGCCCTTTTTAGCGCATTTTTGCAAACTCGCGAATTGCGGGTGAACGTCAGAAGTGGGTACCGACAAAGGGAATGTGATTGTCTACGACAAGATCTTACTGATGGTGGAGTCAAAACTGGCTAATAGAATACTTCCTTGCTGCAAGCTCGAGGCCACAAAGTAGCGAAGAAAAGTCGCTATAAAGTTTAAGATAAAGATATGGTAGATAATAGTAGCGCTGCCAAAGTGCCTCAATGGGTCATTTTTATTATTGGGAATGCGTTTAAAAGTCGAGACACTTATTGAAAAACTAATTATAAGGCACGTACTTATACTTGAAAGGTATAACGTATTTAGTTACTGGAAAATTAGTGAAATTTTATATTTAATGAGAATTGGGTATTGAGTGGGATTACACTTTACGTCATAGGTATAATGAAAACGTACGTTTCACCTTTCACGTAAACAAAATTCGTAACCAAATATGACTGAAGGATTTAATGGGACCCAAATTGGATAATTAGTGTAGCATCGGATTTCTTACCACCAGTTTCTCAAGAGGATTCTTTGATGAGACGATTTTTATGACGGGTAAACTGCGCAACTTATACCCGCCAACCCTCCTCCTTTATCCGGGCTTGGGACCGGCGCTGGTAATGGCTTGACCGTCTTTGCGTTTACCAGAGGCGGAGTTGGAAACCGATTACAAAGAATTTTTTTGGCGATTTATATTGTTACGATTTGCTTCAGTTTACATGTGCCAGCAAGGAAGCAATTACAGGCCTTAGGAATGAACACACAGAAATATGTACACCTGAATGTTGGATCAGCTCCAAATAAAGTAAAGTTCGAAAAGTGCTTCCAAAGATGGTCAAGCGCGGTTTGAGACACCTAAAGCAGCCAAATTCTGTATTACCCAGACGATCATTTGGGATTGGAGAAATGGTAATTCATTCCTAGGTACTCCCCATCAGTGCTACATTCACCCCTTCAGCCCTTACAAACTTGTGTATCGAATATCTCCAAGAACAGAAACTTTTGTGGCATCCCTTAAAAAATAATAAGCATGTACTAATAAGCATTTTGGAGGAAGCATATCATCGGGGGGTCGGGGGCCAGCACAAAGAAAATCGATTACCTTTTCCTGAAAACTACCACAACACTATACTTGCTTTCGGAGGGTGTCATCGAATCTCCACTTTAATGGGAGGTGTTCCATACCCCCTCAGACCGCCGTACAGTGCTACGTTTTCCCCAAAAACGTTCAGCCCTTACAACTTGCGTACGAACACCTCCCACAAAAAGAAACTTATTTTAGGGCACTCCTTAAAAAATAATCATTATAATACCTAGCATGTCCTAAATATTTTGGGGAAAAGCACACCAGAAATACGTTGAACATAATGGGGCAATGCACATGGGACGATTAACTACACCGCTATAGGATACCTTGCTCTATTACTCCCATATTTTTGACTATCTTGATCAACAACCCCGGCGTCCTTATTGACTTTGCAGCTCATGATGTGCACTAGGTCTTAACAATAAAAGCAAAACTCTCTTCTTGAATTTTCAAATCCCTTCTACTCGTTCATTTCTTTCAATAAAGGGCTCAACTTTTTAAATGCAAGCAAAGAGTAATTATTATAGGTAGCTATAGGTATACTCTTGGACACAAGTAAGTAAATGCCTACTATTGTGAAAAATCTTTTTGCAAAGCCCCATTTTGGGCTATATGGGATATTCCAGATTTATTCAAAAGGTCTTATGGAGCTGCTTTACAAAAGTTTGCGCAAACAATCTGCTAGCATCCAGGCTTTTAGTCTAGCTATAATTCTGTAAGTTAGTGATGTGCTTGAATAGCACATCAGCACCATGAGTTGAAGAAAATTCTAAACCTCCCCCCATAGGTACTTGGGTATGTATAGAGTTTTCTTCAACCCTCCTGTCAATTTACCCCATTTGGAGTTACACCAATCGAACATCAATAGCCAACGATGACCCACTTTAGAAAAGTTGTATTAGGCCTGACAGCAACGTGCAGCTAGGCAACTCACATTCCACGCGATCTGCATGTCATGACAGCATGGCGGAGAAACCCATCTGATTAAAAATTGGACATTAACCTTGATTTTTTTCACTTATAACCGGCGATACGGTTTTAGAGCAAGTATATCGCTTGTAACTTTCATCGAGGTATATCTCCACTCGGCACACAATTAGGTGAGTCGAGTGTTTAAGTACCTAGGTGCTCTTATTGATTTATCTATTATTCACTTATTATTTATTCATTCTTTTTTGCTTTCAGAAACAATGGGTTTAAACGAGGTAAGCATTTTACACATAAGCCTACTGGATTGATATTCATTTAAAATTTCGCCCTAGGATTTCCAAAAGGCAGCTGAAGATGTAAAAAAATTGAAGACATCTCCGACCAACGAAGAACTGTTGGAGATTTATGCCCTTTTCAAGCAGGCAACCGTAGGTGATAACAATACCGGTAAGCATAGGTATATGAAGCAAAGTTCAATTTAATGCAGTTTTTGTTGTGGTGCAGATCGACCCGGAATGTTAGATATGAAGGGAAAGGCCAAGTGGGACGCTTGGACCGGTAAAAAGGGACTTTCAGCGGATGATGCCAAAACCCAATACATTGCAAAGGTGCAGAGTCTCATCGAAAGAATTGGAATGAATTAATTAGCACAAATTTTATATACCACACCATTTTTATACAATTTGTTATTTTGTGTTACACTATTTATTGTGCTGTGCTGTGCTCGCACCAATAAACAATCGTGAGGCTGAGGATTTTGCATTTTTTTTACCTAGAACTTGCAGTAACAGGTGACCTTTTTCCGGGTCAAGCCCCTTAGATAGCTTATCTTAAATTTCACTTATCTATTTATGGTAAATTTCTCTTCATAACTATGTAAGAAGTTTTAATTAAAACATTGTACAGTCCTAAATAAAAATATTATATACCTGTGAGGAAAATGTCGACAAAATTGTTGATTGTATTTAAATGTGATTTAATTAATGGGCGAACTTTATTCTCATTACGCACCGTAATTATGGAAAAAACTGTTTGAATTGGTAATGAAGTTTTCCATTACTTTCAGGATCTCTACCTGCCACTTAATTTACCTAATTGATTAATATTTTTATATAGGGTATTTAAAGCAAGGACATGACGCAAGTACTTAATACATGCAGTAGTTTTTTTAGCATACAAAGATAAGTATAGATAGGTAGAGATATACTTAAGTGTATAAATACTCAAATTAGGTGGATAATTTTTTGTGGTACCCACCAAGCATAAATTTTTATCTAACTTTTGTAACTGGAAAAATGAAATTTTCATTTCAAAAATAGTTTATATACAATAAATACTATTATTTAATAGATTATGAATTGTGGGTGGATACAAGGAAATTTTGCACTTGTATCAGATCAATAATTAGGTACTAAGTCTACAAGTGGATTAGATATTCTGGCAAATGTGATGCTAAACTTTCTACGTTAGTTATTAGAGCCTGGCGGTACAAGTCGTTGGCAATCAAAGAGCTCTTAGGAAGTCTTGAGGAAATCCAAAGTCTCTTCTCGTATGGATTTTGAAAGGGGGGGGGGGGGGAGCACCATAGGGTCATTGTACTGCATCCTTCTAATTAGCAGTGATAGTGGTGGAGGGAGGTGGCTTTAATCTTTGCCACGGAAATCTTAAAAAATAATTTTCCAAACATCGAAACAACTTACTGGCTCAACTTTCAAGAGTGTACAACACTAAATAAGACCCGTACAATTGCATTTCTACTGCTTTTTGCTTAGCAGCTATTAGAATGTACTATATAACCAGAAGAACTCTCAAGATGTGTAGGGTGGGTAGCATGGAAAGGGCACTTTTAGAGGTAATATATTAAAGGCTGGTTTTCGAACGAATGAGGACTTATTATTTTGTGTTACTACCAATTTCCAAAGATTAGGAGTTACCTACTGTGGTATAATCAGATCTTAGACCCAAAAACCAAAAAAAAGTGAAAAGAGGTGCAATCCATCGTAGGGCATAACCATACACCTAACCTATTTCAAAACTAATGCATTCACAACCTTTTTGACAGGGTATAATGCAATCTCTAATTAACTTTGGTTTTAGGAATTTTGTAACGGGACGTATCCATATCAATATCATATCTATATAAGTATACGCTCAATAAAAAGTGGAAAGGAAAACGTTAAACGTTAAATTGGAATTATATATATGAACTCTGGGATGTTAATGATATGGGTAACTATTTCAGTCATGTGTCAATTACATCTTCTCCATTCATGCCCCATTAAGAACGGTCCGCATAACTAAACCTAAGTCACCACGGCTAACAGATAACGTACGACTCATGATGTCTTTGAGAGATGCTTTTAAATTTAAAAGAACCAAAAATATAGCGCATTGGAACTATTACAAGACTCTACGGAATATCACTAATTACGCAATAAATAAAGAAAAAAAGACATATTTAAATTATATGATACGTACAAATAAAACACGCAATCTGTGGAAAGAATTAAAATACTTAAATATTTACTCTTCTTGTAATGCAGCAATTCCACCACATTTAAGCCAACCAAATTTAATAAATGAAGCATTTGTTTTTAAACCCCAGCAGTCTAATAAAGAATTAATTAATTTTTATAGAAATAATCGCGCCTCTTAAACTTTCAAAACACATTAACTTTTTCAAAAATTTCTGATTTCGATATAGAGAGCATACTTTACAATATTAGGTTTAAAGCCATTGGAGAAGATGGAATAAGTGTTGACATGCTTTTGTTGTGCTGTCCATTTTTAATTCCATATATAACTTATATCATCAACGCGTGTCTTACATCTAACTCTGTTCCTGACACTTGGAAAATTGCTAAGGTGGTACCTATTCCCAAAAACAGTAACCCTACAAGTTTTAATGACTTACGCCCTATCAGTGTACTTCCTGTATTGTCAAAGGTCTTGGAAAAGGTTATAGCTTCTCAAATATATCATCATACTGAAAAGTATCAGATTCTACCTAAAACACAGTCTGGTTTTAGAAAAGGCCATAGTTGTGCCACGGCACTGCTAAACTTAACGGATGATATATTCGCAGCAACTGATAAGAATAAACTATTAGTAACGCTTGACTTTTCCAAGGCCTTCGACACCATTAGTCATGAAATTTTAATAAGTTTATTACATTATGTTGGCCTAAGCTCGGGTGCAAGTACGTTGATGGGAAATTATCTTAAAAATCGTAAGCAACTGGTATTACTAAATAATATTAAATCTGATGCACTACCGATTTGCTGTGGGGTCCCACAAGGCTCTATTCTGGGTCCGCTATTATTCATATTATACACCTCTAATTTTTATAAATGTCTACAACACGCCAATTTTCATCAATACGCAGATGACACGCAGCTTCATTATGACTTTCCCCACGACAACATCGCTCAGGCTATTGAGCACATGACTTGTGATATTTACAGAATTGTTCGTACGTCTGAAGAACATGCGGATTATACATTAATCCTTCAAAGTTGCTAGCGATGTTGTTTGGAAAAAGTAATGTTAGAAGTAGGTATAAGGATGCTGTAGAAATTTAGGTTAAGGGCGCTGCGTTACATGTTCAAGACAAAGTAAAAAATCTTGGAGTGGTTCTAGATTCTGATCTCAGGTTTAAAAAGCACGTATCAGAAATGGTGAGGAAAGCCTATTTAAATTTAAAGTTAATATTCAATAATCGGTTCTGTTTTAGTAAACACCTTAAAATTATGCTTTGTGAGTGACTGGTTCTTTCGCAATTCACTTATTGTGATACTCTTTATGGATCATGTTTAGATGCTGCTGACAAATACAAGATTCAAAACTCATGCATTCGATTAATTTATGGTTTAAGGCGATATGCCCATGCCTCCCACAAATTAAATGAACTAAATTGGTTAAATATGGAGAACGGGAATCTTGTGCACGCTGCCTCCTTATACCACAAAATAATTCTTAATAAATCTCCACAGTATTTGTATGAGAAAATCAATTTCAGTTCCAATACCAGGTTTTCGGTGCTGATCACTCCGCCGATGCATAAAACGGTATTTTATGAGCGTTCCTATAGTTATAACATTGCCCATCTATACAATTCTCTACCAAACTCATTTAAAAAGCTTAGCCCCAAACAATTTAATTTACATGTCCCAAGTTTCATACTTGACCGCCAGATCCGTAACCAATGAACATCTGATTAGGAACATATATATTATATGGTAACAGTAATCCTATTTAATATCATTCTCGTTACGTCCATAATCATTTCATAATTTTTGTACCGCACTGGTCAACAATAATTTTCATTATTTAGTTTTTATTATTTATAATTAGAAGCCATGTGCTTTTATAATATAAGTAATATACTGGGTTAAGTGGAAGAGCAGAGGCAGTGGGTTTCACTACTGTCATCTGAACTTCGCCCAATTAGTTACACGATATACTTTTTTTTTTCTGTTATAAATTTTGTTGCAAGATGTGTAACTAATAAAAGACATTATTATTATTATTATAAACGTTTTCAATTAGGTACATGCACTCTCGAGTAGATACTACTTATCACCATAATACTTTAATGTAGATGAACTTTTGAACCACTCTAGCCAAATGTTGATATCATTTTGTATAATTATTTTTATCATGGTTAAAGGCTACAGCTGATACTTGAATTGTTAAAAAAAGTCTATATATGGCTTTCAGATATCGGAAAGATAAGCTCTGATATAAGATGTAATCTGTAAATCAGTAGATAGAGGTACTTTAGTAAAAGACCAATGCAAGCACGTAAGTATACAGTTTAGTTATAGGAAGGGTTCATGTTGAATGACCCCCCCCCCGAAGTTAATTTTAAGCACACTTAACAGCAAATATTTTACAAATCATACTGTGCTCTGTTCTTAAATGTGGTTTCGGAACCTTCGAATAATTCGTGTAGTTTTGAAAGTTGCAAAGATCACTTTGAGGTGCCAATATGAACATACTGAAAGTGCTGGGGGGCGACGGGATCGTCGGGTTTAGGGGGGGGGGGCGGTCATGTCCTTTTTTCAGGTTTCTGCTTGTAGGTACCTCGAAATGATTACCTACTCTCTACATTAATCATATCTACGAGGGCGGGTCGAGTGAAAGTGAACCAATGCGAATATGCGACACACAAAGTACTTTATTTAAAAGTAGTCTGGTATGGTATTCAATACCGGATTTACCACTAGGCAAGTAAAAGGGGGTCGCAGCGTTTTGTACAAAAAAAATGTATACGCCGCAGACATTGGATGCGTGTTTGTGGGAGTAAAAAGCCGCTTTACATTAGGCAATTTTCGTGCAATGCAAGTTAGAGATACGTTACTGCGCATGTTCATACGCAATTCAGGTGCAAGAAAAATAAATAGAGAAAGTTCTATTTCACTTGCAAGTTTGGCGCAAGTTCTAGTAACTTTTCTAGTAATTTTGTCAATACCACAATTTATTTGGTTTCGCGTGTGTTTTTTTTAATAGCAAGCGCCACCACATAACAAGCTGTAGCCAGCTTAATTTCCTTTTGTTTGCTCATACCTAATGGTCAATTTTATTAAGTTTCAAGAATAACCTTCTGTGTAAACAAACTGAAAAGTTTCAATTTTTGAAAAATATGTTGTCAGTACTGCAACACTTTTCTGAACTTGCACAAAAGTTGCAACACAATTGCATAAATGTAAAACCGTAATAAGCAATGCAAGGCAATTTTAGATTGCATAGCACAAGCCTTGCATTGCACTAAAATTGCCTAATGTAAATCGGCTTTTAGTAGGCTCAGTAGATCATTTTTCATTTAAATTTTGTAATGACCGTTAACAACTCTTGTCGATGTTTGCAATCTTACATCATAATTTTATCGCATTTGATGCTTCAAATCGGACAAATGGCAAGCAAATAATAAAAGGAGTAAGTTTCCGAATTTATAGTAACACATCAGTTCCCTACAAATGAGTTACTAATCATTACTGATCATATCAACATTATACTTATAAATTCAATGATTATACCTAACTTCCCCCATGTTAAAAATGTAGTTACTAATTAAGAAGACTAATAAACGATCATTATGCGCAATTTAAATGAATACATAAATACCTGTGTTGTCCTGCATTTGACAAACTGAAATCTAATGGCACTGGGCAAGGTGAATCAATAAATTGAGAGTAATTAGACCTGATCAGAAAATCTTATAAATATATAAACAGAAAAGCATTGAAAGTGTGTTTTTATCTGTGATGAGTAGGTACTCATAACAGTAAATACCGCACGCCATTGGATCTTAGCGTTACTGCTTTCTTGCTTATTCCTATAGTATATGTGTACACATGCTTGATGTCTTAACAAATAAGAAAAAAACAACGCGCATGCGCAGACTTCCAATGTTCACATACATGTTACGTTTTAAATTTAAAAAAAACCCGCTACAGAGTAAGAACTCGGGGAAAACAAAATCAGAACAAAGTGTCAGGATTTGATTCATACGGCAATGTTAAGGAGGGAGCAGAGTAATATAGAAAAGTTTTTAAATGCTGGCGATTAATTTAGAAAATAAAATCGTAAAAAATGATACCAAATACATTTTACATGAAAAAATTATATTAATCGGTTATCAATTTTATTTCAAGAATAAATTAAGTTATTAACTTAGTATTTGGTTTCAACATTTACATAGTAATGCTATATGCTACACATGGAAATATAATTAAAAGTGCTGTAAGTAAAAAGTGATTAATAAAATATCAGTTATTGGTGTATCTTTGGTAAAATGCCTTGCGACTAGCAATTTATAATAAATAAAATTTAAAAAATGATAGCGACAGTACGACATATTGCAACTTAAAGACTAGTAAACGTAAAATAAAGACAAAAATGAATCGCGACAACACAATAATACTTAAAAAATGGCTAATTCAAATCGCTATCATAATACAACAGCACCAGCTTCTGCTCTACTTTCGGGCAATGGAGGGCATTCGGACCATGTATTTGTAAAAGGATCATAACATTCCACTGAGGCTACCGTAAATTGCGCTCGGTAAAAAGGATTCTCCAAAGTTTTGTAGCCTCCTATCACATACAACAGCCCATCGACAGCGGCAACTGCCGGGCCACTTCGACCGATCGACATGGGCGGTATCGTACTCCAGGTACCCTAAATACTCAAATAAATATTCCAAACACATCATTACTCAATCCGTTAACCTTTTTAAACGAATACCTCTCCACGGAAGTAAGCGTCTGCGATCTGTTATTACCTCCAACAACGTACAAGTAATCGTCTAAGACAGCTACACCCATTTGAGATCGCGCAACCGACATCGATTGCAAGGCATTCCATTGTCCTGTTAAGGGATTATAGCTTAGTAGATCCTGAGAGAATCGTTGAAATTCGGTACATCCCCCAACCATATAAATGAGACCTACAGTTATAATAATATACGTGAAATATCACATGATAGTGTTAATACGGTTAACTTGCCTTCATACGAAACAACCCCCATACTAAAGCGGGGCTGAAGTAATTTCCCGACGAGTGTCCACATATTTGTTTGTGGATTATATCTCTCAATGGAATCTCCTATGTCACCCCTTTCACCTCCCCCAACCCAGCCGCCGACCGCATACAGATACCCATTCCATGTGCACAGGCCAAATTCACAACGAGGTACGATCATACTTCCAATTTGAGTCCAACGGTTATCCTGAAGATTGTATCTTTCGCCACATGCCAAACTGTTCGATCCGTGTTCACCGCCGACCACGTAAATATTACCATTTAGCGCAGCCACGCCCGGTACTATCCGACTGACGGTCATATTCGGTGCTTTACACCATTCGCTATAAGAACAGATTTAGCTATCACTTTTCGATTGGCAATATACCTTCCACTGCTGGCAGTAAGGTACAAATTTGTTGAAAACAGATGGCAAATAAAAGAATGGTGGATTGGGTGGGAAGTGTACTGACCAGTTAAAAATAACCCACTCACTTAAAATAAGGACATTTTTTTCTCGGCAACCTATAGTGTTAATGTATTTATGAGCAATAGGGAGAAATGCCACAACAATATATAAAATCAAGAGATAAAGAGTGCAACAAAGACGGAGAAGTGTTACTGGAATTATTAGAAAATAGGGGATGAAGAATTTCAAACAGAAATATGGAGGGAGATAGGGACGGGCTATATGCATACATGGGAGGAAGAGCGAGGTCCGTAATTGATACACATTGAACACAATAGTAAACGAGAAAATACTGGAAGAAATTGAAGAATTTATGGTGGACACAAGGATAGAATCAGAAGGAAATGAGTCTAAAAGAGAAGATAAAAAGACTAAGAAAGGGAAAGATACAAAGACAAAGGAGATACAGATATAAACAAGAACTGTGGAGTCATGTAGAAGGGGACTAGAGGAACAAGAAGAAGGGAGCGAGTACAGAGGGGTGGAAAAATATGAAGGAGAGTATTACAAAGGCAACAACGTGGAAACAGGTAAATGAAGGGGGAGATAATAGAAAAGAGTGGTATACACAAACAAATATAAAATAATGATGGAGAAAGAAAGGAGAGATATAGAAGTTAAGAGAACATAAAAGAAAATGCAAAGAAAAAAAAAGATATGAAGAACAAATCTGGGAAATAAACACATAGGTCTTTTTGAAGATGATAAAATAGAGAAAAGGGAGAAAACAGAACAACGGACTCTAAAATTTAAATTGACATTAATTTCTGACAACAGAAATAGTAGTTTCAATTTGAAAAACTTTTTTATGACATTTCTTGATTGGCGCCTTTAAAAAATCGCAGCAGTCTTGAAAAGTTTTCCAAGACTTTCGGCGGTCACTCAAAAAATTCCTTAGACTTTAAGGATTTGGTTATAAAAAAGAGCACTCACCTATCTTAAACTGTTTAAGACATATGAATTTCCGAATGCACCCTTGGATCTTCAACTTTTACAGAAAAATTGACATATGTCAAAAACTATGACAGAAATTCAGAATAAAATGGCGCATTTAGGAAATGTAAAATGGTAAGTATGTTTCCATTAATAAAAACCCAAGATCGCTCAAGTTCCGGTATTTATTTTATTTCAATTCGCAATAGTTGATTCTGGCTATAAACCAAATTTCAAGTTTCTATTTTAACCGGAAGTTTATTTATTTATTTTTTCCTATATTTTAGAGTGGGCGGGGTTTCAGCCAAGGCTGGTCTACCAACCCAACCCACTACATATTTACAAATACCCATGCACGAACCCGGATTCGAACCAGGGACCCTTAGTACCCCAGTCCAGCTTCAACTGTACTGCGCTACACGAGCCGACAAAGTTTAAAAACTTCTAACGAACAGGCTACGTGAATCTCTCTACGTATGGGAATGCAAGAATCATGTCTCCCCAAGTAAGTTGGGCAAAAAAATCGATTAATCGATTATTTTAAATAATACTTAATAATCCATTATTAAAACCTGTAATCGCCCACCCCTAATCGTCAGAACGTGTTTTTAGTAAGGGAGGCTCTATTGTAACTGATAATAGGGCTGGCCTTACTCCAGATCATGCAGCACAATTAATTTTTATCGCATGTAATTCAGTTCAGTGTACGTTACATAGATAAGTGTATGTTATTCAATAAACAATATATTTTTATGGTACCTTATAAACAAAATGAGCTTTTTATTTTACCAAATCGTAGTCGTAAGACATGAACGCCGAGACGAATGCAATAAGTGCATAATGGTAGATATTACATATAAGAAAAACAAAAAAAAATTAACTAAAGACAAATAATAAATCATCATTATAAACAGTGATAGATGTAGACAATTTACTGTTTAGTCACAATGAATAAATAAAAAATTATTTAAAGCACTAGAAGTGCATTGAACTCAAGGTACACACTACGCAAACTAATATAAGTTTTGACAAATAAATCAAACTTTCAAGTAATTTAATTAAGACCTATTCATCAAAACTATCCCACACCTAAACGCACGCCCTATGAATTATTGTTAGGTGATTATTGATCGATTTGCCTATTTGGACGATTGGATGAAGAGAATTATTAGGTAAGGAACGTATTAAAGAGAACAAACAGATATTTCATTACTCCTTGTATGTGACAAATGATTATACGGTTAATCTTAATCGCTTATTTGATTATTCGATTATCTGATTATTTTTAATAATCGATTATTCAAACCTGTAATCGCCCACCCCTTGTCTTAATGCATGAATAATTGAAAAAGAACACTGATTTGTTATTTATCTTTCTCTCTCACTGCTGTTCAAATCGCAGTATTGTAGTTATTTCAAAATTATCTGTTGTAAAATCCTATAGATGGCGCAAATTTCCATATATCTTCTTTACCTTACATATTTTTATATATCTAAGATATGGATAAATATAAAAATTAAAAATGTCTCATAAATGGTTTTCTTATGGACGTAAAACTGAATTTTCAGATATCTATCTACCTATCGTTTAAAAAAATCTTTAAGATGTTATAAAATTTGGAAATTACCCTTATCCTTATTATTATGCTCTATGGCCTATGCAAATAAAAATCGTAGACATTTTGATTAGTCATAGCTCAAAGGAAATAAATTGAAAGTAGAGGAGAAACAAAAACAAAAAAAATGCACCAAATATAAGCAGTGGAAGACCCCTCGATATACCTTTTAAATGTATCATATCGTTCAATCGTCACGTAACTGCTTTCGAAACTTCTTGTCAAATTGTTTAACTCCTTTTTGGAACCGCCCACCACAAATATGTGCTTCTTCGCTCCGAGACGTGGGAACACATTTAAAGCTACCAAACATCCTTTCTTACATACTAAATCGTTGCAAATACTTTTAAGAGCGACACGTAAGCTGCTATCGTTGCATTCGGTAATAGCATGCTCCAATAAACCTAAATCAATCTGTAAATATTTGAGACGACGCGACATATCTAGTTACCTAATGGAAGAAGAGACAATCGCACAAATTTCAATACTTCGAAAACAAAACGCCTACGTTCTACAATATCGTGAGTGATCCACCTTATGGCGGCTTGAAAGACTTGAAATTCCGAATCAACTTGTAAGTTTTCCGACGACAAAAACTTTATTATTTGATCCTTGGGCAGTTCGTAGAGCTCGTCTTCGTTGATAATTTGCGGAAAGTAGCTTTGAATGAAGTGCAATGCGGCAATTTTTAATTTCTTCCAATTGTGTAACTCTGCAAATCTAAAGGGGGGGCGATTAAAAGGTGTCGTCGCCGTTTCCGCTTTACCTATAAATTCCTATGGCGTTGACGGCGTGTAGCTCCTTGATCAGATACTCGGAGCATCCTAGCACGACATCGTCTAATTCTAACATGTCGGCAGCTATCATGAGTTCCTGCACATTGTTTTGATTGATCTCTATTTCGCCAGAGTAGACAAAGTCGATTAACGTCGTAAGTACGTGCGGGGAAATGGCGTGCAGTTCGACGGACCTTTGATCTTTTTCGCACAGGTCGCCTGTGAACATTGCGTTAAAATACGGACTGCTCGCAGCAAGCACGGCGCGATGTGCCTGTAACCACGCATTGCAATATTACAAACAATATTGGAGATTTTACCTTAATCACTTCGCCGCCGGCTACAATTTCTACATCGCAAAGTCTGGAGTTTAATCTCAATATATTTAAATTAGCTAAAAGTTTCGCCACGTAATTGCAGCAGTTGTAGTTTATATTTTTTTGCGAGTTCGTGTTCGATACGGGTATGTAGTTATTATTCTGCATGGAAGTCATGTCGGTTAAACAGGTCGAGCTTTTCAGTGGTGGCATGATAATATCCATGAAAGCTGGCATGTATTGTTCCTTAAAAAGACTGGTATCTCGAAAAGAAGTGCAAAAGACACACCTTTTTCTTAAATATAATTATGGACCCATTTGTACACTGTAATTTATCCTCTAACTGAAGTGTTCTTACACTTGCATTTTATTATCATAAATCAACCATTATATGATAATGAGACGGCATTAGAAATTTTATTTGAGAAATGTAGATCTAAAAATTAGCCTAAAATCAAATGTCAAAATTGTATTGTATCTAGAGGATTTTGTTTTCAACATGTTACCTACTTGATCAGACAAAAAAATTTAAAATAATAGTTGCGTTCAAATGCTTAAAATTAGTAGCAGTTTTGTTCAGAAGTTGCAATAGCCTTTTGTAAGTACCTCCTGCGAGTCCTCCGACGAGGAAGAGGACTGTGGCTGGTAGAAATGACCTTTTTTCGTCAAACGTAAAATGGTCATGGGCTACCTAGCCATCTTACGGGTACCCAAAAGTTTTCAGAAGTTTTCAGTCGATAGTCAGTGATTGGTTTTTCTACCAGCTTACATCGTCATCTCAATGACCACTTTCATGGCCCGAAACGGCATTGCCCCACACAGGCCACCAGTGCCGGATTAATCCTCTCAGGGGCCCTAGGCAATGCAACTCTTGAGGCCCCTCTTTCCTTCACTTCACACATCCCTTACTTTTTAAAATAAATTTTTTCTTTCACAATGCAATAATTATACAGGGTCGTTATTAAAGCTCTCACGGTTAAACCATTTGAGATATGGTTAATCCGACACTCTACCCACCCTATTCACCCGGTATGGCTCCGGGTGACTTTTTTGTTCCCACGTATGAAGAGGAACTTTTGATCTAGTAGCCCAATCTTGGAACTGTTTGAAATTATGGAATCTACAGGCCATATTCTATAAGAAAATGTTTTGTTCCGGTCGATCTGAGACAATTTTTTTTGGAGCCTCAAAAAAAGGCAGTGTATAACCTTCCTTTTTTACCAAAAATCGATTTCTCGGAAAACATTTCTTATTAATTTTGGTGGCGTAAGAATCAACAATTCGTACTTTTTCGATTAGACTTCGCAATCAAAAGTTATAGACTAGAAACCAATTTCGAAAGAAAATTCAAAGGGCTGTAACTTTTGAACTAGTAGCCCAATCTTGGAACTGTTTGAAATTATGGATTCTACAGGCCATTTCCTTAAAGGGCAGTTGATAATGTGCAATTTCATGTAGGATTTGTAGAGCAAATGTACTTCAATGATCCAGTATCTGGAATTGTCTTTTGTGTATGCAATTGGTACATTTGCGCCATCTCTTTGGTAATCCCTATACTTTTCCTAATTATTTTCTTGTAATAGTTGAACCAGTTCCAATGAGATGTCGCCACGTACGAAACTACATTCACAATAACATTTTAATTTATGCACTTAATAGCCACGTCCGACTCAATTTTCCTTAAAGGGCAGTTGAAAATGTGCAATTTCATGTAGGATTTGTAGAGCAATTGTACTTCAATAATCGACTACACCAAAATTTCTTATTAATTTTGGTGCGTAGAATCCAAAACGCTTCGTACTTTTTCGATTAGACTTCTCAATCAAAGGTTATGGACTAAAAACCAATTTCGAAACAAAATTCAAAGGGCTGTAACTTTTGATCTAGTAGCCCAATCTTGGAACTGTTTGAAATTATGGAATCTACAGGCCATATTCTATAAGAAAATGTTTTTTTTCCGGTCGATCTGAGACAATTTTCTTTTGGGGTCTCAAAAAAAGACAGTGTATAACGTTCCTTTTTTACCAAAAATCGACTACACCAAAATTTCTCGGAAAAACACTTTTTCTTATTAATTTTGGTGCGTAGAATCCAAAACAATTCGTACTTTTTCCATTAGACTTCTCAATCAAAAGTTATAGACTAGAAACCAATTTCGAAAGGAAATTCAAAGGGCTGTAACTGCCTGGAAACCAAGGTAATGAATTTATCTTGCTGGGCACAATTGTGGCAGCATTTTAAACCAATCATGATAAATTGGAAAAAAAGCATGACCGGCATGGAGGATTATGTCCTTATACAGTCACTGTACCAAGGGCGGGTCTAAACAATTTTCTGAAGGGCGGAGGGGAAGGGGGCAGAAATAAAATACATTTTTAAGTTTCCATTGGATTATTTTTAAAAAACAAAATTCAATTTCCGGTTTTGTCTTTGGGGGAAACTGTCAAGTACACGATTTACATCAACTGCTACGTCTTAGCAAATATTCATCAGAGCCAACCCTGTTAGGTTGAGTGTGAACGTTGCAATTAACTTTATTTGTAGAAGTTTATGAGACGCTTGGCAAATACTCTCGTCCCCCTTGCATCGTACATAGAAACTACAGTGACTGTATCAGGACAGGGGGGGGGGGGTTAACTTAAACAAAATATGTACCATAAAAACTGCTACGTTTATTAAAAGGCAACGGAATTGAATGACAGAGGGACGAGAACTGTTAATGTTTTGCCTCATTGTAGGAGGAGCGAGTTTAGCCAGAGGACTTTCCAGCTACATCGACGCCCTTTCCAACAACACAATGAAAAGCTTCTTCACCGCGACCCTTCCCATGGACGTCGAATTCTTAGCCGACTACCCGGATTTCTTCTCCTTCATCGTGATGATGATAGTGACAGGTAAGCCGATGACCAAATGTCTTCGCCATTACGTCTAATTCTTCTTGCAGCGCTTTTAGCGGCGGGAGTAAAGAAATCTAGCATGCTGAATAATATTCTGACAACCTTAAATCTACTGACCGTTATAACTGTTGTGGTATCTGGATCGATTAAGGGTAGGTACCCGTGGAATATGACCCTGAATTACCTGAACCGCTTTAGCTGACAGCGCAAATTGGAAGATTGCCAAGGAGGAGATTCCACCGGACGTTCGCAATGCGGGCGAGGGCGGTTTTGCGCCGTTCGGCGTCGCGGGAATTATGGCGGGTGCGGCCAAGTGTTTCTTCGGGTTCGTCGGGTTCGATGCCATCGCTACCACCGGAGAAGAGGCGAAAAGGCCGCAGCGAAATATACCGTTGGCAATCGTTATTTCTTTGATTGTTATTTTCTTGGCGTACTTTGGGGTATCAGTGGTGCTGACCATGATGTGGCCGTACTACGATCAGCATGCGGAAGCTCCATTCCCTTACGTCTTTGAACGTGTTGGTTGGCCGGTAATTAAGTGGATCGTTACGATCGGCGCTGTTTTTGCAATATGCACCAGTCTGTTGGGGGCGATGTTTCCTCTACCGCGCGTCTTATACGCTATGGCGAATGACGGCCTTATATTCACCTTTTTATCACGCGTGCATCCAAAAACCAGAACACCTTTAATTGCAACAGTAGTTTCCGGTATTTTTGGCGGTAAGAAAACGTATAGACGGATTTGGAGTAAATGCACCGGTAAGTGCTCATTTTAGGGGTCATGGCGCTAGTTTTTGATCTGCAGCAGCTGATTGACATGATGTCCATTGGAACATTGATGGCGTACACAATTGTGGCAATTTGTGTGCTAATATTGAGGTACGAAGACCCCCAAGAAGTCGAGATTCCCAAGAGTGACAGTCATCATACAACTACTGGAGTAATCATCAAGCACTTTGCGTTGATCTTCAACTTAAATGGAAACAAGCACCCTAACTGTACCACAGCCACATTCACCAAGGGAGCAATATGCGTCTTCAGTAGGTTTTCTGGTATTCATTATTACACACACTAAGGATCTATTGTAGGTGTCATAGCGTTGGCAGTGTGCTTCTTCATCAAATATGCAGGAACCTTTGTCAATGCGGAACATCCTTATTATTTGACTGGATTTATTCTTCTTGCCATAATTCTTCTGAGTGTCGTCGTTGTTATTGCCAGGCAGCCGACGTGCTCGATAGAAATTTCGTTTAAGGTAAGCACATCGGCTCAATATCGAAGTCAATTCCAATTTCAGGTCCCTTGGGTCCCTTTTATCCCATGCTTAAGTATTTTCATTAACTTATACTTGATGTGTGAGCTAGACGCGTACACGTGGCTGAGATTCTTGATTTGGATTTGCATTGGTAGGTAGCACATCCACTGAGTATTATATTGAGCATGTTAACTTACAGGTTTCTTTATCTATTTCTTATACGGCATTAGCCACAGCAGACAGAAGGAATGCAGTATAGATAACGAGCCACAAACATCAGCAGCACCTGTTTTTGTTATGAAAACAAAGCCCGAGGAACGCTTTTGAACCAACGCGTGGTACTTACTATGTAATGACGCTTATTGGACAATGTGATTTTATGTTTAATGACACATTTATTTTAATACCCTTAGATGTAGGAAAATAAAATGGTTTCCTTAATTAAGTAGTCAGTAACGCCGAAAACGCTGTGCTACCTTATACAGGATCCTCGAACTGCAAAATTCTGACTTCTTACTTCATGTGCATGTTTTGAAGGTAGAGTCAGGAACGTTTTACGTAAAAAACAATGTCCTGCTGAATGAAAAAATGGGAGCAACTGGTTGAGGTGAAGCTTCCAGTCCCCCACCAGCTCCTCATGAAATTGCTTTATAAGAGGAGTCATTCGATAAGATTGACACCAAAGCTTGGATGTGGGACAATTGTGTTCATTTTTTTCCAAAGCTGTCCTCAAATTGGTAATCGCCAATTGAAAAACTTCATTCTCACTGGCAAGAAAGACCTAATTTCCACAAATCCGTCTTTTCAGCTCAGCACAGTTTTGATTGGTGCAGTCTATCTGAGTCATCACCATTTCAGCTAATACGAGAATGGTCAGAACACGCCCTTACGGCACTTGAATATGCATGGCCATGGAGGTTCATGTTACCCCTGTTTTCGACGTAAATAATCCGCTCCTTCAAACCACTACCAGCTATGACTCCATCAGGAAGAATGGAAATATGTACAATAAACATGAATTAAAAATGGCCACTGGAATGAAGATATATTGGTTTGGCACATAATGGTGTACTACGTAATTCAGCAACCATTCAAAGCCACTGTAATTTCGGCATTTAATTTAATCTCTTCCTTTTTAATCCTGGCTGGCATATAACCTTGTTCTTCTTCACAGAAGATTGTGCCGTCACTGTGGTTATTTGGAACAGAAATGTAATACGTCTTTATTTTACTTGACCTATGTTTTTTGTATTGCCTATTATATTTTCTTTGGAGTTCTCCTCTTTTTCTGGTGTAGTGGTTGGTTGGCTCCATTGAATATGTTTTAGCGGATTTATATTTACAAGTGATTTAAGCCCTGACGCATGTACGTATTTTGATGACGTAGCATTATTTTAACACGTATATTCTTTTATGGCTTTGTCTTCTTTCCTCCTTTTCTATCCGCCTATATTTATTTCTTCATTGAACATTACTATTTTACTATCTACGTCGATATCCGTTGTGGAATAAATTATCCTACATCTAATACGGTGCGATTTTAGTGCAAGATCGCATCGTTTGCACATTGTAATATCAACGGATACAGGTCAGTAAATTAATGCACATTCATCCCTTTGTTGTGTTCTTGTCGTGTTTTGCCTGATTGCAGATTATTGGCAGAGAGCGCCTTTCTGAGCTCGGAGAGGTTGCGACCCGATAGTTCAAAGCAGAGCTGGGCAGTATTCGATTTTGTAAATACTGTTTAGTATTCAAATCCTTTAAAGTATTCAAATACTTTGTAATTAAATACTTTTATGGAAGCAGTATTTGTATTTGTAACTCAAATACTTTCACAAATATTTAGTATTCGAATACTTCGCAAGGTATTTGAATACTTAACCTTCCTTTTTTACCAAAATTCGACTACACCAAATTTTCTCGGGAAAACACTTTTTCTTATTAATTTTGGTGCGTAGAATCCAAAACAATTCGTACTTTTTCGATCAGACTTCTCAATCAAAAGTTATAGACTAGAAACCAATTTGGAAAAAAATTCAAAGGGCTGTAACTTTTGAACTAGTAGCCCAATCTTGGAACTGTTTGAAATTATGGATTCTACAGGCCATATTCTATAAGAAAATTTTTTTCCGGGTCGATCTGAGACAATTTTTTTTTCGGGGCTCAAAAAAAGGCAGTGTATAAACCTTCCTTTTTTACCAAAAATCGACTGCACCAAAATTTATCGGGAAAACACTTTTTCTTATTAATTTTGGTGCGTAGAATCCAAAACAATTCGTACTTTTTCGATCAGACTTCTCAATCAAAAGTTATAGACTAGAAACCAATTTCAAAAAAAATTCAAAGGGCTGTAACTTTTGAACTAGTAGCCCAATCTTGGAACTGTTTGAAATTATGGATTCTACAGGCCACATTCTATAAGGAAATTTTTTTCCGGGTCGATCTGAGACAATTTTTTTTTCGGGCCTCAAAAAAAGGCAGTGTATAACCTTCCTTTTTTACCCAAAATAGATTGCACCAAAATTCCTCGGGAAAACACTTTTTCTTATTAATTTTGGTGCGTAGAATCCAAAACAATTCGTACTTTTTCGATCAGACTTCTCAATCAAAAGTTATAGACTAGAAACCAATTTCGAAAAAAAATTCAAAGGGCTGTAACTTTTGAACTAGTAGCCCAATCTTGGAACTGTTTGAAATTATGGATTCTACAGGCCACATTCTATAAGAAATTTTTTCCGGGTCGATCTGAGACAATTTTTTTTCTGGCCTCAAAAAAAAGCAGTGTATAACCTTCCTTTTTTACCAAAAATCGACTGCACCAAAATTTCTCGGGAAAACACTTTTTCTTATTAATTTTGGTGCGTAGAATCCAAAACAATTCGTACTTTTTCGATCAGACTTCTCAATCAAAAGTTATAGACTAGAAACCAATTTCGAAAGAAAATTCAAAGGGCTGTAACTTTTGAACTAGTAGCCCAATCTTGGAACTGTTTGAAATTATGGATTCTACAGGCCACATTCTATAAGAAAATTTTTTTCCGGGTCGATCTGAGACAATTTTTTTTTCGGGGCTCAAAAAAGGGCAGTGTATAACCTTCCTTTTTTACCAAAAATCGACTGCACCAAAATTTCTCGGGAAAACACTTTTTCTTATTAATTTTGGTGCGTAGAATCCAAAACAATTCGTTCTTTTTCGATTAGACCTCTCAATATAAAGTTATGGACAAAACCAAATTTCGAAAAAAAATTCAAAGGGCTGTAACTTCTAGTAGCCCAATCTTCAAACTGTTTTAAATTATGGATTCTACGGGCCAAATTCTATAAGAAAATGTTTTTTCCCGGTCGATCTCAGACATTTTTTTTCCGGCCTCAAAAAAAGGCAGTACTTTTAAGTTATTCAAATATTTGAGAACAATTTAGAAATGTTTAGGGAAAGTTTCCATTGTCACAAAATCAAATATAAAAATCCGATACAACTGAATACCGAACGATCCTGGAGTGAAACTTTTTGATTCGATAGTCTACGTAACTTAAAAACAATAGGGACCTTTCTTATATCCTTAAGACCATTGTGTACCAATTTTCAAAGCGATCGCACGTTTCTAAACAAACTATCATGCACACGGACAAACGGATGGTCAAAAATGGATCTGTTCCAAAATCGCTAGGATTAATTTCAGAAAGGCGTATGCATCATGTGCACGACGTACGATCGCTTTGAAAACTGGTACACGTATTCTTAAGGATATAACTGGTATAAGAAAGGTCCTGGTAGGTACCTCCTATATAATAATATAATAATAATATTACGCTTTTACTCCCCTTAAATTTGTATATAACAATAGAAATATAAAAAAGCTAACCCCATACAAAGTATAACTTGATTTTTTAAGTAGTATTAAGACTTTTATCTAGTATACTATTTTAAATTTTTAATGTATTTGAGTGACAAGTATTTGAATACTTTTTACTGTATTCGAATACTTTTCAAAGTAAGTTAATGAAATACTTTTCAAAGTATTCGAATACTTTTTATAGTATTCGAATACCTTTGATAGTATTAGAATACTTTTGAAAGTATTCGAATACATTCTAAAGTATTTGAATACTTATTTTTTTAAGTATTTGAATACTTTTCAATGTATCTGTATCTAGTATTCGCTTGTGCTGGACGTAAAAGTATTTAGTATTCAAATACCTTTGATTTGTGTAAAGTATTTACTATTTAGTATTCAAATACTTTTTGAAAGTATTCTGCCCAGCGCTGGTTCGAAGTAATATTTTATTTTCGTTGCACTCCGTGAGATTAATGTTTGTTGATAAAGGCCTTCGATTCTGCCGAATTGTAATTAATATATTTCTTTGCAGTAATTCCTGTCCTTAAAATTATTAGGGCATGGTGTATTGGTCTTAGCATTACATATTTTTCGAATTGAGGACTTTAGATCTCTTTCTAATAGTCAGTTCATGAAGGGTATAAGTTTTTTTTTAATTCTACAGGTCAAGATTTATTACTAATCGCCTCTTTCTGGTAAATATGTCACAATTTCCTTCCGTTATAATTTTTAAATTTAAGGCAATGGTTTTAGCGTTATTAGGATGTAGGCTGCTATAAGTTCATCATTGTCCCCAAATGTTGTCCCCCTGAGTTTTTTTTTGGGGATTCGGGAACAAAAAATAGTCAATGGGTGCTAAATCTGGACTGTAAGACGGATGTTCAATTTTTTCGAAGGGACAATCAGCTACAGCAACTTTTGAAAGTCTGCACTAATGCAACAAGACACCTTGCGTTAGATTTTCGCGTCTCTTCACTCTAAGCGCCTCTAAGACGATGTTTCAGGTTGGCATAATACTCTCCCGATACCGTATTAATTCCCTGATTTCCCGAGAGACCCCAAAAATGATTGCTATGATTTTTCCTGCAGAAGGGGCGACTTTAAACTTCTTGATTTTTCTTGCGTGATTGAGGATCTATTCACGGCTGCTCTTTCTTCCTATTAAGTTTTTATGAGTTGGAACAGGTCGTAGAACAGTTTGGTGTTATCACCATAACTGAACCTGCTCCTATTGGCCTTTTAATTCCTGCGGTACAGTATCCAAAGGATCATTGTTGAAGCCGTTGAATAAATTTCAGTTAAAATAGTTTTATTTATATTTGTGTAGATGGAGTATGCATACGTTGATTTAATTTTTAGTTTGGGAAATTGTGATACATTACTGATAACATTTTTCAATTCAATAGTTATTGTTGGTAAAGTTCTATTGCGTGTGAGGTGTTTTTTTGGTCTTTTGGATTCGTCATTGGTAGTGTTGGGCATTCGCTTATCTGTCAATCAATTACATCTTCTCCGTCCTGTTTTCTTCCTTTCCCTCGCCATAGTCTCCTTGTACCAGAAAAGAAAAAAAAGAAAAAAAATAGCAATTGAACGACGACAGGTAAGTGATATATTTTTGCCTATTTCAATTAATCATAGTGTATATTTGGTGTTTATGAGGTCAATAAACGTTATTATTTGATAATAGCATTAAGAATGTTGCAAGTGTTTTATAAATTGCCACATAACTTACAAAGGTATATGTGTTTAAAAATCAACATAATGAAAAATTGCCCCAAAATTCAAAACACCGCAATAAAACCGACCCCTCGTAGAACAAGGGCTTTGAATTCCAGAAGATTGCGCAAGATAATGTCTCCGGGCTGGAAGGCACGAAATAGGAAGTACATAATGTTCATGTAGTATAAAATACGAGTATAACATTGAATATAAAACTGAGGGGTAGTAGATAAAGTGCAAGATCAGCACATTTATTTATTTAACGCACGTTAACAATACACGTGCGTCCTTTCAGGTGATTAATGATCAAAGGGTTTTTCGGATTAACCGAGAAAAACGCAAACGCACGTTGGTTTCCGATATATCAATCATTTTATTCATTAATTTCTAAGGCTCTCAGTTTTCCGTTAACAAGCTCGAAATTGGTTTTCGCAGTAACCAAGGTGTCTCTCTTGGCTTTACGTTCAATTAACTCAATCGTTCCATACGCACCAACACCTATCACCAAAAGTGTCAGTAATAGATAAATTTTAGCGTCCGTTCGTAAATACGGACTGTACGCGTATGTTATCACCGATCCTGTAGATTCCCAAAGCCGGAAGTTACTATACGCGGCTTCCTCCTTTCCCGGAAATAAAATCCCGCACAGAGCTGAAACAGAACGTTTTAATATTACGGCGTTTGCATGAGTTACCCTTTTTAATGATGTATGTTTGGAGAGCATACCGGAAAACTGCCTCACCATTTATCTGTACGAGCCAAACTGCATCGCACAGTCCCCACAATCCGGCCACAACAAAGAATGGCACCTTATTAATCGATGTCGGCTTCCAAATTAACAGCGTAATTAAAAGACCGACGTGTACAACGAAAGCGAACGCGATCATCGGCACGCGTCCCGTCTTTTTCGAAATTCCACCGGCGAAAATGGCGGCGATCGCGTTGACGGCACCGAAGCATATCATTACAAAGCCAATATTGCTGATACCCCATCCGCACGACACGAACGACTGCAAAGAAAGGCTGATCCAGATCGTAAGATTTTCAGTAACTTACCGCGTTGAAATCGGCAGCTATGAAAGCTTGCTCTGCGCCAATGAACATTGTTATGGGGAGGATCAGTAGTTGGTATGGATTGAAGAGGTGTTTGAGGGTTACTATTAGTAGTGTTAGACCTGATAGCCCTGTGGCGCTTCCTGCTCTGTTCCTTTTGTACCTGAAGAAAGGTAACTTCAATTAAATATGGAGGCAGTTAGGCTTCAATTAATATGGGATAGTTTATTCAGGTGGTTACACGCGCATACGCAAGAGGTTTCATGATGCCAACAGTTTTTAAGGAGTAATTTCAGTCTTCGAAAGTCCTAGTTTCTGGGAATTCTATCCAGGAACACCAAGGGCAACCCAGGGATGGGAGCCAAGAGCATGATAAGCACAGTACCTCCAATGATGATTGGAAGCAAACTTTAATGGCGATCAATAGAATCAGAATATTCGCCATAGCGATTCCGTTCCCAAAGCGAATAATTGACTGCCCGCAGATTTTCACTGCGACGTTCATGGGATTGCAATTAAAGCGGCTAAAACGAATCAGATTTAATTAATAAAACGCCATTTTGGGGCGTTAATTAATTAAAAAAGATAGGTGGGGATTCATCCGGAGGAGATTCTTGAAGTCATTCAGTTTTGAGCTGACAGCGGTGGAGCGCTTAGTGCGAATAATCAAGCGACAAACATGCGGGTTTTGGCTGTGGTAGAATTCCAGCCCAATTGTTCTTTTTTCACCCCGAAAAGGTTAGGTATTTGTTAGAAGAACTAAAGTTTGTTTTTTCTGGCATTTGTTTTAGGTCGTATTAGCGTTCACGTGGAAATCCCAGTTTCTGGTAATCGCGAGTCGCGAAATCAACCCATTTACGAAATACCGAAAAATAGAAGGATTACTGCACGATTTAATTTCAACCAGAAAGACGTCCCGTTAATAAAGTTGAGTGCCTTAAAAGATCGACCAAGAGGGATGACAAGTGTAAAAGTGCAATAGCGACAAACGCGCGCACCAACTCAAAAAACTACACGCATTGAAGGGTTCCTACGAAATTACGTAAAAAGGTTCACCGTGGTTAGGTAAATTCTATCTGAACTGCGAATGAATGTTTCAGATAATCCAATATAAATTTGGCGTAGCAGTTTTTTTTCAGAATTAAACTTTCCTCTTTTGAAACAACGATTTGAACCAGTGAACGTATTAAATTGGATTCCGATTCACTAGACCATTTGATTGCAATCGGTTCAACTGATTGGCCGGAAATGAGAATTGCATTGATCACCAGCCGAAAGGGGCAGAAATTATTCTAGTCGGGGCGAATAGTTTGGGCGCATAGGTATTGCCAGAGTGTGAAATATCTTGAGAGCGAAAAGTCCGAGAGCGAACACTCCGGGGGCGTAATGTCCAGGGTGTTTCATTAAAATAAAAAGGAAACTTATGCAAATGGAGTGTCTGTGTGTCCCTTGTCGGCAAAAATCCTCGGTTAAGTACACGTTATAGGGGACTTCTGTCTTCTAATGGGGCACTGTTTCGGCCAGAATGAGTACCCAAGTAACCAAGGGTGTGTTAGTGCTCAAACTTACCACGTAAACTCACCTCTTGAGGGAATCCACCCCAAAAACTACGCAAAGGCAAGCTATAACCATACATGCCAGATATATTCCAGCAATTAACTGAATTTTTTCTGAAGGAGGGGGGTCAAGATTTGGATTAACTCCGGTCGTGATCCCCGGGTAAAAGTTAGCTCCACAGAGGTCCTCGGTGTTCTCTTTACACGAATGAATTGACAAACATTCGTCACTTTCTGCACTTACGTTCATCGCAACGATATTTTTACCAGAAGACAGTACTGGAATTACAATGTTGAGTGAGTGAGCGATTTATTCGGTCTAAACTTACCGGCAGAACTGATTAGATTTCCCCACACTTGCGAAAACTGGTAGAACATAAAGAAAACGCCAAAGAAGCGTGTTACTATTAAAGCGGCAGCTTCCTCGGTAATTTGAGAATACGCCTCCGCTATAATGGAGAGATACGTGCACTTGGCGCACCACAATGGCCCACCTCCAAACCCGACAAACAGACCGGATGGTATCATTGTGTAAAACCGGGGGTGAAATTGAGAGGCGATGAATGGTACATAGGTGAGGAACGCTAAAGCTATTGTCCACTTGCATCCGAACCACCTACAAAATTCCACTCAGCGCTTAAAATTAGCTATCGACCTACTTTATAACGATAGTCGGTAGAAATATATTTGACAGTATAAGAGATCCATAAATTGCGGCTAAGGTGAACGTTCCCAGCGATTCATCGGCATTGACAGAGCTTTGTAGATTCGAGGCGCCCCAAAATGCAGTAAAGTGTATCATAAAAGCGAATCCGAGTACAAGAACGTTCCTCCAAATTCTCCATTTCTCGACGGGCTGCCAATGCTCCTCGTCTGTATCGGTCGTTTTAACTTTCTGAAAGTCTTTTGGCATTTCTCCCCTAGAAATATAAAAATGTTATGTTAGAAACGTATATTTACGAATCAAGATAGTAAAATAAACGAACCCTCTTAAATGGCAATAGTAGCCCTTGTACGACGAGGATGTTATCGTGTTTTATGTACGTACCATTAGATGTCTAATATATTTGTTTCCTTTCAGAAATGGCATTCCCTCGGTCCTGTAAACTAATATTACTAAAAGTATTTTGGCTTGCTGTTACAAGAGGAGGGACCACCTCAATAAACTAGACGTTTTTCTTCAGATTAAAATATTTGGCGAATTCAGACCGGCCGAGATTTTAGAAAAGATAGTGTGTAATCGACTATGGACACCGGTTTGAAAGCGATTTGTGTAAAAGGTTCATTAAGTTGGAGAAGTACATGATGGGTTTGCTTTCTGAAAATTTTGTCATGTGGAATTGAACTAAATCTGTTTTTAATTGTTTTGAATCTGGATCGTTTAAAACCTCCGTTAAAATACTCTCCCTAAATTTAAAACCTCAAAATGTTATTTAAGAGACAGAAAGAATGTAATTAACCTTTTTTATC